>NW_005187505.1:847278-852418 GCF_000239375.1 Pundamilia nyererei | reverse complement strand
TTGATTAAAAAACACTATATCGGATTCATATCGGTATCGGCAGATATCCAAATTTATGATATCGTATCGGACATAAAAAAGTGGTATCGTGCCATCTCTAGTATTTATGCTCTTTTCAATCAAACACAGGACTGAAATGCTCTACAAAATAATTCACACAGTGTCAACATTTTTAGAATTGGATAGTTTGATGCAAGCAGAATTGTGAGGAAAATTTATAATCCACTAACTTCCATTTTTTTTCTGTCAAACAGAAAGAAAGTTGGTTACTGTATCACATTTGTATGGTAAAATGTGAACTGTGTGTGTGTGTGTGTGTGTGTGTGTGTGTGTGTGTGTGTGTGTGTGTGTGTGTGTGTGTGTGTGTGTGTGTCAGAGATGAGTTTATCTGAGCCAGGGGTAAAGCAGGAGGTCCTCCAGCATTGGGCACTTCTCCAGGACTTTGTTAAAACTTGTTTTCAAAATGTCTGGAACAAAAGAAGGACAAGAGAGATCAAGAGGATAATTCCAGTGATCCAAGAGATCACCATGATTTACTGCAAAATTTCTTTTTCCCATAGCCCACACTTTTCCTGATAATTTAGTTGAAACATTCCACCTTTGCCAAGATATGGCAGGTTTTCAGCTAATAGCTCTTTGGGAATCACCTTGCTGGTGTAGAAATTGTATTTTTTCTCTTGAACTTTTTGATTTTTATCATTTTTCATAAATTCAAGAAAAGAAATGACTGTTTTGTGACAAGCTCCCAGTAAAGTTTTCTGCTATGTGTAGAAAACAGTTGTTCATCTCTTGTGTTAGGTGCCGTTTTTTTGTTTGAATGTTTGAATCTCCATTAGCCTTCCTGGCATAGCCCCTTGAGCCCAGTGCAACACCCCTGCCACACATCCCCACTGCCTGACTGAGGCTGAAGTCGCGTCCTGCCGAACCTACCCCCCTGTGGTCTGAGCAGGTGAATGAGCATCCCACGAGATAATAGCGTAGTGACACTCCTTCTCCATGGTGCTGTACCACGTTTCTCGTGCGGTCAGCTTCTGGCTGATGTACACTCTTGGGCGGTTGACCCCCCCCCCCCTTACCTGCTGGGACAAAGCGGCAGCCCTCTCTTTGAGGTGTCAGGTCTGCAGAATGAAAGGGAGTGAAAAGTTAGGTGTGTGTAACACCGGCTCCCTATAGGGAGTTTTTTTTACCTGTACAAATGCCACCTGGCCACCGTTCCATCCACTGGACCAGATCTGGGGCACGATTTTCAGGTGAGATCAGTCGACGGGCTCGTCAGGGCGGGATCCAATGGCTGCCATCTTCTCCGCCTGTGAACGCACCTGACTGCCCCCCAAGTGGTACTCAAAATACTGTATCTCCCTCCGTCCAACTGCACACTTCTTCAGGTTGGCCGTGAGCCCCGCCTGCCTCAGGGTCTCAAGGACCGCAGCCTCCCATTTGACAGATGTGATCACTGTGGATGATCACATCAAGGTAGTCTGCAGATTATGCAGCATGAGGACGCAGCACCTAATGTATGAGGCGATCTGTTAGCTGTTTGACAAGTACTCTTTCAAGCATTTTTGATAGGAAAGGAAAGAGATATATAATTAACCAAGGCAGCTGGCTCTAGAGATGGCTATTTAAGTAAAGGTTTAACTACTGCCAGCTTGAAGGCTTGCAATAAATAGCCGATTATTAGAGATAGGTTGATTACATTTAAGAGTAAAGCATTAATTAATGGCAGGACCTCTTTATAGAAAGTTTTTGTAGGAGTGGGATCTAAAGAGTTATCTGCTTTAAAGTGAAAATGTTAGAATTATACTAGGGAGTCAAGTACTTCTGATTTGAGGCTTTCTTTTTCAGAGGCGCTACAGTATCCAGAGTTGTAAGCAGTGAAGAAGTAAAAATATTTACATGATAGTCACCATCAGGTAGCTGCTCTGCACTGTGCTGGCACAAGGCATTGAGGACGATATCAGTGGATGAATTATATTCTTAAACTTAGTTACAGCACTTTCAGAAACACATCTTCTGTGATCGAATCTATTTCCCACTTCTATGAAATCAATTATTGTAAATTTAAATGTTATTACAAAAAATCAGACAAGCGAGGTCCAAGTGGACAATAGATAACAAATAAAACAGTTTTTTGAGTTTTCCCAGCTAGGCTAGGGTGGACAAGTGTCAGGCTTTCAAATGTCTTTGATTGATTAACAAGCTGGAGTGGAAGATTGCTGATACACCCTCGCTTCTGACAATAACTCAGGAGTGTTGATCCATTTAAACTAACATAATCATCCTGCCCCCACCTAAGGGGATGGGCTTTTGAGAGAATAACAGGAGGAGAGAAGCTGAAGGCTACAACTCTGCTTCCTGGTCCCGACTCTGGATAGTCACATTTTGGGGGGTCTAATAAATTTGGCCAGATTTCTATAAATGAGAGCTGCTTCATCCAAACTTGGATGGATGTCGTCTCTCCTAACAAGACCAGGTTCCCCCCTGAAAGTTACCCAATTATCTATAAAGCCCACGTCATTTTTTTGGACACCACTCAGACAGCAATTTAAGGAAAACATGCGGCTAAACATGTCACACCTGGTTCAGTTTTGGCAAAGTTACACACCGATTCAATATTGACCGACTCAAGTAACCTGGTGTCATTACTGCCGACATGACTTATTTTACTGAATTTATGTTTAACCTTAGCAGTTTTAAATTTCCCTTAGTGTCACCTGCTCCGGCTCCTGGAAGATAATTGGTTATGGTTGCTGGTGTCTCTTGCTTCACATGTCTCAGAACAGAATCGCCAATTAACAGAGTTTGATTCCCGGTGGGTGTGTCCCCGAAAAGGGAAAAATGAGTTGACACATGAACAGGCTAGTGATGTACAGGAGCTTCTGTTTAAGACTATGCTTCCTCCTCACCGTACCCGGCCATCCTGTGTCCTTGGCTTTTTGGAACAATCTGCCTAGCTTTTGGTTTTTCAAGGGTGTGAAGCCAGGTCTCCAATTCAGCGATCCTGGATCATTTAGCTTGAAATAAACATACAGTATGTTTCAATGGAACCAGTGATCACTGTTATATATACCTTAAAGGTCAGCACTTTATCTCATTTTTTTAAACTTTGCATAACATTCAGCCCTTTGCATTTGTCCTTGAGGCAAACAGAGCTGAAACACAGAGAAATAGTTTCTGCAAGTGCTCTGAAACTGGAGTCAGTTTAATTTTTTTATCTATTTTGGATTCTTGTTTTTTGTATTTTGAGTTTTGCATTCTTTTACCTTCAGCAGATATTTCCTATGTGGTTTCTTTATGTTTATATTCTCAGGCGGTTTTCATTTTAGTTCAGCTATCTGATTTTTGCTCATGTTTTCAATTTTAATTTTTGCATTTTTTGTTTCAGTTTTTCTTGCCTTCCCTGTGTTCTTTCATGGTAAATTTTTAGATGTGTATATTTCTCCAGATGTGACTCATTGCCCCTTAGCCCTCAATGTGTGTATATTTTATATTAACCCATCTTGCATTTGGCTCCATATTCCTCACACCATGGCATACAGAGGACAGTCTGGATGCATAAATTATCCACATCCATTAACCAGTCATTTGGATCACCTCTGCGTCAGCTGATGGAGGAATCCAAACGGCGTGTCAATTCAGACTGATTTTCCTTGATGAGTAAAATGAAAGCATGAAAACAGCTAGCATTTCAATATCCAGGCCACAGAAATGTTCCTTCACAGTAGCATTATCAGTTTTACACCTCTATTCGGTCACAATCAGTGCAATCCCTCCACATTTCTTCTTATTGCTCAGATTAACATCAGTGTCCAACCAAAAAGTCCTTAAATCACAGTTATCAACACATGAACTCTTTAAAAATTAAATAATGTGAGCTGCTGTAATAGGCTGTCATATACACAGTGCCAGGGAAAAAAAATAGATGGGATGCTTCTTCTTCCAGGAGTAAACAGGCTTAAAATAATGTATTTCCAAAGAAAATGACCATCTGACTCCTTTTGATACAACCAACAGTTAAACAAGACCAAACAGCACCCAGTCGGCACACATCAAACACTGTCTACACATCTTAATACAAAATAAAAGGGTGACTTGTGCAGAAATTCACTTCTGGTTGAACAAAGGATTTTGCTGGACAGTTTAATATGGTGGTCTATGGTGTTGACTTACTTTTAGAGCCAGTCTAAAGTGGCCAGTGGCCACACATTAGCTTCTCCCAGCTGCACCTCTAAAAAGTACTGTTACTGTTTACAGCACTTAAGTTCTAAAATATTCCATTCATGTCCTATCTTATATCTTATCACACTGATAAGCACATCGCCGGGAGAAGAAAAGAGCATGAAAGAAGAATATGAAGAAGCGAGAGAAAACAAGCACTGTAGGAGGGAGACAGAGAGCGTGCAAAGGGGTCAAGCAAGGAATAAAAGGAAGTTCGAGCAGCACACATTCTGGACAAAGCAATATGGCTCCATTCAAGTGAGAAGCAGGTGAAAGGACAAAGCCCTTCAACATTTCCTTGATAATGAATTGATGCTCGCACACTCTCAAAGCTTTTATTTCTCTGGCTCTTTGCGGCCAGAGTGACACACACACTCACTGGCCTGGAAAACACCTAGTTCCTGATGCTTGACTAGAGAAAGCAGCAAAGTGCATTTCACTGCTTCCAAAAAGGTATTAGCGACAGGCGAGGCAAATAATGTGCATGAGGAAATGGGGAAACGGTAGGGTACGCAATCAGGAACAAGTGCACTGAAGCACGTTCGACCTCATTGGGTCTTTGTACTGTCAAGACCCTGCCCTATATGGGGTAATAGGATGCAGTACCTTTGCAACTCTGAATCTGAATTGAAATGTTTTACACTGGTTCTTTAACCTCCTAGGACCTGGCGTCCACATATGTGGACATCACAGTTTGGGTTATTTAGACCAAAATACTCAATTTTGCTCTACAGGGGCCTGATATCCACTTACGAGGGCATTATACTGCTGCTGTTCTATCGAAATTTTAAACGAATATCCTCATATGTGGCTCTCATTTTTCTTAGAAACAAAAATCAGGTAAAAATAAATTCTTTGTTTTTACATTCATTGGGTCCCAATATGCCCAAATATCAAAGAGAAATTAAAAATGCATGCCGTG
>NW_005187505.1:843617-845622 GCF_000239375.1 Pundamilia nyererei | reverse complement strand
AAAAGCCATTCCCACAGAGAGCCAGACTCTGTTCCTTAGCACTGCCGACAAACGGCGAGGGAGCTCACCTCTATTAGCTACAGCCACAATTCCTTCATTTAAATTTTATTCTATTTTAAATCATCACCAGGTCAGGCAGGAAACTTGTCCCCTAGGGTGAGATTGTCGGACTCCACGGTTTCCTGCCTATGCATTTTCTGCTGATTTGTGTTTGTAAAGCTCTTAATGTTGTCACAGTGTGTTTTTAATCATGAGTCGTGTTTGTCCAGACCCAGTTCAATTATTCATGTTTGCTCAAGGAGCTCCTCTGCTGCAGTGACGCAGTGGATGTGAATTACACTCCAACAAACTAAGAAATAAAAACCAGTTGTCGTCATCAATCTCAGTTAGATATTCTGTGGAGAGATGTGTATTGTGTGTTGTAATATTTTATATCACTCAGAGTTCCATCTGTCAATGACAGGACCAGCACTCAAATTAATTAGATCAATAAAACAGATTTTAGAAGCTAGGGTTCATCCTCAGGGAGAAATCAGAGGGGAAAGCAGACCAACAGAAAGAATACATGCATGAATGTGATGGTAATTTGGGGGTTTTAACAATTTCCTTGAACTTTACTTTTTCCGGGGTGGAATGATTGTACAGTATGCATCTTTAAATACGTTCTAAATGAATAACTGGGTGCATAAGTTTGAATTTATTTTGGATTTTCTCAGTTCCAGACAGGTTCTGTCATGATCCGGGTGAGGAGCTGGAAATTTCAACCAGGTCCCCCAAGTTTCTCTGGTCTCGGCCCCTGGGCAGGATTGCAACCTCTCCAGGAGCTCTGTGCACCTGGAGCAATCAGGCTGAGCGATTTAAACTCCACGTTTGCTGTCCAATTCAGGGGTTGTGTTATTCAGAAGACCCGACCTTCATGGTCTACGTGGGCCGGTGCCTCCGAAGGATGCAGCCCCTGATTGGGACACAGCTGTTGACTCTCCTTTACCGCCAGTTCTTCAGCTACTTCAAGTTGGGAATCAGCTCCTATGCTCCATGTTCTTGCTACTAAGTGCGTTACTTATCTTGTTTTCCTGTGCCTTAGCTCTCCTGGACTCCTACGACAAAGCTTTGGCTTCAGCTTCTTGTCTTGAATAATAATCTCATTCTGGAAATCGCTCTGAGCCTCACCTGCCTGCCCTCCAGCCATCACACACTGTCAGATCCTGCGGAACTTAGGTTCGCCATGTCGCACCATTTAACTCACCCAGACACTCACTGCCTCTCCCTCAAAGCCTGTTTCACTCCAGCTACAAGAAAGCTAAACATCCAGATGTACTCACCTCTTTCAAGTGCCTCTCTCTACTCCACCGTTCTAACACCCTTCTCCTCTCTCCTCAGTACAACCTTTAGACGTACCTGTTACGCTCCAGTCGCTCCTCCAAGTCCCATTACCCTCTCTCGGCCCACAACCACGGCGCCACACCATAGTTACGTTCCATGTCGCTCTGTGCCCAGTACGGTTAAGTCCAGTTTCTGCATTGGAGTCCAGTTCTGGTACTGGCCTTCGGCTATTGTGACCATTCACAAGAATTCAAAAAGGCCTAAACGTACATACGCTCATTTAAATCTCTTAATGATTGTTGCACAATGGGAAAGTCCAGGAATCTCAGTGAAGATCAAAGAGTTGCAGGTTTAAAAAAGTTGGAAAAGTTTCTTGTACTATTTCTAAAGAATTCTGGATTCCAAGATCATCTGTTTAAACAATTGTCTAAAAGTTATTCAGATACGTCACCACTTTGCAAGGTCTGGAAGAAGACCCAAACTGTCATCCTTTTATAAGAGTTAGGATGTTCATAAACAATCTAGGAACCACCAAGGTTTAAGCAAGCAAAGAACTGGAAACTGCTAGAACATCAGTGTCACTGTTCACAGTTTAGCAAGTGTAGCATCATAGACTGAGAGGATACAGACCAAGAAAGAAGCCCCTGGTCCAAAAATCATCATCCTCGTGTTGTTTATGCAT
>NW_005187505.1:821965-843597 GCF_000239375.1 Pundamilia nyererei | reverse complement strand
ACTGTCATCCTTTTATAAGAGTTAGGATGTTCATAAACAATCTAGGAACCACCAAGGTTTAAGCAAGCAAAGAACTGGAAACTGCTAGAACATCAGTGTCACTGTTCACAGTTTAGCAAGTGTAGCATCATAGACTGAGAGGATACAGACCAAGAAAGAAGCCCCTGGTCCAAAAATCATCATCCTCGTGTTGTTTATGCATGTTTCCATGTCCTGACGGCTTTTTCTCTTCACTGAGAGAAGTGCAGTTTTACCCAACCCAATATCACACTAAAACATACAGGTAAGAAGTCAGTAGTGAATAAAAACGTATGAAGTACATTCATTGTCAGAAACGATTAAGCTAAGCGGTTAATATGTATATACGTGTAAATGTGTTAATAATGTCTGTTTAAACATTTTACCGTGATTATTTTCAAGTTGGCTTGAAATTAAAATCTCCCTCTGCTGTTATTGTAGCTTAAAGCAGCTTTTGAACGCATGTCTATTTCACGCTTTGGAGAGTCAAACCGTGAAATAGACACAGTGGATGTGTGTTTCCATTATTATTGAAAAGATCATAAAAGGACACAGTCGTGTACATATTTAAATATACATGTTCTTCTTTGCTTAGTCTATTTTCAGTTTGATGTATTGCAACTTGTGTTTTTTAGCATCAGCCTTTCTTATTCTCTGTAAGTCAAAAATGAAGTAATTCTGACTGCTTTTGATAGAAGGGTTTTGCACAGCAGATATTCAGACAAAGACATTTTCGTAATAAAATATTCAGCCAACTAATAACGCCCACCAGGGCAGGAGGTAGTGGGGTGCTAATGCTCATAATCCCTTCAAAAATCCCTCTCATCTGCCTCCTGCATTGAGTGCCATGGGGGAGAACTTGGCACTAAATTACTTTCTGTACTTATTTGTAGCTACACAATTATTTTGAGGGCCCAGTTAGGTGTAATTATACATTTGTAAAATGAATTCTTCTTCAGTGGACACTGTAGCTTTCTCTACGGCGGTAATGTAGTGTAATGTATGTGTGTATGTTCAGAAGAATAAATTGTCTTAATAATGATTTTTACTTTAAATATCACCCACTCCACTAGACATCTTTCTTTGAAATAACTGTTCAACCATTATGATGTTCTGATGGTATCATGTTTAAAAGAGGCCTAAAATACTTTCCTGCTTCTTTTTTTTTTTGTCTTATATTTAAACTGTCAGAGTTTAAAAATAAGGAGCTGGTCTTAAAGCTGAGGCTCCAGACTGTTCCAAATAATGATTGTCCAACTTTTTTCTACTATTGTGTTAGCTGACATCAGCTAGACACTGATTTCCTTATACAGCATGTGGTGTAGCTTGCACTTACAAGCACTGATTTCTGCTTACAGAAGCCAAGCAAGTTGCAGCCAAACAAAAGGTGAGATTTTAAAGTGAGAGGAGCTAAAATAGGTAGCTTTACTGTTTATCGTGCAAAGCTAGTCTAGTAGTATCAGAGAAAATCCATAAACATGATAGGTATTAATGCTACAGTCACATTACAGAATAGAGTGGCTGCACAACCAAAGTTTTTAACTTGCAAACTTGTTGTTTTTTTTGTTGCTTCAAAGATTAGAACCAGGTTTGTGTCCACTTGCAGTCGGTCACCATCCTCAAAGTGACTGTGGTGCATCAAGGCCACGATAAAACAGTAAAAAGATGGAATCAGCCTGTGATTGAATGGGTTAAATCTGGCAATTTCATGAGATCTGTTTATCATACTGCAATTAACTCTGGTAAATGAGCAAAAACCTCGGGTTTTTTGCCATCTGTTGCAAATCTGTTGCTGTCAACATACAGAGAACTGTTGCAAAGAGACATGTTGCCATCCATCAGATTACCTGTGCATTCAACTATTGATCAAAAGTGGTTGTCCAAAGGTTGAGGGTTTTGCATGATCAACCTCTGAGCAGTTGGTTGCTGGTTGGTTGAAAGCACCAGTTATTCCTTGTCAGAAGGAGGTTACCATCCTACTTTCACTCTGTTGTGGCTGAGCTATAAGGGTTATGCTTAAGGTTATCTTTAAACTAAATACTATGAAATACTCTGCTGACATTTTCCTTCATGTGTTTTCAGTCTGTTTGTTTTGTTGTTTGTTTTTTGCCGTCTGTCTGTGTGGGTGCTGTCACCTCATGCTGCACACCTGCCTCCCATCTAAAGCAGCTCTTCATCCATTTTTCATCAGATTGTTGTTTCAGCTGCAGTGGTCCTAACACTTCAAGGCCAACTAAAGATTTGTTTCTAAGGATTCTGCTCCAGTGTATCTTGTTACTAACCTAACAAGAGAAGCCTCCTGTGTCTCGCACTCATTAGCCGCCTGTTCCTCTCATTGCCAGCAAGCAAACAACCTCCCAATCAGCAGCCTACCTCAGACTGACACGCTTTTCCTTCACTCCCTACTACGGAAGCTTTATCCTCCATTACCCCCCTCTTGTCCACTGTCCCTGGAATTCCCATTCCGTGTGTACAACCTCTCTCCAGTCTTTTAATGGCAAAATCACTCTGTTTGTAGCCAAATCAAATCAAATCACATCACTTTTATTGTCACATCACATGTGCAGGTACATTGGTACAGCACATGCGAGTGAAATTCTTGTGTGCGAGCCTGCATTTTAGTTATACCTGTGAGGGTTTTTGCCACAATCCTACATCATGTCTTCTCATTTTTTCTCACGTCTTTAATATCCACCTTTAAAAAAAAACTAGAAGGAAAAACAGATGATCAGAATCATCAGGTTTTCAGATGATAAAATACAGGCCACAACAGCTACGTTTACTCTGCTTGGTATCAATATAAACATGATATATTGATTTGCTTAAAGATGCTATTTATTGTAAACAAAAGAAAATGTAACATCAAATATCTTAGATATTTAATCATCCAGGTAAGGAAATCCCGGAAAGTTTATTCTGTTTATCGGGAAGCTAGTTTTTGAAAAAATAGTCGGATGAGGAAAATTAACTTTCTGTCAACTTTCAGGGTGGCTGTAGCTCGGGAGATAGCACAGGGCACCTCCTAATGGGAAGGTTGGTGGTTTAATTCCAGTCTGCATGCCAAATAACCTTTGGAACGATACTAACCCCAAGTTGCTGAATCCTCCCCTAGTTATGCTCCAATAGGCCTAGGCTGCTGGGAGCTTTCCATGACGCGCTGAGTGGTTCTCACTTTGCATTTAATCATTAGTCATTATTAATCTTTTGCCCCATGTTCCTCCCTTCACTCACATACTGTTGTGGTAGATGACTGTCCCTCCCTGAGCTGGGCATTTTTCCTTCCCACGGTTGCCAAGTGTTTGCTCATTAGGGTTTCATCTAAATGTTGGAGTTTTCTCTGTACTATTGTAGTATCTTTACCTTTCAATATGAAGCATTTTGAGGCAACTGTTGTTGTGATTTGGCGCTATATAAATCAAACTCAATTGAATTAAATAGAGAATCTGAAATCCTTTATCTGTGTTTGGTTCCTGCCAGACCTGCAAAGAGGCTGCTCTAAGACACTCATCTAGGTCTTACTGAGTTAACTTGTTTTCTTATTTTGAGATTTTTGCTCATTAAACCTTTCAAACATTTTCACTGCCACTGCACTTGACTGCTCAGTGTAAACTATGACAACAGAATATGTTGATCACTTCAACTTCAAGTGTTTACATTGTGCTCTTTGTTCCATTTATCTTCCCAAGTCTTACTTGGTTATGCTTAGCTATCTAACTTCTGTAGGAACTTTGCTGTGAGATGCATGACTCTGACATCCAAACAGATGCTCACCTTTCATGGTGTGATGAGGAGCGCGTTCATCACATTGGATACACTGCTGCGGCTGTCATGCGTGATGCTCAGTGGGCACTGACATCACTGCTTGTTTCTGTGCATTTCCCCGCTTCGCTTTGACTGCCCATCATGCTGACAGGCATCAGTTGCAGTTCAGCTGTCAGACTATGAGGCTTTTCATGTCTTTTCGGAGGCGGTTTTAGCAGGGGGGGGGGGGTTAGTGCCTGCAAAAGTGTGTGACGTCTGATAGAATTAGTGATGGAGCAATGAGAGACCATCACTGCTGGGGAAAGCAAATCTGTCAGCATGGCATTAGGAGAGAATATTTCCCTCATAACTGAGACTGCAATACAATCTGTTTTCTTTTATGGAGACTGACTCACTGCAAATAGGAGGGAGGAAAGTATAAAACAAAGCTTTATGCAAATTTCAACAAAGCAATGTCTGGATCAATATAAAGAAATTCTACATGTGTTTGCAAAGAATTAATCTAAGCAGAAAACACAACATCTGTTTTTGTTCCCAGTGCCCTGCCTCCCTCTGATAACAACCACCGTTGTTCTCTGGATGCTCACCATTTAGTCTACATTCTTCTTTTCCTTATTTTCCAGAACAATTCTGTTTTGTGTCACTAAATGGTTGGACCTCATTTTGAGATAAAACACAAAGACCCCCTAAGGTGTCGTATCTGTGCTCCTGGAATTAGACTGGGTGGTTATGAGCTGGATCAGAGCTTAATCAGTGCTGTGGCACCCAGTGGAGTCGAGGATATTAGCTGCTGGCTGTCAGGCCAGCTCAGGTGTTTTGAACATGAATATGAAATTACGCTAGTCTTCTGTTTCAACGTTCTTGCTGTAAATCGCTGATATTCAATTAACAATATAAATATTTGCTTTTTAGGTGCTAGGAAAGGACTTCAAATCGATTCCTAATCTATATTTTCGGTATTATCCCTACATCCAAAGACTCTAGTTTTAGAGGGATGGGACAAAGACTGCAGGTTTGCCAAGTAAACACAGTATAATTTGTGTGTATAAATTATGTCCAAATCCCTTAAACATGAATTAATTTGCCATTTTGTGTCATTAGAAACAAGTTGCAAATGCCACACTGACACATAATTGGATTTCAATGTGACATGGCAAACAAGTACGCAGCTGCCTCCGCTCATCCAGCAGAACAGCATTCCCATTAATTACAAGCCACAACAATACGATTCATCAAGACCCCCAATTCCCAGAGCTGTGCCTCATTTCCCACATTCATAGTTGTTAATATATCTGTATTTCCCCATATGAGTTAGCTTTATCCTATGTACAAACAATTGCCCCAACAATCAAATTGCTGCTGCAGGTGATATGATCCATTTAACAAAGTGTTCTCTTGAGTTTCTGGCCATGTGATGCATGTAATTGCAATATTCACCCTTTGTTTTGTTTAGTTTTGCTCTGTGGAAACATCTGAGAAGCATGCCTGACCTTTAAGTTGCTCTCTGCTCCTCTTTGCCACCTATTCACTAAATCTGCGAGCTGCCTGCTGTGGCTAAAAATGACACTGATGAATGGCGTGCCAGTCCATTAAACCAGTAATGTAGCAGGCCAGAAACCAAAACAATGAGCTTAAAGGTGCCAAAAACATTGAGGAGGTACCTTAACAATTTCTCAGTCCTCACTTATCAGATGCCGACACTTGATCACCAATCCTTGTCATTACCTTTTCCGTCATTTTTTTTTAGTATGAGGGGCAATACTTCAAAAAGCCATTTTCCTAACTGAGGAAGTGTAACAGCTGACAAAAAAGTATATGAGGTGTTTCCATCTCTTCTGGTACCCCACCTTTATCTTTGGTGGAGATGAAAATCTAAAATCCTCCCTCTCTCTGATTTATAATGCTGCAAAATAGTCCACAGCATAAACAAAAGTCCAGTCAGACACTAAAACTACCTGAGGGAGTGAGGATCTGTGTCTTTCCAGTTGCCATTAAGCCATTGTGCATCACCGTAGCTAAGTAAAAGAGACATGAATCGGATTCAGAGCGTCATATTTTACAAACTCACAACAAAAATCCCCAAAACGTTCCCACTGAGTGTCAAACACTGACATCTGAATTCCCCACGGACTGCAGTTTCATACTTGTTGAACTGCAGCTATGCACCAAGGCTGCCGTCTGTGAAATCTCACAGTTAGAAAGCTTTGCTATGAAAGTGATGGGGCATTAGAGGAGAGCAGCCCCACTCCTGTGTAAAAAGATTCATTCTGACCTGACCGTCATTCGCTGCATCATTCACAAGTTACAACCTGTGGTACATTACAAAGCTGAGTAATTTTCCCCTATTTATTGACTCTTAAACTCTGAAAGTCTGCTGCTGATCTCGATAAATGGAACAGTGAGTGCCTCAGATCCTCTACAGAGATTTGCAGATGTGGGTTAAAAGAGGCGGTCCACAGGAAAGCAGAAAAGGTCCACTACCAAAGCAAACTGTTTTCTAAGCCTGATACGTAGGAATCCATTTCTGCTGAATATACTGAGAGCTGTTTTCACTGTTGGAAATTTGAGATAATTTCATATTAAATATTGAGGTTAAAGTGGCACAGCTGGCCAAATGGTGCTACATGAAAGGGGGATTTCATTCTCCACGTTAAACTGTTTCTATTGTTAAGTTTGACTGGATCTCCTGCAGCGGAAGCCTGAGCACTTATTTTGCACATGTTAATTTAATTAAAAAGAATACATTAAAATATTATTTTAAAGCCAGTGCTTAAATGTTTAAGCTCTGAACTTGTTTGGTCATAATTACTGTGCAAGTGTTACATTCAGGATTCTCTTGTAGAGAGCAGAATTCATAGTTCCATCAATTATTTTAAGTCTTCCAGGTCCTGATGCAGCAAAGCAGTCCCAGACCATCATACTACCACCACCATACTTAGCGACTGGTCCGTTGTTCTTTCTATAAAAAGCTGTGACTCAAATTTCTAAAAAGTTCACCTTTGGCCTCATCAGTCCACAGAATATTTTACCACAGGTCTTGGAACTCGTCAAAATGCCTCTTTCACCCCATTCAAGAGCTTTCTATCTAACATTTACACACTTTCATTTCTGATGAATGCATCAAAGAACAACTTGGGGTTCAGTATCTTACACAAAGATACTAAGCCATGCAGACTGGAGACTAGAGTAGCCAAAGACTGAACCACCAGCCTTTCAATGACCTCCACTAAAGCCACCTCAAACATGAGAGTAGCCTGTGGGTTCTTTTTGGTCAGCAGGGGTTTTCTGCTTGCAACTCTCTCGAGTACGTGATGTGCTCTTGGAGTAATTTTCGTAAGCTGACTCCTCGGATGGTTCACTAATGTTCCAAAATCTTCTCTATTTGTGGATAACGGCTGTCACCACGGTCCTCTGGAGTCTCAAACCCTTAGAAATGGCCGTGCAACCCTGTCCAGACTGATAGCTGTCAATGACTTTGTTTTTCAGCTTTTCTTGAGTTCCTTTGGATTGTGACATGATGCACCACTTTTTCAAATCTTTTAGTTAATGACATTTCATTATTTACTCAGATTATATTTTCTAATGTGTTTGACAATCTGAAACACGTAAGTTCGACAAATGTACAAAAAAGCTGAGAAATCAGAAACTGGGAATAATAGTCTTTCTTGGCATTGAGCATGTTCTCGTACTTGCAAAAGTACTTCTCACTATTTTCCTGACAAAAATGAGACACATTACAGGCTAACCTGTACAATCAAATGTGATGCCTGAAAAAGAGAAGAAGTTGGGTGACAATTGAGCTGCGGACTGGATTGATCATTCTTGCTGGGTTCTTTGCTACAAGGGCCCTTAAAAGCTCTTCCAGTCAGTTTGAAAAGGAAAATAACTATTTCTGGTAGTCTAGCTTTACCAGAGATAGTAAAATAGATAGTATTGCTACATCTACTGCTATCTTCAAGGTAAAGTACTTAGAGATACAGAGTGTGTCCTTGATAGTGTTTCCTTTCCTTGTTTTCCTGCGCCTGTGATTGCCTGCTCTGGCCTAACTGTTTCCGCCTGCATCCTGTCACCCAATCAAGCTGTTTGTGTGAGAGTTTGTGACCGTGTCCTTTCGTTTGTTCACCATCCTGTGCTCCTGCCTACCTCCCTATTTGTCCCCTGGTGTTCCTGTGTTTTACCCTCAATTGTTTTCCTGTTTTCCACTCATCTGTTTGTTTTTTCCTCTGGCAGATTATCTCTTGTTTGAACTGATGTTGGCTCGCTCTACAGGAACCTGCCTGCTTCCCTTAGAGGCATTTCATTTTATCTTAGGTAAGTTTTATTAACATTCTCATTTATTTGCCTTACAAGCGCACCCCTGTGTTCTCCACTGGGAGACTTTAGTTCAGCTATACATACATATATATATATATATCTGAACTAAAGTTGCCAAGTTTCACCTTTCTTTAATTGGGATATGGGAACATTAGATCTACACTGGATAGCATAAAAATGTAGAAGCTGTGCCAAGGCCACTCTTGAAGTCAAGTCACATTAAAAAGCTGGTCAGGTACAAATAGTGCAGTCAGTGGCTGTAACACCGCTCCAATTTTCCTCCTCAATTCATGGAGGTGAAACTGGAGAAGAGAGACACAAACTGACAGGCTTGCACTGCACATCACCCGTCTGTCGACCTGGATGGCGCCATCTCCTCAACAAGCTCATTGGTAAACATAAAGTGTAAGACGATAGCCAGATGGAAAGCACAGGAGGCTATCTGCTCTTCCCCTCACTCACATATCAGCTTGACTAGATAACAGTCGGCACAGGAGCACATTTTAGGAGGGTGATAGCACTGGAGTAATGAGGATCTTTGTAGGAACCTTTCCTGCCATGTCCTCACTTCAACTAACTTTCTGCTATCTTCCTCACTCAAAGTATCACTTCCACAGCTTCACCTCTGATCTTTGAGGCTGTTTCCTGCCTACTGGTTACACAGAAAAATCATCTAAAACCTGCTGGAAAGTCTTGAGTTGTTTGCCGCTAACAGTTCCCCAGTGCCCACATTTTGTTTTTCTTCCTTGCTACCTTACAGGAAAAGGTTCTCTAGTCCTATGTCCTCTGCTCCAAACTGAATCTTAATTCAGTTAACACTCAAGGCTCAGGCGAGACAAGGTTATAACTCATCCTGTCTGAATGCTGATGGTAGAGTTTAGCCTTGAATGGAAACAGTATAGTTCAACTCTATCAAATGTTCAAATTATCTGCTAAGCTTTAACAACCTTCAGTCCTGGGTCATATGCAAATTTAATGATACTTTTAATGGACCTTGTAAAAGTCTGACATCTGTCTCACACCATTTCATGTCCGTGCAGGATCCTAAACTCATTTAATGCGCTGTCATTGTTTCACATGCGGATAGTGACGTATTGCGCGATGGTCGCTGAACTTTCGAAAAAGCAATTGTCATGGCAATTTATGAAACTCCATTCAACTGTTTTTGAGAGAGTTCAATTGCATCCAGACCAAAATATTCTCGTTCTCGGGCATCAAATAATCCTTGTTGGATCCCAGTGATGTCGGAGAGAGATGCACCAAGTAGTGGCGACCTGAATTCTAGATTTTCAGAAACACATCCACATTCATGAGTGTTTCTCTTACACGATTGCAGGAAGTAGCAATGCATAAAGTTTCAGTTTCATTTTATTGTGTCTTTGTATTTCTAAAGGCAAAATATTTAAACTGAAAAAAAGATTTCTTTGAATATTTGCTTTTTAGGTTCTTTGGTCCTTTTGTGCACTTTAAGTTGTTCTTATATGGAGTTCTGGGACTAAGTACTTTGAACTCTGTCTTATCTGTCTGACATAGCCTTTAGAAAATCCTCTTTGGCTTCAGTGCCTTATTCCTAAATATATCGGCGCCTGCAGAAATAAGTCAAATCGTCCTGCTTCTTCAGCTGCTCCTCCACCTGCAGCCACGTCTACCCACAAGTCCCCGGTGTCTGTTTAAACCAACATCCTTATCATTTAACAAATTCATCTGTGAGCAAACACCATGGTGCATCTTTTTGCTTTTTCCTCAGCTCTTTGAGAGGTCTGCATGTGCTTTAGCAGTAGAAACCCCTTTGATCTTGCCATTTCTTTTGATAAATATTCATCAAGATGGTAATCTTGTCAGCTCCTGTGTTTTTTGGTTGATGGATCTCTTAGTTATTTTAATTGCCTTTCATGAATATTTCCCTTTGACACGCTGATTCATAAAGCGTAATAGCAGTTAGCAGCAGGATGAGGATATGATAGGTGGATGATGTATGCTTTCCGTGGCAGCCTCCAGGCAGATGCTCTATCCTGAGTGAGTGACGGTTCAGGCTGAAGGTAAGCAGACAGCTAAATCTCCACCGCTCCTGCAGAAAGTGATTACTCTTCCCTGCAACTGGGGAGCATAAAGCATGCTGACTGCACTGACAAGGCTGCAGCTGTGGGGACTGCTGTGACTTGGTCAGACATGGTCCCCCTGGCATGGTTTGTATGCCCTCAAATACCCCACGCTCGATCTTCCAAACTCAAGTCTTCCAGTCTTGTAAAGAAAGATTACACCTGTCGCTCAGAGGAGCGGTCAAGGTGAGGATTAGGGCAGGATTAGATGTCCCGTATGAGTGAGTTTTGGGGGAAACTGCATTTCTGACATCTAAAAATAATCATACTGACAGCATTCAAAAAAATAAGGTATTAAAAAATGAATATTTAAAATTCACAAAATAGTTGTTGATTAAATCTGCGAGAAACTGTGTTGTAAAAAAGTAAAGTTAGAGGAAATCTAAATTTTTCTTCTGATTCTCCAGTTCAGGGTCAGGTTGTAGCTGGAGCCTATGCCAGCTGTCATATGGTGAGAGGGAGGGCACGCCCTGGACAAATCACCAGGGCTAATGCAGAGAAACTGCCACTCACTGTTGTATTCACACCTACAGCCAATTTAGAATCACCAGTTAATCTAACCCATGCATGTTTTAGGACTGTGGAAGAAAGACAAAGCACCCGGAGAGGACATGTGCAAACTCCACAGAGAGAGGATTTGAACCTTGTTGCTGCAGTGCTAACCACCACCCCACCACACTTTCCTAAATATAAATATAACGAATAAAAATCCTTGTGCGCTAGGGACTCGCTTCTCTTTCTATGTTACAGTATATGCACTTTACTGTGAATGGAGCTCATACTGATGTATGAACTCAGAGCAAACCCACAAAAGCTCATCATCCAGAATTGTTTTAGCTTGATTTAATGCTTCTTTAAACCAGCAATGCAACAGTCTGCAGGTCTTGTGTATATATAAGTGGTTAAGTTGACGATTAGTGCAGGATTAGATGTCATGGATACGTGTGTTTTGGGGCAAACTCATTCCAGACATTCTCTGAGGATGATGTGTGTGTGTGTGTGTGTGTGTGTGTCTGCAGTGTTATTCCCAGGTTATTCAAGACCTAACAAAGAAAGGAGACTGACACAGAAGGCATTTAATCTAAGTTCAAATTTAAGTAATTGTAACCCAAGAAAGATAAGCCAAGCAGAACAGGTGACCAAAAATACATGTAACTTAAAAGAGGGAAAAAAATTGAAATCTAAGCTGGATGCCTGACAAACCCCATCCATCCAGTGGGAAAGACAGCCACCTTTGGTGGAAAGCAGCTTATATATGGTCCTGATCAGGAGAAGTGTTTGTCCAGAGGTAGGAGGCCAAGGATTACCTGAAGGGAGAAAGCATTGAAATAATCAGTCCTGAAAAGGCACAAGGTTGTCACAGATCAGTTAAGGTATGTTTTAAAATATGTAGAAATTACATAATATTCATCGCTTAAATGCATTCAATCATTTAAAAAACAAATGTTATTAAATTGGTCATTTTTAAAGAGCCTGTTTGAAAAGCGGTGATTAAAGGTTTCTTTATAGTCGTCAGAGAAGCAATGCTGTTTGTACAGTGATTCATCAAACTCATGAAAAGGCACCCTGGGAGAAAGCTGTAAGTGCATGAAACAGTTTGTGCAGCACTCAATGAGGGTTTAGACGTATAAAAAGATCACGGCATCCCATTTAATCCTGCAGTATTGTTTTGCTTTATAACTTTTGAGTCTGTACAATTATGTTTGAATAGTTGGATAAGGAAGGTCGCACACAGGATGATATGCTTAAAAATGTGCGGGGGATTTTGGCATGGAGGAGATGCCGAACTAAAGGCTGGCCCCCTGAACTGAAGTGTCCTCAAAGCAGTTTGGCCTGAAGGGAGGAAAAGGCAGTCTGCACCCTACAGCAGGGGTCACTGTTGAACTGAAGCATTCAGTTAAAATGGCATCCATCTGCCTCACACCCGCTCTACCTTTCTCTCTCTCTCTCTCTCTCTTTCCTTTCCCTTAACTGTCAGAGGAAAATGTAGCATGACAGAGCTGGAACAATAACTTGATTTAATATCTAGGTCATGCAAAAATCTTCTAATCTTAGCAAAGAGAATATTTATTGACTGAGGTTGAGTGACTTGTAGTGTAGGCTCCTGTTAAAGGATAGATTGGGGATGAATAATTAAGCCGTGGGCTGCATCTGCATGACAGAGGATGTGCACACACAGTGGAATGCAGTGATGGAGGTGCTACCTTGTCAAAAGGGCTTTGGGGAGAAAATGGGAGAAGAGTGATGAATAAAAATAAGGCATTTGATTAATGTGGAAGGTTTGGAGAAGACGTGGTTGGGAGTTTTGTAGGTCATGGTAGTTAGTCAAAAGGGGATGAGAGGGCCTTTGATGATATCAGAGGTGGAAAGGCTCATTTATGAAGGGAACGTAACCTTCAGGTGAGTTCATGAAGTGACAGGGATTGTTATGTTTCATAACGATGCCTCATTCGACTGAAAATCACTCATTTATATACATGAAATACTGCTGCATAATCTGAATAATGTGTAAAAGCGGTAGATTTTTCACTTCCTTTTCTTTCAGAATTTTTCCCTTCGTGTTCAACCGTATAATCAATAGCCAGATTCAAACATCAACAGAGGAGCAAATTTCTTCCCTGGTAAATCATTCAGCATCTTAGTAGATCTACGAAGTCTTAAGCAAACCAGTCCAGTCCCACTGCTTGAATGCAATCCACTGATGGAAGGTATGTAAAGTGGCTGAGAACTATCTGTTAGGACAGTTAACCACACAGCAATCCCTTTATTATTGATCAGATAAGTACATTAAAATTTCCTCAAAAAGCACCAACACCACAAACACAGTCCAGTTACTCCATTTAGCTGAAATGATGCTTAGCAGACAAAGCTGCGCCCGCCTGTCAGTGGACGTGCCAAAGCCCTAAAAATGCATGTTTTTAATGCTGATCTTGTCATAAACAAGAATGTTACCTATTACTATGATAACTAATTTTATATGATCAAAAGTTTTTAATGCTTTGGTTTTAAACTGTGGGAAATGCACAAACACCAGAAACTTTTAGCTCATCCCAATTTATGTAAATTCAAAATAAAGAAGTTACATGAATTTATATCCAAACAAATCATCCCCTGTACTGATTTTTTTAATACTATTATTCTAGATTTCAAACGCAACAAATAAGAACATTCACATTTGTAAGATGAGAAACCACGATCCAGACGTTTCCTCATAAATCACATGATCATTTATTCATTTTCTGTGACAGTGATGTAACAGTTACTCCTCACTAAACGAGAAAAAAGGATCTTAAGGAGCAGCTGATCAATGAGGGTCTTTGAAAAAAGGCTGTGTGAACAGAATACCGAAAAGGCCTTTGGGAAAAGCTCGCCGGGGTCGCGCAATCATTCAGCGGCAGAGACAGCCTCAGTGAGTCCGTTAGCTGGAAGCTAAGATATCTGTCTTGCAACACAAACTCCTTCATGCTGGACAAACAAGGGACTGGGGAAGGCTAAGGGGCACTAGCTCGTATAGCTGCAAGCTCTGAATATTAATTACACTGATAGTGAAAGCCCCAGCTAACCTCTATAACACTGCTCTGTTGAATTTTCAAAACATTAGGATAAACTTCGTTCTGGCATTTGGTGGTGTTGGTGTCACTGGTTGCAGGCAATGTGTAACCTTTCAGCCTGTTGCTCAAACTCTGAATGTTCCCTTTGACAGAGCGACTGTAAGGGCATGTTAACTTTAATTTGGGATTATGCACTATGCAAGTGTGTCTGTTGTAGAAAACATGGTATTTAGAGAAGTAAAAAAATATATATATATTTCCGTGATTTGTCGAGATCGTTTCTGTCACGATGAGATTATTATTCCACCCATCCACCTTCTTGTCCAAATACCAGTCGTGGGAGGTGGGAATATGTTGTCAGTCCATTATAGAGCTCACACAGAGAGGTACTTATCTGCACTCACGTTGACACCTACAGACAGTTCAGAACCACTGGAATTTGGGACAAAGTCAAAGTGCCAGGGCAGAACCTACTGTATACAGGCCCTTCTTCACAAGGTATGTAGAAGATGCTCTTCTGCATACCTTGGTTGTAATCAGTGGTTATTTGATTTACTGTTGGCTTTCTATTAACTCAAAGAAGTCTGCCAATTCTCTTCTGGCACCAAAAAAGACATTTTCACCCTGAGAAATGCCAATCACCTTTTTTTTTTCTCTTAACCATTCATTGTAAATAGTTATGTGGGGAAAACTTTGTGGATCAGCAGTTTCTGAAATACACAGACGAACCCATCTCACATCAACAACTCACGTTCACGCCATGTTTGTTTGAATTCAATCATGTCTAGATGTCTACTGTACTGAATTGCTGAAATGTGATTGGCTGATTAGTGTTTGCATTGACAAACAGGTGTACCTAACAATATTTCCGGTCAGCATATCCGGTCGTTAAGTGATGACGTGACGAATCCTACTTCCGGGCCTAAAGTAGCCTGTGTTTAATATGGCTTTTGTGTTGTTAACATGTTTAATGTTTTGTATTTTCTTCTATTTAATCTCAAAAAGCTCCTAAAACAGTCAGTGATCACTGTTGACCTCCCTCGGCTTTTATTACCGCTAATCATTTATTTAAGCTCAGTTTTTAAAACCTTAGGATGTAACTACAGCCCAGCCCATGCAGCAGTATATGAATGACTAACCTCGTATTGTGGATGAATTATCTCAGTTGTTCTCCTGGCTGAAGTTTGGTCCTTTTACAGCATCCTGCCATGCGATTACATTCGTTACTGACCACCGAGAACACTCACGCTAACTTTTATCGAGTGGAAAAAAAGTTAGCTTGTTTATATTATGCTAACATAGCTGTGTTGCTAGTGGTCACATAGCACATCATTAGCTACAGCTTGCCAAACTTCAGTAACCCTACAAACATCACTGCTGTTTAGTTTTCTGTCTTCATTTATGTTAATTTAACATTTTTCCATGCAAGTATACTTTCACACTGACACAATTGGGCCTCTGGGCCTCATTGCAAAGTTGTCTTTAGTTTTTTCTCATGTGTTCAACTTTTGTAAAAGTCTGGCTGATCAAGGCTTCCTTTTTGCAGCATCATGTCACAGACAAAGTACAATATTCAGTCACTTACCCTACTGCCATAACGGTGGCATTGTGTGCCAGGTTTTATAATGCTAGTCATATGTCTAACAGCATGAATGTGCCTACATGTTAGACTGTGATAAGGAACCTTATGTATAAATGTATGTAGGGACTGGACAAGGTGGAGACGAGGAAACTGCTTAAGTAAATCCAACCAGAAGCTGCATGGGATATACTTCAAAGATATGATGATTCTGCTTCAGGAAATATTTTGAGATGGTGTTGTGTTTTTAACCAGAATGCTTCTATGTTGTAGGTGATAGGAAAGTATGGGATTATTTTAAAAAATTCCCCGGGTCTATATTAAAGCACTATTTGATCAGCCCAACTTGTAAAATAAAGTGGGTTCCCAATTTGAACCCTCTGGTTGCCTTTCTTCTACATATGGGCGTATATCTTTAAAGCTTTAAAAATCCTTAAAATTAAATGTAGCAGTCCTTTAGGAATGACAGCCATGCTATTAAAATAGTTCACCCATAGCTATTAGCTATAGCTAACAAAATGTTCACTCTCCCACTCATCCACCAATCCTAGACATGATATGCAGACAAATCTGTCATTACTTAACAAATCCGCAATTTCGTGGGAATACAAAGGTGCATTAGTACAAATGTGGATAAAGAGCTGACCAGTTCTATTTGAGAAAGTATTACACCTCATCCCTAATAGGCTGCTGTCGTCTAGTTTGATGACCTGTCTCTGCTGGTTTGTCAGATATGCTTTGTGATGGGATATGAGAGGAGGCTTGTGAAAGTCTATAAAGCTGTCACGCTGTTGATTGCATGGCCACAGTGACACGGCTTCCCTCTCTGATGAACGATGCACCTTGTGAAGGCAGATGACTGACTGTGATAGCGTAAATGCAACTTTTCCCCTGTGAGAGGGTAGGAGAGTCTAGAGTCTACGGGGCTGAGCAATGGGACTCTTTGCAGCCCTAGAGGCAGTTTAAAGCCCTCAGTGAGGTACTTATCTGTCTGAGCTGATAGGGGAGGAGGAATGAGGGAGGAAAAGCAGAGGTGGAGATGCTGGATGTTGTTGCAGAGAGCTGGATTTGTGAAGTAGCGGTCTCGTGAGAACTCAACTGTGCCAGAATGCCGCCTAAATCGCCCTGTGTGAAAGCCAAGAGAGGTCATAAATTAACAGTCAGACCGCAGGGCAGAGAACAGACCATCAAAACACCGGTCACTAGTGAAGGTAAAATACCATAAAAATTATGCAAAGGACAATCAAATCAAATGCGGTGATGGTAGAAGCCCTGAATTTCACCCTGAGGTCTTTTGATTTACCTCTAGTGCTATTATGCATGTACTGACTAATTCATCAGCAACAGAAAGCAGCTGGAAGCCCTGCAATGGAGGTGCACGGGAGAGGCCCTTGCCCTGTATCGTGATTTAACAGTGGCTTTTTCACTTTGTACTGAGACGGGGCTCAGCATGCTGCAAAAATACACAAAAAAGTCACTGTGCATCTATCGTTCATGTTAAAATCCTTTGTTCCTAATCAAAGGATGTGGCTGGGGTGTGCAGGTTTTCTTCAGTTTGAGACCACAACCAATTTCTAGAACACCTGTGATTTAATTCCAGTGAAGGCGTGAGAGTGCAATTGTTGCTTTAATTTAGAGGAACCAGTTTCTATATTTCTCTAAAATCACAATGATGCAAACGTTCTCAATTACCGGTAAAAGTTCAACATTACTTACTTATAGTACGTGACATTATGGAGAAAGAATGACGTCTGCCAATTTTATTATTATTATTTTATTTTGTGCTATTATCATAATTTATTATGAAGCATTAGAATGTAAAATATAAAAGAATGAAGTTGAATGAGAACAAGCTAGCTTTAACAACTTGTATTATACTCACTTGCAGTTTTTCAGTACTTTTGTTTGAAACAAACTATCTTTTTAAGCCCCCTCCTTCCTAAAAGCCCAATTCTTTTCTGACTGGCTGCCCCTCACCTGGCTTCTGTAATAATGTGAATTATTGTTTGCAAGATGGTTTGTTCCACAATGGATTGTGTTGCTGCACAGACGTTTTAGAGTGACACACAAGTAAGGATTGTTAGGCTGTGGTCGTGTCCAAATTCATGGGCTGCATCCTCCTGAGGACCCGGCCTTCGCGGTCTACGTGGGCCGGGTCCTCAGAAGGTCGGGTAGGCCGGAAGTAAACGGCCGTGAAATTGGACGGTCTAGCCTTCAGATTAGCGTCACCGCTGTCTCGGTGGAGTTTAATAAACTCAGCCGTCTGCTCCTTGCTATCTAAAATATAACAGGACACTGGCGTAAATTCTCGACTGTCTCATACTTCTGTTTAATCAGTTTTCTGTTTGACGTTTAGTCAGCTGTGTAAAAACCAAGGAGGAACCCACCCGGGGGATTAATAAAGTTTTATTTTATCTAATCTATTCTAATAACTTTAATCTCAGCCAAACCGATTTACTCACGAACAAACAAAACACTGAAAAAAGCCCAACAATAACATTTTTAGGTTGTCTAAGTGACTTATATATTACGTTTAACCCGAGCAGCGAAAGTCCGCGGTGATCTGAAAATGATGTGCCGGGAGTTGTGCCATTCTCGGCCGCATCAGTAACCCTTGAGCTCCCAGCTAGCTATCGAGGTGGTGGGTAGCAGACGTCTCCAAAAACGTCGAAGCACTTTTGCAAATATGCGATATCTTGATAAACCAAGCAGATATTTGATGTTTACACAGCTACTTTCTCGCCTGAAAATATGTTAAAAGTTTATTTTGTGACCCAGAAAGATTAGTATGAGTAATTTTAAAACTTAGTAGCAGCCGCCATTGTTGGAAACTGGAGTTTGGCTGGGCCGCGCTATGAATTCTGGGATATGGTAGGCCACGAAGGACACACCCCACCCATCCTTCAAATTTGGGGAAAAGGAGGACGCATTTGTCGGCTGCATTCAGAGGAGTCTACGAATTTGGACAGCCTTCGGCGCGTCGCTGTGACGTAATCAGTCTACAAATGCAGCCTCAGGAGGATGCAGCCCATGAATTTGGACACGACATGTATGTTGCTGTTGTACATGGCACAGGACCAATCTGAGTCGCATAACTTGTTAATAAAACTTACTACCCCGTTGGGTAGGAAATAGATATTCTGGAGTCTGTTACGAATGAGACCAGAATATAACATGATGGCAGCGGAGCGGACAGCGGAGTAAGCTGCACGGCCGGAGTGGACCCCCGGGAGACGCCTGTCGGAGCGGTGAGCAACTAGTGGCTAATCGAGTTAGCACCACCGCGAGGCATGGAGAGCCTTAAAGCGCCGCCGACGCTGGTATTGGACTCCAGTAACCTATCATGGACATGGAAGACCTGGAGGGACGAGTTTATGCTCTATTTGGAGCTGACCATGGACTCAGATGGCGAACAGAAAAAAGTAAGCCTGTTCAGTTATCTTGTTGGGGAGAGCGGCAGGGAGCTGCTAGACACGCTAATGGGCGACACAGCGAGAGATCGGTGGACAGTTAAGGACATTATTGAGAAGTTTGACAATCATTGCAATCCTGTAGTTAATGAAACTGTAGAGCGTTATCGGTTCTTCACGAGAAACCAAGGCGCCAGTGAGAAAATCGACACCTATGTGACGGAGTTAAAGCTGCTGACAAAAACGTGCAACTTTGGCGTAATAAGGGACTCACTGATTCGTGACAGGATTGTATGTGGACTTAACAACCCGAGTTTGAGGGAGAGACTGCTGCGTGAGAAAAACA
Organism: Pundamilia nyererei; assembly: GCF_000239375.1. Classification (NCBI taxonomy): domain Eukaryota; kingdom Metazoa; phylum Chordata; class Actinopteri; order Cichliformes; family Cichlidae; genus Pundamilia; species Pundamilia nyererei. The sequence continues at coordinate 824,518 of NW_005187505.1, read as the reverse complement.
TGACACTGGATGCATGCATACAGCGCTGCGGAGCTGTCGCCGGAAAACAGCAAAACCATTTCGGGAGCTGCAGTGGAGGAGGTGCATGCTGTGCGTGGAGCTGCGTGCCAGAAACGGATCGGCGACGCAGTGGACTTTAAGTTTTGTGGCAGAACACATGGGGAAAAAAGAGAAAAATGTCCAGCATACAGGAAGAAATGCAAAAAGTGCGGCAGAGAAAACCACTTTGCAGTTAAATGCATGGCACATTCAGAGCAGAAGACAAGGAGGAATGTACACAACGTGACAGCATGTGAGAGTGATGAGTATGAGGATGTTCTCTGTGTTACAGAGGCAGACACACATGATTCAACTACAAAGAACACTGACAAAGTGAGAGGCACTCAACTCTTTGCAGGCATGCTGATGGGCAAAGAGATTGTAAATTTTCAGATTGACTGTGGTGCCAGTTGTAATGTAATGCCAATCCACATGCTAAGCCCGAACACACAGTTGGAGGACACACAGACAGTGTTGATGATGTACAACAAAAGTAAGATAAAGCCGTTGGGAAAATGCAAAGTTAAGCTACGTAACCTGAGAAATCAGAAACTGTATCTGTTGGAGTTTCAAGTGACAAAGACTGTAAAGTACCACTGCTGGGCAAGAGAGCCAGCAAAGCGATGAAACTCATAAAAGTGCACTATGAAGACATCTTGAAACTGGACAGCATCGTTACTTCAGAGCACCCAACAGCCAATGAGTGGAACATGAATCAGATTAAAACAGAGTATGCCGATGTTTTCACAGGAGATGGCTGTTTGGAAAGAGAGTTAAGGCTCGAGGTGGATGAAACTGTGAAACCAGTGCAGTTACCAAATCGGCGTGTCCCTATTGCAATGATAAAGCCGTTAAAAAAGGAGCTTCAAGATCTTCAGCGCAGAGGGATCATTACACCAGTAGAATGCAGCACAGCCGGATCAGTGGGATGGTTGTGGTCCAAAAGCAGAGTGGGGGCTTAAGGGTGTGCATAGATCCAAAACCCTTAAACAAAGCCCTACAACAGAGCTGTCAAAGGCTAAAGTGTTCTCTGTCTGCGTCGTGAAGAGTGGGTTCTGGCACGTGAAACTGGAGGAGGAGTCGAGCTACCTGACAACATTTTCGACTCCATTTGGACGCTACAGATGGCTGAGGATGCCAATGGGGATAAGTCCAGCTCCGGAAGTGTTCCAGAGGAAGCTCACACAAGCTTTGGATGGACTGGCAGGGATCTACATCATTGCAGATGATGTGCTGATCACGGGTCAGGGGGACACAGATGCTGGAGCAGTACGTGACCATGACGAGAAGCTGAGACAGTTTTTGACTTGTTGCAGGCAGAAAAACATTAAGTTAAACGCAGACAAGTTTAAACTTAAACAGAAGGAGACTACGTACATTGATTCAATTCAATTCAATTCAATTTTATTTATATAGCGCCAAATCACAACATAAGTCGCCTCAAGGCGCTTCATTGGACATCAGCTGACATGCAACGGTCTGAAAATAGACCCAGAGAAGGTTAGGGCTATAGAACAAATGCCCAGACCTACAGACGTGAAGGCAGTACAGAGACTGTTACGTATGGTGAACTACTTAGCAAAGTTTTGCCCACATCTGTCTGACCACTGCGACATACTGAGACAACTGACACACAAAGACAGTGAGTGGAACTGGACGACTCGACATGAAGACACATTCCAGAGACTGAAAGAGACTATAGCAGAGGCTCCTGTCCTGAAATACTACTGCCCAGAGGAAGAGCTGACAGTACAATGCGACGCTTCTGACAAAGGGTTAGGCGCAGCACTCATGCAGAAGGGTAAGCCTGTGGCTTTTGCGAGTAGAGCACTTACACGTACAGAGCAAGGTTATGCCCAGATCGAAATGGAGCTTTTGGCTGTAGTTTTCAGTATGGAGAAGTTTCATCAGTACACATATGGTCGCAAAGTGGTGGTACACAGTGATCACAAACCCTTAGAGACCATTGTAAGAAAACCGCTGTTGAGCGCACCCAAACGGTTGCAAAGGATGCTTATGCGCATTCTGAAATATGACATAGATGTGGTGTATGTGCCAGGCAAAGACATGTTATTAGCAGACACGTTGAGTAGGGCATATCTTCCAGAGTGCTCACCACAGGGCTCCATAGAGGAGGAGATAGAGAGCATTAACATGGTCACTCATGCACCCATCTCACCTGACAGACTAAACAGCATAAGGACTGCTACACAAGAGGACAAAGCACTACAGATCCTCATAGATACAATTCACAGAGGTTGGCCGACTGACAAGAGACACTGACGGTGACATCAGACCATTCTTCTCATTCCAGGATGAACTGAGTAGTCAGGATGGACTTGTGTTTAGAGGTGAACGTGTTGTTGTCCCGACTACCATGAGACAGGAGATCATAGCTAGACTACACTCGGCACACCTAGGTGTAGAAGGTTGTCTAAGGAGAACCAGAGAGTGTGTGTATTGGCCAGGCATGAATGAACAAATTAAGACTTATGTGACTAAGTGTGACATCTG
>NW_005187505.1:807219-820626 GCF_000239375.1 Pundamilia nyererei | reverse complement strand
AATAATGTGAATTATTGTTTGCAAGATGGTTTGTTCCACAATGGATTGTGTTGCTGCACGGACGTTTTAGAGTGACCCACAAGTAAGGATTGTTAGGCTGTATGTTGCTGTTGTACATGGCACAGGACCAATCTGAGTCGCATGACTTGTTAATAAAACTTACTACCCCGTTGGGTAGGAAATAGATATTCTTGAGTCTGTTGTGAATGAGACCAGAATATAACAGCTTCCGCAGATAACCCATTGCTTGCTGATATCCTCTTGAGGAGAAAAAAACCCATCGGGAACCAAGCGTGGAAAATGGTCGGAAGCTGCAGCTTTTAGCACACAGGAGTTACTTTTAAATACGTTGACTTCAATACATTAATTTAGCATTTTTTTTGTTTTGTTTTTAAACAATATATCATAACATACCTGATCTGGGAAATTTGCAGATGTCCTGTTTTGCCTCCACATTTTCTCGGCATTCACAGCGTTTCCCCATGACATCGGCAGTGTATGAGATTCAGCTGAACATCTCTTGGCACTTCTTTTTTATTTGAGGTCAAGCAACAGGAGACGGAGAGTGACAGACTGAATCTTTTCTGTGCTGCGAGGTAGAACAGATGGCAGCAAAGTAAACAGGTCAGATGCCTGAGATTGACCGGGCTTGAATAAGACAGTGGCCACACACAGTCATTCACTCATTCCTGTACGGAGCGTGACATTGTAAAACAACCTGCCAAATCACCAAGAATGACTCAGCTGGAGCTGGAACGGCAGCGTTCGCTTGCACAGAGTGGATATTAACTTCCTCTTTCATTGGCGGTGGAAGCCATCGTCAGGCAGTTTCACTTTATTCCTGACCAGCTTTAATTATCTTGCAATAAGGCCTGTCATAACCATTACATCATGTAGCAGAGCAGTGTAACAATCCCAGGGGCAGCATCACTGGCTGAGCCAATGAACTCCCATCTGGTCGTGTAGATGTGACTGATGGCTGAACAGAATGATTTCCTGCAATCTGAATCTGTAGAAAAGGCAGGAAGTGTCTGTTTGTGTACTGTGCCTTGTGCTTCCAGGAAAACGATCACATAAACAGGAATTTTGAAAATGCTCTTCTCCAAACATATACATTATTTGTTGTAAAAACCCATTTTCCTCAATCCACTTTTAAAGGCTCAGTGTGGCAGGCGGGAGCCCACCCAGCACATCTTACACATTTTAATCCCACACTGTTTTTCCAGTCCTTTCATTTCCTGGGCTGTTGTTCTCTTCACCTCCCTGGCACTTATTCTGCCACGCGCAGAGCATTCCTCTCCTTGTTCAAACACTGCCTCCAGAATTCCTACCCTTGTTAAAATACTCCCTTTCTCTTTTGTTTGGATTCTTTCTTCTTCTTTTTAAAATTTTCACTCAGCAGTGCTCCCACCTCTGGAATGCAGAGGCACTTCTCCAAATCCCACTGAGGAGACAACAGAGCATTGTCTGCTGCTTTACTGTCATCATGACTCAAGGACAGCAAAGATTGTTTTGAGCAAAAATTAATTGCAAAACAATGTTGATTTGATGTCCATTGTGGAACTATATCTTCAGATGTGCATTTCCTTATTTTGCTCAACAATTTTGCTCAGCGTGTTTTTGTTCTTGGACTTTGAACCTGGAAAAGTTTAAATGTACATATTTTTACATATTTAGACGATAAAGTATGTGTTTCTGCATCCTTGCTGAAGGTAAGTTGAGTTTGCAGAATAACACGTGCTTCAAGGCCTTGTGCTTGCTGCATGTGCCTTCTTGTGTGTTGGAGGTACAGCTATGATGAGTGTCCATGGGTAACATAATCCATGCAAACAACCCTAGCTCAGAAATTATAATGTTATCTGTAGTTCGTTTACACCAAAAAGAAAAGTGTTTTTTTACAGGGAATTACTACATTTGTCTCCAACTGCTTCCAGGATAGTGATTCCAAAGTTGGCTTAGCTTTGACATAAAGATAAGAGTAGTATTAATCTTCTTAGTTATACGGGACTTATGCATCTCATATTTTACATAAAAGCACATTCATTGCACGAGTTATAACAAAGAACTTCTGGACAGCCACTATGCAAGTGTCTTGCACCATCACTCATAAAAAAGAAAATAGGTGCTGAGATTTATTGGAGGATGTGCAAACAAACATGGAAATACAAGAACAGAGTCTGTATGATTGTAATGAGCTTGAAAGTGAATATTTAGTATGCCCCAGCTTTAATCTTCAACACAGCCTGAACTCTCTTAGGAAAGCTTTCTTTAATTTCTTTAAGTAGTCTTCAGGAATAGCTCTCTGGACTTCTTGAAGGACATTCAAAGATCTTTCTTTTGAGGTTGGATGCCTTTGTGTTTTTCTTCCGTTCTCTGTCAAGATGATCCCACACTGCTTCAGTAACGATTAGGTCCAGGCACTAGAGAGTCCAGTCCGTGACTGATAGCGGTCCATTATGTGTTTTTCTATCCAGGTATGCTTTTACTGCGCTGGCCATGTTTTTGAGGTCATGCTGAAAAAAAGGTTGTTGCCAAACATGTGCTTTCTAGAAAGATTTTGATCCACCAGTACAAAGTGAGAAGATCACAAAGACTGGACTATAAATGAGTGAAAAATCAGACAGTGTCCAAAGGAAAACTTTAAAAGATCTTCAGAAAGCCCAGAGAACTCAAGTATGGCTCATTGCAAGCAAATTGTAAAGAAATGAGAGAAATCTAAAAAACTTCCACACAGCACTCCTCATTTCAGTTTGACTCCTATGACCTTCATGAATTGCTCTTTGTGCAGCTTTGCACTACTTTGAGTGCTCCATCTATTTTTGTTTGTTCCATGAAAGTCCCATTCTTGCACAGGACACGAGTTAATCTGCCTGCTCACGGTGCAATGAAACCTCCTCCAAAAACCCCTGTTTTTGTGTTTAACACTCCCATACAGTTATTGTAGTTATTGCCAGATTTGGCTCATCTTCTTTCCCCAGACTACCAGATTGATGCAGCGGAGACCATGCACTGTAAGGCTGCCCTGACTCAGTATCCACTTACAGCTACCAGGGTATTCTTCTTTTTTTTATTAATTTTTTTTATAACAATTAAAATTGCTTACACAACATTTTAATGATCGAGTCCTTTGCTGTCAGTATCAATATCTCCATCAGCTTTTACTGGTATTTTACAAGTAGTGGCAATATGGAGAAAACATTATTGAACAGTTAATTGAATGAATGAATTAAAAAAAAAAAAGTCTTAAAAACAACCTTTCCTTGAACTGGGTGGAATAAATGACATCATGACACAAGAGGAAGCCGTTTTGGGTTTAAAACAGGGCACTTATCTCACGTCATTACTGGAATGCTTCCTTGTGGGGAAAAATGCTATTTTTAAGGCTTTGAAAAGGATTAAGAATGACTGATAACTCTGCATTGTAGAATAGCAATTATCTTTGCATATCTATACAGTTGTGGCAGCAAAGCGGCAAACTATCATTACTGAGAATGGGATCAGTAACTACGTGAGAAAAGGCTTCATCACCAAGCAGACTGGAGGATGTCAGTGCTGTGACGGAGAGACCCACAACACACACTTGTTTGAAGACGGATTATAGTCAGCCAATTCTCCATTTGCTTTATGTCCCTTTCCTCCAGTCGGAGATAAACACAAGGGGATTTTCACTTAAGAGCCATTTTTTTCTGGTGCATGACAGCACTATTAGGCCTACAACAAACCAACTAAGCGAGCGGATCATAAATGCCGTTAGAGGGAACAAATGATTCTGAAATCTGAGTATCAATATAGAGGAGGAATTCTCAGCTGATAAATACTTGCAGCCTTTGAAAATGCTCCGTAATATAAACGTCACACAAGACCTCGAGGCTGTTCAAGTAAATACAATCTTGCCTTCAACTTCACCTGAAAATAATGTTAAAAAAATGTGTTTGGGGCTTCAATTCAAGTAACACACTGAAGTCACCCTCAAAGCTTCTTGTCAAACCAGAAGGAGACTTTAATTGAAGCAGAGTCATGTTTAAGGAGAAAGGAATCGCAATGATGCTGGGGGAGGCAAAAAGAAATTTGAGTAGACTCGGATGATCACATCTTTAAAGTTATAGTTATGGTCTCACCGGCTACACTGTGGCAGATACTTCGCATTTATTTTAAAACTGTAGTATTAGAAGTGTCTGTAAACAAGTGTCAAACAGAAGAGACATATTTGTGGTTTGAAACCCCCTGTTATTAGCGCTTCTTTGCTGCCATGCCAGTGGAAATACCGCTGCTCTGCCTCCCCCTCTTTCCTTTTTCTTTTTTCTTTTTTCTTTTCGTGGAAAGCTGGATTTTGGGAAAACCCTTGTCTCTCTCCTCCTTCTTCAGCTTTCACTTCCGGGTCAGTTGGGTTGGTCAAAGCTGGATGTCGCTTTCAAATGACACTGGTAATGTTGTGCATTTCGAATTTGAGAAGTTTTAAGCGCTTTATTCTTGGCGCTCAAGATGAACTTCCTTTTTGGAATGTGTGGAATGCAAGTAAAGGTTTTACAACGATAAATACTGATTTGCCTCATTGATTTATTTAATAAGATGACGTGTTTCTATTGCACATGTCAGCAAAGTTTTTAAAGTGAAATAATAACAAAGTATAATCTAGTTTTATCATTAAGAACAAGTACGAGTACGATATCTCACTGCATATTATTGCATTTCTGCTGGTAGATGCAGTCAGATTGCAATTGGTTTGAGTCTTGTTTTCTACATTTTACTGGCTACAATAGAAAACAAGAATGCCAAACTTTTTAATTAATAATATAACTTCTTACATCACCACACAAAACCACCTATATTTCTCCAGGAGCTAATCATTATCACCTAATCATTATCTAAACAGATGTTTCTTTGTTTGTTTGTTTGTTTTTTATCAAATTTTAAGTGTAGTGTTTCTTACAATCACTTATTCACATAGTGTAAATTCTCCTAAACTGCGTTTTTCTTGTTCGCGATGGTGTTTGCATAAACTGCGATCGTGTGAGTTCCGATTTTTAAAATATCCCCTGAAGGCGGCACAAGTTCGGCAGCTCTCAGTTATTGCAAAGGCAGGCTGATGATCCAGCTGCTGTGCGCGTGAGTGTGTGCGAGGACATGGATACAGCTGGCGTTTACCACTGAAACCGATCACTTTACAGTGCTGCCGTGACACTGAGGCACTTCCGAGAGCGACAAAACTTCTTCCACAGCCGCACTCATGTGATTTTCCCTTTCTTCGAGCCATGTCCAAGACCCTGAAGAAGAAGAAGAACCACTGGACAAACAAAGTCCACGAGAGTGTCCTTTGCAGGAATGAGGAGGGGGAACTGGGGCTGGAGTTGAAGGGCGGCGCAGAGAATGGACAGTTCCCGGTTATCGGCGAGCTTCTCCCGGGCGGAGCGGTCTGCCATAGCGGCAAACTCTTCCAGGATGAACTCCTGCTGGAAGTCAATGATACCCCTGTGGCTGGACTCACCACCAGGGACGTCCATGCTGTGGTCAAGCACAGCAAAGACCCCCTCCGACTCAAGTGTGTCAAACAAGGTGAGGTTTGTAAGCTTTCGGCGCAACTTTCTCGCATGTCGCAGTTTTTCTTTCGGTTCTTTTTTGAAAACCGTTAGCTTTCCCCCCTCAACGCGCTTTTCTCTTTTGACAGCACCTATTGTTTCCCAAAACTGATGCGCTTACCCCCAAGGCTCCATACTTACAGTAAACCATGCAAATAAATCACATACTTGCCACATATATATTATAATGATGCCGTTATTTTGTTGCTACACTTATTAGGCGTATAGAAACGATTATCTAAGAGGTGTTTGTGGCGTGTTTTTGTGTTGGTCGTGGTGTGCTCCTGATGTGTTTGGCACTCGTCCGAGTTAGGGGGTGTGTTACAGTTGTGGCAGTCAGAAAACACATTCCAGTGTTATTCATAATTCATAAGAAGTCATTTACAAGTATTGCGCCAACTCCTTCAGCCTTGAACCCAGCTACTAGCTTACAGATATGGATTACTTTAGGCGTGCTGTACTTGCAGTAGTGTAACAAAGTATTAATCCAATATATTTGGCATGATACCACAGATATAAACAGTGGATTATGTGAGATGCTGGATCAGATTAAATTGGATTGAGCCTTGCACACACATTTATTTCAGCAGAATATTACAGTCATACATGATCTTTCTTATAATTAGAAATCTAAATTACTGAGACATTTTATGTCCTGATTTAAAAACAAAAAAGAGGAAGAAAAATAAGCAATTATTTAATTGGCAGAAAATTAATCAGGACTGACTTTGATAAGTTTTAGTCAGTTTGTCTGTAATAGCAAGCTGTTAGGATTGTGTCATTTTTGGGGTAATTTTGCTGGCCATTTATGGACGCCTACATGGAGTTGCGGAGATGATCATAAATGAAGAGAACTGGTCATTTTTGCATTTAATGCATGTGCCATTTGCCCAAATGGAACCTCTGCTATTCTTGCCAGATTCTTAAATAAAAGAAAATTGCACTATATTTTCAGTTTAACCTTTGAATTACATATAATTTTTCTCTTTTTTTTTTCTTTAGAGCACACATTTAACTATGCAATATTTATTATCCAATTTGTGCTTCACTGAGTGGACTAAATTGGATTTGGAAGGGATATTTTATAAATATTAGAGCAAATCCCAGAGTCCCTATTTCAACATTATAGTTGTGTCACAGAAAATGAAAAATATCATAAAGTATGATAAGGTCACCGTTAGCTTGGTATTCGGTGCAATGAAACAGCAAAAGCCCCCCTGCACAGGATTACTACAGAGGGCTTCTTTTTTTTACGTGGGAAGTGCTGTGGATTGCTTAAGTGAGTGTAGTAGCTGCGCTGGATACACATGAGGCTGTGATTATGTGGTCCAGAGGCTATATAGTTTGTTGAAGAAATGTTTGGTTTTGCAGTATATGGAGTAGCCAGAGTACACATTTTAAAAAGAGCACAAGTCAAAAAGAATTTCCTAACTTGTCCCTGGTTCAGACTCATCTCATTCTTGTCAGCTTTGTCCTCCGGATGTGCAGCTCTTATGTCACGGACACGCTCCTCTGGCTGTCTGTGGTTTTGATCTCAACAGCTAATGACTCTCCGTGTCTTGTGTTGTACGCCGGGACCGGGATCTGTGGGATCTCATTTTGGGGTGAAAAATCAGCGAAACCCTGTAAGAAGCTTTGGATCAAAGTCCTAGCTTGTGTGCTTGCATAAGTGTATCAGTGTGTGTCTGTGTGTGTGTGTGTTCATCGTCACCCCAGGGATTTATTCAAAAGGCAGCCAAGCCTATACCAAATTAAAATGTTAACTTTTTTTTCATGAAATATTTATATCCTCCAGCAATTTTCCAAGTGATTGATATTTCCCCATAGCTGTGCTCGTGTTTGCGCGATCGGTTGTTTACAGTGTTGAGCTCTTTTTATTATGATTGATATGTACATTAAGTAAATATTTTGGAGGGAAAAACAGGCTTTTGCAGTGCCCTTGCAGCTGTGTGCTCAATAATAAATATTTTCACTTTCAAGCAGACGCACATAAACTCCTATAATCTGTCTCAGTAGATTCTTTATTGAGCAGAGCGAGTCAGAGAGCACAGTTCAGTCCACTTGTTCTGATGTTATATGGTAATATGACTGTGTAATGAAAGTTTTTTTTTTTATCTTTATGGTTAGTTGTTTGTTTATCACGTGCTGCTTGAAAGTTGGTGAACTCTAGAAATGTCTGTATTTGTGCATAGATATTAATTAAAGTAGTATTAAACAGATGAGAGACAGAAAAGAGGTCAGCTGGTCGTTCAGTCATTGAGGAAATGATTCAGTATTACAAACGTATCTGTACATCAAGATCTAACTGTAAATTTTAGAATGAGCTTGGAGTGAGGTGTGTTCAGTCAGAATCTAGACACTGGTGGTGATGGAGATGAAGCGGGTGGAGACTTGGATGAAGATCTCTCCTTGGCCAGGATGAGATGGAGAGGGAAAGGTTCTGGCTTGCATGAATGAAAGTCTGAAAGGCAGAATATTAGAAGAGCACTGAGATTTAAGGCGCACTGAGGAGATTCTGATTGGCTCTCAGAGTGATGAGGACAGAATTGTGTTGGACGGCCTGAAAAAGTGGCAAGGAATGAGCAAATACAGAACTTCTTTATTGAACTTGTGCATAAGTTTGACATTATGTCCAAACTAAGAAAATACAAGAATAATAATGTCCTCTCCAGGAATGTCTAACCAATAAAGAAAAGTCCAAAAGGGAGGTGAGGAGTACTCTAGAAGGTCATGAAGGAGTCCTGGCTGTAGTTTAAGAAAAGGTCACATGGACAACCCATAAGGCTGTTCAAACAATGTTTTTCAGGCTAAAATAGAACTTTTGCAGAAAGGAACTGAAAGCATGGGACAAGAACCTCAGGGTTTCAACCAAGCCTGACATCCCCACTGGGTCTAAGCGCTGGGATTTTTCCTTCTTCTTTCTTCTTCTTTTTTTGTTGTTGTAAAACTTTAGCATTCTGGTTTGTCGGCCAACTTCCAGCATTTTTTTTCACACTTTGAAATCTGAGGTCATGTTTGAACATTAAAGATAAAAGCTTCACTGGCTTTTCTTACAAGATCAATCTGAACTGATTTGTCAAAGATGTCTAAAATACAGAAAAAAAGTTAAAGCAGTGATATGTATATATTTTATATTTCACAATAATGCAAAAAAAAAGTGTAATACTTTTTACCAGGTCACAAAAATGAAGAAAATGCTATTTACATTCAACTTTCATGCTGGATTGAGCAAATATGACAAGTGGTATCGCATAAACAAAAACAAAAATGTCAGTACATAGTTTCCAGATGGTACTCTAATTATAACCGAGAAAATAACTTAGTTAAATTTATGCACTCTTGTCATTTTCAAAACCTACTTTGTTGGCATGCACATCAGAGGAGGTCGAGCAGCTTGAAAAAAAAACGTAAGAAGTTTAGAAATGGAATAAAGGACAAGGTAAATATTGTGAGCTTATATCTGCGCACTTACTACTTTAGAAGTGTGAACACTTCCAAAGTGCCCTGCTTCACACTACTTTCAATCAACTAACTAATCCACCAGGCTGGAAGCATCATTGGTCAAATTTGGAGGCGTTTGAGTCAGTTAGGGACAGCAGGTCGCTGAACAAACTGCTCTCCATCATGAACAACCCATGACACCCACTCCACACTTGTGAGGCAACGGGAGCTCCTTCTCCCTCAGACTGATTCAACCTCGCTGCCATAAAGAATGCTTAAGGAAATCATTCCTACTGTTCTCTGTAAAGCTGTACAATAACTCTTCATTCTGTGACAGGTGAAGACATCTGAACTGCATCCCGCGTTGGTGGTAATGTCATGGTTTAAGACCTGTTTCGAACCACCTGCCATTGATGGAACCATCAATTTGGAAGACACCACTAAATACCATACTAAGACAAAATGTCAGGACACCAATCCATGAAATGAATCTCAAGACAAAGTGAGTCATGCAGGAAGACAGCTACCCTCAGTACACAGGTTGTGCTGCCAAAGAATAGTAAAAAAGAATGTTTTGGAACGACCAAATTCGGACTTTAATCGAATAGAAACTGAAGCAAGCAGTTCATGTAAGGAAAACCAGCAATGTCCCAAAATAGAATAGATTGTGTAAGGAGTAGAGATGGCACGATACCACTTTTTTATGTCCGATACCGATACCGATATCATGAATTTGGATATCTGCCGATACCGATATGAATCCGATATAGTGTGTTTTAATCAATAAAACTGTTTTTTAATATCTTGCTGCATTTTGTATAAGTTCATAGTCAAGTTTAAATAAACAACAGCACTAAAGCTATTCTGTTATACCTGTGTGTAAAAAGTACACTGCGCCCAAAATATTTCATAGTTCAGCAACACTGATCAATCTAATAAACTTAAACCTGCTCCATCCTTCCTATTCTGGTATTTTAAAGAGTACTTAGCAGAAATATTAAGCAACCTAACTAATAGGTTTGCAAACTACCAGCAAAAAAAAATAAAAAATAGGGAACCACCCTCCACTTTGTGATGCTTAATCGATGTAATCAACTTTAATTTGATGAAGTGTGAAAAAAAAAATGCACAGGAATAAATTTTTTTTTCAAGAATAATTAAATAGATTCAACATCTTTCTTCAACAGAATTGCAGACTGCACAGATGGTACTTTCCCAAAGGAAAAAGTACTATAGCTTACTAGGGTATATTAGACTTAACAGTTACTATATACAATAATGGACTTCTATACATTTTACATCAGATTAAAACTTTGGGTGTAAGATTCAGATAATTATTTATTAAAAGCTAGACATTTTAAATGAGAATAAGAAAGAAAAGTATGTCTTTTCCCTGTTAATGCCCTATCGGCCCCCCTGGCTAAACTTTGCTAGATCCGCCCCTGCACAGTTACCAGCGTCAGCTACGTAGAAAAAGATCCTGGAGTAGAAAGTAATATTAAATAAATTCTAACAACAGCTGATCAAGCTTAAACGTGCTGCTGTTGTTCAGCCGCTGGTTTCCTCTTTCTGGTGCAAAGTGGGCCAAAAGCAAAGAAGAGAGACGGAGTCGCGACAGAAAAGCCGATCAGCTGATCGTTAAGCAGTTTCATGAAGTAGCGGCAGGAGAGAGAGAGAGAGAGAGAGAGAGGCACTTGCTCCATATATCAGTTGTTAAGCTTAACGCTGGAATGCTTTACAAACATTCAGAGAGGAACTTACACACTTGCTTTACTTCTCTCTGGGATAACTTCCTTGGAGATGAAATGCTGGTTTGGTAGCGAGACTACAAATACACACAGCCGCTGTATCACGTGACCATACTGCTCCGACGTGCTACGGTTATGAGACGAGTTATGCCATGTAGCAAGTTTTGTGAGGTGCTTTTTTGATATTTAATGGATCGGATTACATTTTTTATTTCTCGCCGATATCCGATCCAGTAATTTAGGTCAGTATCGGACCGATACCGATACGTAATATCGGATCGGTCCATCTCTAGTAAGGAGTGCAGGAAAATTCTCAAAAGGTGACAGGCAAGAGTGACCAAAATCTTCTTGACCCTCACATGTGTCATTTCCATTCATTACAGCTGATAATGTTTTATGCAGAAATATAAAAAAAAAAAATCTAAAGGCATTATGAACATTCAAGCTCCACTGTAGCGTACGTTTATTAATCTCAGAGCCAGCTTTCCTCTAGGGTCTAGAGTTTATTATATAAGACCTGTAATCATAAATGCAACCCTCTTCTTTTTATTTAGATAAATGTGGCAAATCAGGACTAGCTTTTGTGTGTGATCTGAGATTGTGGCCTTTATATTAAGTATTACAGAAACATTTCTTCTCTGCCTCTTTCTCTCTCCCTCTTTTTAAGCCGCTAAACGCATTTAACTTTGAGAAGATTTGTCTTAGTCTGTGGCGCCTCATGGTAACAATGTTTCTATGACAACAGTACATGAAAAGGCACTACTTACCCATTTAGTGTTTTGAGATTTTCACCTGAACTTGCAGGCTTTAGTGCTTCAGTGTGTAGATCTTATCCTCAGATAAAAGTGTTAAAGATGTGTAAATGTGTCTGTTTACAAATTCTTTATTCCATCCATTCCTGGATAGGTTGCCAGTCTATCGCAGAGCCAACAGAGAGACAACTAATTTAGACGCGCTGCAGAGCGTCCCGAATGCCTCTGGATTTTCACTGACTTGGGCAAATTTTAAAGCTGGACTCTGGGAAATTTGAAGGGGTTTCCATTAGACTAAATAATGTATCAGTTCATCAAAAAGTTAACACAAGATCCATCCTGGTTATGAGTAGAATAAGCGTGAGACATTGCCTGAAGTGTTCCTTTCTTACATATAGCATAGAGCAGGGGATGATCTGCTTCTAGGCACACCTGCCAGGTTTACACTGTAAACAGAGCTTTTTCTCTGATGTCCTTGTTCTTAATGTAGTGTGCACCTCGCATTCAGAAATGCTTGACAGATTACTTATTGGGTTCTCATTCATTATTGTGTGTTTTTATTTATTTATTAGTTGTTGTTTTTTAAAAAAAAGAAATTTGCATTTATAAACCCAAATATGATTCAAGGATGAGCAACATCCCATAATAATGGGTGGGTAGAATAAGCTTTGAAATTCTGAGCGTTGTTTGTTTTCGCAGTGTACTTGAGGGTAGCTGAAGGTTTTGCTCAAACCCAGCTGTAAACAAAACCTTTGCTCACAGAGAGAAACTCTTGGTATTTGAGGTTTTGAACAAGGGGCAATCTCAGAAGCTGAAAAGTGAAGCCAGAGCGGAAGTGCTAAAAAATTGCAGTCCCTCTAGGTGCCGCATAAAGCTAGCTCCAAAAGTGGATCAGACTCATGTTAGACCCATGAGTGGGGCTTGTATTATAACTCTTCCACTTAGATACTGTAGTTAAATGACAGGTGTTAAGTTGGACCTCTTTACTGTGTGCCGTTGGTGCATTTTGGAGCATTGTGTCTAAAATGTTATGGACCATCCAGGTTTTTGGACGTTGCGTCAAAGTTGTGGTTTGGTTTTGGCAAGGGACAATCCAATGTGTTATTAGTCTGTTAGTTGAACTCCTGTGGAAAAGTGTTAAACTAAGATGCCAGAAAGAAACTGTTGTGGGAACAGTCCCCAGATTTTATTGATGATCTTTCAAGATATCTCTTTGGACATCAGCTGGTCTTTCACTGAATTTTTTAGTCCAGTGTTTGTATATGACAGCCACTCTTTTTTTTTGTTTAAGCCATTAAATCCTGCATACATCTCACCTTTTATTTGATCCATCTGTGGTTTGCTGAAGCCTCATCAGATACGGTCTCAATAGAAGACTGACTGTCAAGAAACCATTATTAGGGGAGAGGAAACTGGGGAAAAGGGGCTGAGATATGCCAAATTATTCAAGATCTGCACTGAAAATCAGTGGCAACAGGTATTATGGAGTGATGAATCCAAATTATGAAATTTGTGGTTCAAATCATCTTCAGCATGTACAGAGGAGATCAGGAGAGAGGTACAACAGTTTGTGCTTACAGGCTTCTGTAAAGCTCTGTTACGCTTTGGGGCTGCATTTCGGTCAGTGTTGTTGGTGCTCTTATCAAAATTTAAGGAATTATAAATGCAGAAAAATACCGTCAGATTTTGATCTGCCATGCAATAACATCTAGAAGGCATCTGACTGGCAACAGCTTCATTTATCAGCATGACAATAATTCCAAACTAGGGCTGCCACAAACGATTATTTTGATAGTCGACTAGTCACCGATTATTTTTGCGATTAGTCGACTAATCAGATCATCATCCATTGGACGTACAGCGTACAGCTTATTGCACCAGCAGCATCTG
>NW_005187505.1:805167-806531 GCF_000239375.1 Pundamilia nyererei | reverse complement strand
CTTGTACATGCAGTGCTGCCATCTTCTGTTTCAGTCCGTTATTACACTCTTAAATCCTACTACTCATTCCTGCGTCCTTTGTGATCTTACAAAGCTTCAAACGATGCGTCGACTATTAAATTAGTCGTTGACGATTTTAATAGTCGACATAATCGTGACTAGTCGACTAATCGTGGCAGCCCTATTCCAAACACTAGAGAAACATACAATGAACCCCTATCAATCATGGACTGGCCTCCCAAGCTCTGACCTCAACATTACTTTAGCAGTATGGGATCATCTAAAGGCAGCCACCATCCAAAGATGAGCTTTGAATGTCTTTCAAAGGGCCTGGAGAACTATTACTGAAGACTACTTGAAGAAATTAAAAGAAAGCCTGACCTCTTAGGCAAGCAATATTGCCTTATATACTGCATTTACTGTATGTTTGCACATGTTTCAATGAATCAGTGCGCCTTTTTACAATTTTCCTAGCTAAATATAAAAAATGAGAGGTGGCTCAATAATTTTGCACGATCCTGTAGCTAATTAATGAACTCTGTCAGTATGATGAATCAGTACAGTTTATGGATGCAACTGACAAACCAAGCAATCTAGCGTTGGCGAATAACCTAGGACTACCTAGTTTTTTTTTTTTAAACAGCTCCAAACATTGACAGCACAGTGGCATCTGTTACACTGACTATTTTGAACTGATAACACTACTGTGACTAGTCAAGACTCTGTGGTCTTGAAAAACAATTTTGAAATTGTGTACCTGTCCTTAAGCTCAACTAAAAACAAGCCTCTTTGGCTGACATCCAATACTGATAATGAATTTTTTTTTTGTTTTCGTGTTGAATTCTCTTTTGTTATGTAATTATTTCCCATTTGGTGCCAGAGAAACAAAATACCTTTGTAATGATTTTTAATTTTATTGTTAAAGTTGTTGTTAAAATCGTTCCACACCTTCTCACACTATCTTTGAATTATTGGAAATAAGTAACACAGTATTACAACTAAGGCATTACAGCAGGTAAACACTGTGCACTGCCATTAATTGATTTGCTTTTACACCCTTAAATGTAACTTTTATTGTATGCTTTAAAACAAAGAGCAAGTTGAAGTAGACATACTGCCAGTAATTAAAGTACTTTAATGCAATGTAGCCACCTGATTGTTTTACAATGAGGCCGCTACATTCCAATAAAACAGTAATAAGCTGTGCTTTGTTTAGCTTCTTTCTGCCTCCAGTCACGGAACAGGGTCAATGACTGGCTTACATGCATGGTTGATCTCCAAAAGATGTCCATGGCCTTTCTGAATAATACATCAAGTTCTCTTTTGCAGTGTTCTGCTGCTTCACTAATGCCACAACTCTAAAG
>NW_005187505.1:798329-804953 GCF_000239375.1 Pundamilia nyererei | reverse complement strand
CACACACACACACACACACACACACACACACACACACACACACACACACACACACACACTATAGCAGGGCTTTTATTAGTCTCTGAGGTGAGGATTAGATTAGTTTGCCATCAGCAATCAGGTGTGCCCTGTAGGACATAATTAGGACGTCCGCAAAACACAAAGAAGAATATTAGAGAAAAGTTACATTCCCAGAGAAATGATGAATTGTGCTTAGAGCAGAACATTATGGATAATGTAAGAGTGGCATTAAGACTACATCATGTGGCTGTTGTGGCCCCTGTGGATTAGATGCTAGTAAAGAATAATGATGCACATTTTCAGAGTCTCTCTCCTGGGTTCAGACATTCATTATGTTGCATTCAATTGTTCACCATGAAGTTTACAGAAGAAAAGGAACGAGTGTGCTGGCTGTTTACAGTACAGCTAAGTCACTGAATGAACACCCATGTCTGTCCCCGGAAGATGCATCTTGATATCAGGAAGACTAATGAGTTAATAACTGTCAGGAGTTAATAACAGGGTTGGGAGACTTGCGATGCCTTGAGCAACTGGAATTTGATTTTTGAAATGTGCAATACATGTTGGAATTTTTGCTTGCAGCTTATCAGCTTGTTGTTTCTCTTTTAACACTTCTCCTGATCCCTATTAAGATTGGTGATTTGTGTACACATTGAGTAAGAGGAAAACATAGCAGTGATGTATGCTGAAACAGCTAGCTGTGGTGATGAGGGATTCGCCTATGCAAAGCTCTGTGTGAGAACAGGGGGCAGGATGTTAATACTTTAAATTCGCAGAATTAACAGAAAGTGGCAGATGCTGTTGATGCAACTCTAGGCGAGTGTTCTGATAAGCAGAAATTAACACATTGTCGGGCTTCTCACCCCCCACGCTGTAGTTTCTGTCACAATCATGTTAACCTATTTCAGTACGTCTTTTGCTATTTGTTTCTTAGCGAGGAGTCGGGTATACGCTAAGCATGCAGAATGGTTTCTAAGCAGTCACATCCATGAGCAAAAAGAGCTGTCATGAGTGGGAAATCTGCATGAAAATAAAATCATAAATGCTCCTGCTGAAGCACCAAGGTAAATTATCTTTATATCACATCTACTGCTGCTTTTACTCTATCCTTCCTGCACACTCAAATGTCCCAGTTCAGTTTCCTATTTCAGCTTTTACCAAGGATTAATGCAGCCAGCTATGGAGTCTGTCACTGTATCTTTCACTGCCTCTACAGTGAGAACACACTTACTGTGGCTGTACTCCAGCGTGACTGAGAACCGTATGCTGATTGAGCTTCGCTTAGTGGTGTTGGGGGTGCAGGTAGGAGCGTTTTTAGGTAAGCTGAAGCCAATCAAGTCTGCTAGCTGGTTGTCCACTTTGTGTTAGCTGGTGGCAGAGAAAGTCATTACAGCAACCTGAGCTTGGGGAGCTTTAGCAAGTCAGAAATGGCAGCAGCCATGGTTCTATAGAGACAGCAGTGCTGGTCAGTCTGTCAGCCCAGCACTTTTATTACATGTCACTTTCAATACGCTTTTGCCAAAGTTGTAGCAGACCTGAGTTCGCACAGGATTGGGCACAACTGGCTTTGACGAGTCTCTGATTTTAAAATGTAAACTTCTACAATTCAGAGTTAATTTTAGACGTTAGAAAAACAACAAGCATTCTCATCTTGTTGCTCAAGTTGAGCCTCAAACTTTGTCTCATTACTGCCGCCATTGATTAACTTTTTGGGAATTATGTATGAATGTTACAGATCAAATAAAAAACAAAAACTGCAACACCAAGTATTTACTGTAGTATAAGAGGAGTGTTGGGCCTGTATGTGCCCTAAAAGCCACCCTTTAACCTGTTGCTAGGGCAATTTGGAAGTTAAAGAAAGCTAGCAGCTTGGGAAATACTGGGGCAAAGAGGGTAGAGAGAGTAGAAAGGGTTATGCTAATGTGACAAATTTCTTTAAATGACAAACCCTTCATGCTTCAAGCGCTTGAAAGGAAAAAACATATTTTTCTCAGATTTGGCTTGGAGGGGGTGGGGGAGGGGGGTAGAGTTTTCCTAATGCTGGAACCTCCCTGGGATTACCCTAAAATTTTTTCAAGGCTTTAGTGTTGACATTTTAACCAAACCAAAACTGGTTTCCCTGGTTGTCTGCCTGAGGATTTTTTTGAATCTTTGGTAGTAAAGTCTGGGATTTTTATCTACACAGGAGGGGTGGCATTATGCTAGCAGAGCAGCAGCAGCTTAACTGCTCACTCTGTGACTGCATATTTTTCAGGCACTGTAGTTTTGAATAAATAGACTTTATTTGTACAAAAATAAAGTGCGTTATTTGTTAGCTTTTGATTTCTTTTTTTTTTACCAGGATATTTTTTCAACTGCGTTTACAAGGCTACTATGTTTGGGTCACATGTTAACACCACAGCTAATTAGCATAACGAACATGATTGCTTTGCTATTTAGCATATCATGCCCTTTATCCAAACTATTTTAACTTACGTTGAAAAAATATGTCTACAGAAACACAAAAAGTGTAATAAGTCACACTTTCCTCGAGCATCAACATTTGTCTGACGGAGGTCTTTAGCTATAGAGATGAAGCAATCCCTTCATTTCTTGGACATTACTGTCACATAATCCTCCTAATGTGTCTGTGTTTCTGTTCATGCACTGAGGTCCTGCGCTTTCACGGTGTCTCTTCTGCTCAACACCCAGTCTTGCCTCTATTTGCAGTGTAATAATGGTTGAAATGGAGTAACAGCTGTGGCGGCAGTTTGGTTCGTGTCTAGCAGGACACGAAACGTGGATTCAGCCTCAGTTTCTGAATTGTTGCAATCTGCTTTTTACTCTGCATCAGCAAAGATGATTTGTTTCTGACTGACAGCGTGAAGCCAGAGAGGCTAATTTAATAGAGATTCATAAATTAAAAGATACGCTCGTTCATTAAAATCTTGGCATGTCATTGTTTTTTCTGAACCTTCCAATTTTATTTACAAGTCTTTGGTTGCATATTGACTTCCATTATTAGGACTGCTCCTGCAATAGTTGAGTCACTGTCTTCAACTATACATATAGCTGTGCATGCTGCATAGCTGACAGCTAAGCAGATTCATACAAAAAGAGCAGGTCTCAGCAGAAACTGTAGGTTAAGATAAAAATGTTTTGCAGACTTGTATCTCAAGCATGGAAATCCATACCAAAGAACAGTCTATAACATGGCACCATGCAGGCTATTCAATAGCTCAAGGGAAAAGTGGTATGTTATGACACTATCAAGTCAATGGTGCATGCCCAGCCAATGGAATGAGTGATGTGAGTGATGATGACTTTGGACTGGTGGCAGGTCTGTTGGGCTTTTGAAAGATGGGGCTGGGCAATCCCTGAGAAGTTGTGTTGAGTCAGAGACACACACTGTTGTTGGGAGGGTGGTAATGATTGTCAGTGCAGTCAGACTCATCTGTCTTGTTGTCAGAGACCCCACTGAGAGTGTAAAGTAGCACCAGCAAGTTCAACACATACAGTGTGATACACAAACAGACACATCACATGCACGCATAAAGACCTGCTATCCTCCACTGTGTGTGTTTATGTGTTTGTGTCTATGTGTGTGTCTATATATGTGTGTCTCCCTGGAGCCTTAGCACCACTTACCACATCCTGTCCAATCATGCTTGACAGAAGCTTGGTGGAGAGATGCTGTTGTTGTTGTTGCCTCTGTTACACTGTCTGACTGCCAGGCTCACCTCTAGGGACAGGTAACGATAAGGATAACATACTCACAAACTCTCACAAACACGCATGCGCACACACACATGACTGTCTTTCCCTCCTTGTCAACATCAACCATCTGTTGTGGCAAGCTGAAGAATTCCAAGGACTGAGCAATGAGTAGGTTGTAAACACTTGTGTGTGTATAGTGTTCATATGTGGTGCTGTGCATTATTTAAATTTGGATACCAGAGTACACTGGTGTTTTTGTGTGCGTTTGTGTCTTTGTGTTATTGAATTACAGTTAACTTGATTTATAGAAGAATGCGTGAAGCTGTCTCTGTGAAAGTAAAATTCTTATTTTCCCTTTAACTCGTGTGAGAGTGCAGGAAACTATTTAAGAGGTCACAGTGACAGTGCAGTTTAACACACTGAATAATATGATTTTGTCAATGGACAGTGCAGGTGAGGATGATGGGAATGTAATTGGTTTTGCAGGTATTTGGTAAAAAGCCAAAGTATTGGACTCTGTAAAAACTAATGGCTTTAGATGAATCCTCAAAGTATCACAAAAATGCAAAAAAAGCTTACAAGTTAATTGACTAACTTGCAAATCTGCACTTTTGTCCCTCTAAGGAGTAAAGTGGGCCCATAGCTGCAGAATAAAAGAGCACCCAGATTCCCTTTAGGGGTGACTGGTTCAGGATGGTCTCTGACTTACTGTGTTTATGGCTCCGTTACCATTGGCTGTTTCCTCATACATTTATTTAGTGGCTTCATAATAACAGTCCAAATAACTGCCTGGAGGCATTACTCAGATGGATACCAAGTGGCAAGACTTAGGTCAAGAATTACTTTAGAATTGGTGAGTTTATTAGTCCTGGTTTTCTAAATAAAGATGGGCTAAAAGTCTTGCATATTAACACACCGACATGCTGTCTAAGTAGGATTTTTATTTATGTGCCAGACACAGGTGAAGTCTGAGCAGGAGGTTATCGGTTTACCTGTGCTCATCTGGTGGGAGAGGGAGCTTGTGCAGCTTAATAATTGATGAATGATTTTGTTAATCCAGCAATTAGCAAGACTGTTTTTGCAGCAAGTCTGTGAATTTTAATGAACTGTAGACAGAGGAACTGCAACTCTCATCTGTTTCCTAGAGAGCCTGTATTGTGTAGTGGATGTTTTTTTGGGGGTTTTTTGACAGCAAGTGTAAAAGTACAGTATTTTCAGCTCCAGAGAGTGAATGGTTTATTTATTTCATACTGTATATGTACACAGATTTGCTTTGAGAGACACTAGACGTGTTGTTTGTTTGGCAGGAATGCTCACTGATCATAAAATATCTACCTGTCTTATTGTCAAATCTCAGTGACACTTCTTTTGTCCAAAAGATGTGGCGATTCTCCTCCTCTTTGCAACAAATCACAGCTGTCATATTTACACTTTTTTTCTGCACAGAGCTTATTTTCAGCCTCCTTTGGGCACTTTCTTTATCAAAAGCCACTCAAATTCTGAAAGTGGAATAGTGCAGACCCAGCAGCCCTCTAGGCAGATGATGAACCAAAAGAAAACATCAGATTTTGGTTGTGAAGCCGTGATGAATCACAAAGTTGCTGTTGTGTAACCTGCAAAATTTGATAGATGCCCCCCTGGATACCATAAGATTTTGCAGAGGGAGATATTGTAAGTTTTCATATTTCATGTAGGGAAAAGCTCACATTCGACATCCTCAAACAGCCAGTGGTATGAATATAAATGAGATCTAAATAGGATATTTTGAAGCGTAGACACTGGGGAGGGTGAAATTGGCTGACCTGCTCTCTGAGAGAAGGGAATATTAAGCAAACTCCTCAGCCCTTACCAGTTGTTGCTGATTCACCAAAAAAGGGAACAATCGATATGGAGCGATTAAAGCCTTTCTGAGTGCCTCGGTGGTCGTTCTGTCCTTCACTGCCAATCTCTTGGCGAGGATCAAATGCTCTTTTTATTTACCACAAGTGTGTGTGAGAGAGAGGATGGTTGCATTTGTATCCATCTGGGGTCGTTCCTTTCCCTTTTGGTTTGGGCACAATAGATTTTTTCTTTTTTTGAGGATAAGTAGCAGAACTACTTCCTTTTTCTCGGCAAAACATTTTGTCAGGTTCTGTCACCCTGACTTACTACCAAACAGATGTTCATGATACATATACATATACAATATCTCCAAGAATACTTTGGCATGCAATCAGAAATTGAAAACCACCAGTGTTCTGATTAGTAGACACGCTGCTCTACCTCCTGAGCCACAGTCTCCCCGATGTCTGTCTGTCTGTCTGTGTGTTCTTCTGCAAAAGATGACTATGCAGTCCTGTGAAAAGTATACACTATGATTCTTTAGCTTGCAGAATCATTTTTAACGGATCTTTTTTCTATTGTGGCTTTTCTCAGTCTTCCAAATCATTATGGAAGAATTTTAGTCCGTTCTTGCTTCAGTTTATTGAGGCATTAATTTAATTTTCCTGCCATAGTATTTCAGTCAAGTTCAGTTCTAGACTTGACTGGCTCATTGCAGCACCTTGGTTCTTTTCTGTTGTAGATTTTCTTTTGTGTGCTTTTGGCCAAGCTTTAGCTGTCAGATAGAGCCTCACATCTGACTCTAGAATACTTTGGTTTGCAGAGGAGTTCATGGTTGACTGAATGACTCCAAAGTGTCCAGGTTAGTGGCTGCAAAATAAGCTATCCAAAGCTATCCAAAAGTGGCCCTGTGCATTATGGCCAGACATTGCAACTTTAGTCTTATCTGTCCAAAGGACATTTATCTGTAAGTCTTGTGTTCTGCTCCTATTCTTTTTCAAACCTAAGCTGTGCTGCCATGTCTGTTGTCCTAGCAACTAGGGCTGGGCCATATTATACCGTTCACGGTAATACCGGTATAATGTT
>NW_005187505.1:781033-796601 GCF_000239375.1 Pundamilia nyererei | reverse complement strand
TTTCAGCAACATTAAATTTAAAAACTGTACTTTTGAGTTAAAATATATATTTATAATTTTAATAAATGACAAATTAAAAAGGCATGAACATTTTTTTGTATCGAAAAAATATCGAACCGTGACACCAAAGTATCGAACTGAACCGTGATCTCATATCCCAATATTAAGAATTCTATTGTCCGATAACGATATAAATCACAAAAATGTAACATTTTCTGTAAATTCTGTGAATCTCAGGCAGCTCGTCTTGCGGGAAGTGTTTCCAGCTGGGCGTCGCGTACCTGGAGTCGAGTGTTTTAACTGATGCATGAAACTATACATTTTTAGACATAGGTTGTAACGGCCGCCGTTTTCTTTGTCAGTATTTATTACACGGCGTGCTGCGGGGAAAAGCCTGTTCTGTTTGAGTCTAAGGTTTATTTTTTAGCACCTGCCGGCTCTTTTTTTACTTCTCATCCGTAAATACTCTAGATCTTTCACGTGATTCAGTTTATTTTGAAAAGTCTCAACAGGATCTTGAGCTTTATTGTGAAAGGTTTATGTGGAAATAACGACAACGCATAAAATCAAGCCCTTGTCTGTCTGTAGTGTCTGTAGTTTATATCGTCAACTGATATATATTGTTATATCGAACAGCCCTATATATATACATACGTATTCTTTTTTTCAATTGCCAGTCTACATGTGTAATCTAGCAAAGTAGACTGTATTGTTCGACCAATGATGGCATTTAGCACATATACAATTAAGAAAACAAAAGTGTCTACCTGATATATTGATCTATCTGTGGTGTGTGCAGAAGAATTGCAGTTCAGAACTGACACAGCAGCAGTTTCTGACAACACAAGGAGTCTGCAATAAGACTGTAAACAAGACATTGATTTAATGCCCAGCTGTATAGATTCTACAAGGAGACACATTATTAGCATGTCCATTCAATAACTGTCTCTGTGTTGCAACAAATCTGTGTGCTGACCACATCTGTCTTACTCTCCTCTTTCACACCAGTGGTTCATAAGCTTGAGACCAGTGTTGTCGGAATGTAGTTTTGACTTTTTGGGATTCCTGTCAACTCTCATACTAGCCTTTAGCTTCCCTTTAGCAACATTTCTCTGCCCAACCCATGATGTTAGTTTTGCCTGAAGCGAGGTCACCTCCAGCTGCTTTAAGCCAGCTCACATCAACACTCCTGGGATGTTTTTACATATGCAGCATGGTCTCTCACTGTCACTATTCTATCACCCTTTTTCTCTGTCCCCATCCTTTGCATTCATACACTCATCTCATCCACTGGGAGCTGAGGGAGAGAAGCATGTTAAAATAGTTACAGGAGATGAAGAGGCCGTGCTGTCCCCGTGCTCGTAGACATTATTCATGCCTTCCACGGGTCTGCCTGAAAGACAAGGAGGCAATGAGAGAGACACAAACACCTGATGCTCAATTGATGCAGAAAAAGCACAAAAAAGAGGGAAGGAAGGAGTGTTGACAGACAGCAAGAGGAGAAGACACTCTGCACTTGTTTTTTTCTCAGCACATCTGATGACAAACACAGCTTTGACCACCAATTTTGCTTCGTTTAACACAAAATCCTTGAGCAGCTTGGGTTTTTTTTGTTGCTTTTATTTATTTGCACGTGATTTGAAGTACTAATTTCTACTTAATTGACTTTTACATTATTGTATTAAAAACAGAGCAAAAGAAAAACTCCAAAGGAATTAGTAATACTGCCGTCTGTTTGAGAGATGGTGCATGGTTCAGTGTGCTGAAAAAACATTAAAACTCTGCTGTTGTCTTGCAATGAGATTAAATTGTCACCACAGTCTGTTATTGTATTTTCACAGGACACATTTAAAGGAAGCGAGGAGTTATTTTCATCAGTGGCGTCTTCCATTTTTCATTCTTGCAATAAAGTGATTTTGTGTGTCACGAGTGGCATCAATCCCAGATACTGCATATCATTTTAAACAGAGATATTTTTAATTACATCAGATTGTTTTGTACTATGCAAGGAATATAGCGTTTGGCCTTGGCTCAGCCTCAGAGAGAACATCTTTTATTATTTGGCAAGCAGCTGGATGACTAATCTTTAAATGTGTCACAGTTGTACAACAGTCAGGCCCTTTTTTCTAAATGGTAAATGGTCTGTATTTGTATAGCGCTTTACTTGGTCCTAAGGACCCCAAAGCGCTTTACACTATACACAGTCATCCACCCATTCACACACACATTCACGCACTGGTGATGGCAAGCTACAGTGTAGCCACAGCCACCCTGGGGCGCACTGACAAATCTTCAGCTGTGCCCAGTTCCTCTGCACTTGGATGGCACTTAGATTAGATCGTTCATTGGCCGTGGTAGTTTTTCATAATACAAGAAAAACAAGGTGCAGGCTAATAGTAACACACACACAAGAAATTATGTTAAAAAATGCGTTGTCAGTGACTCACGCTTGATTGTAATGATCTGTGCCTGAGTAGCTGCAGGATAGTTAATTGCATGCCTCTCTGTCTTCCTGCTTGTCAAGCTAAATAAGCAGCGTGGGTTAGAAAGGGCGTCTTCCATTAAACAAGCTTTATTTGACTAAACCAGCCACTTAAGTATTATTACATTCAAGTGTAAGTGTGGGTGTGCAGATATCCTAGAATTTCCAAGTTAGTGAACACCCAGTTTAGTAGTCAAAAAATAAATTTACTATAATTAGGTGATTACATACTCATTTAATCATTTTATATCATTAGAATTTCACTGTTTTTGATAGTGATGCAAAGATTGATTGGCCGAAGACCAGAGATTGCCCATTTCCAGGGTTCTTAGCTTTCACCAGCTGATCGTGTATGTCTGATTATAAGCTGGTCTGTTTCACACATGCGCAGCACGTGAGCAGACGCAGGCTAATAGTAACACACAGACGCACGCTAAGCAGTCGCCAGTCCTCTGTTAAATAATGAGCTATCATAGTCTCACATGACTCCACAGTTGCCCAAATTAATACAATAAAGTTATGTGTCCCTGCAAAAATACATACCTGGGTTTCATTGTCTTGAGCATGTAACAAAAGCCCTCATTTTCCAGAACGCTGTATGAATACAGGGCTTTACAAATCAAGGAGGTGAAGCTATTTTCTTAGCGCACGCTGAACTGGGAGCTATGTCAAACTAAGGGTGTCCAGTGTTGGTTGGTGTTTCATTGAGCAGATTTAGGGTTGCCTTTGCCATCGTTGGCTAATGTTAGCTCACAATGGTGCCCAGTAAGTTGACACCTCGCGTTCATGGTGTATTTATCAAGTCATAACCGTTGTCTTTGACCCGTCCTTTGCTATTCTAGTACTGAAAAGTTAAATTTGTATTTCAATACTATTCTGTCTTTTTTTCCTCCTAGGGGTTGTTGGTGGAGGAAAGAGCCTGTAACTTGAACTATATTAAAAGTATAAAGGCAGCATTTGGTAATGCTTTATTAAATATACTGAAGTTATTGTACAAAAAAATATCAGCTGATTATTAGAAGTCAAATTCATTAGATTTTATTTGGAATGATCCAACTGTATTGGTTATTGGCCATATAGTGCTACAGCGTTCTAAATAACCCAGGGCTCTTAGCTGTTATATCCTTTTGGCACCTCTGAGTCAGACATTTGGAGCTTGGTGTTTATAATACTAAACAAAAAGTGGAAGATATCTGTTTGGCCAAAATTTCAGTTGGACTTTCTTGTT
Organism: Pundamilia nyererei; assembly: GCF_000239375.1. Taxonomy (NCBI): domain Eukaryota; kingdom Metazoa; phylum Chordata; class Actinopteri; order Cichliformes; family Cichlidae; genus Pundamilia; species Pundamilia nyererei. Next base: position 792,891 of record NW_005187505.1, on the reverse strand, counting down.
CCTACATGTTAAGCAAGTACATTTCCAGTTAGTGGAGAATGTAGAGCACAGAGATGTGCAGTCAAAACTTGCTTTCCTCACTAGTTCTCTTTGCCCCTGGGCAGCAGAGCCATGCTGTGCTGCTTTTTGAACCACAGGGAGGTACAAAGGGGGCTAGGCAGCCGTCTGGCATCACAATGTCCTCATGTCTTCGAAACTCTCTACAGAATTGTTTCCACCAAAGGGTATGCAGTAATTAGACTGAGGTCAGGGGAGTGTGTGACCTCTGTGCCTCCTGTACCAACGCAACATACTGTTTAGAAGTGCTGCCCAACTTCCTCTAACAATTAGCAAAAACACCCTAGTTCTTCACTCCTGTTACTGCTGCTCTGCTGTTTATCCTCTGCACTGATTAATATCTAGTTTTCAAACTCCCTCACCTTGTTCTGCCATTCTTTTCTTCTTCTTTCCATTATTATGTTTGTGTATAAAAGCAGAAGAGAAAACAAATTTTATTCTGATGACAATTTCATGAAGCTGAAGGACGGTTAAATGAGTCACAGCAACTTTCACCCAGAAGAGTTTTAAACTTTTTTTCCCCCTGACTTTTGTTTTTATCTTCTGTTTCATTAGGACTAGACACCATAAATATTTTATTGACTTTAGAGAATGATTATGGTGTGACATTAACCACATCTACATGCTCTGCATGATAAATGCGATGTTGGAGGAGTATGCAGTGGATAAAAGTGAAATGGCAAAATATCTAAACCAAGTGTTAGTATGTGATTAGAGCCTGCTGTGATTATCTAAAACAAAATAATGGACACATTTAAAAATTGACTGAAATGACTAAGCTTTTTTATTATATATTCAGATAATAATTTTTCCTGACTCTGTTGACCTTTTTGTTCATTTTGACCAGCAAGTTTAGTTCTTGCAGTTGTGACTTTTTTACTGCCTCAAGGTCCCATGCCGTTATTTCCATACTTCATTTGCAGTGTTTGTTTTCTTGGGATGACGATAATAGTTGGTGTAATGCATTCTAACACCAAATTTGATGCCACAAAATAATAATTAATGCCAAATTAACATAAAATTTTATTTTTTAAAAATGAACAAAAAGTGCTATGCTAAAACACACGTACTTAGATGTAATTTTACTGTTATGGCAGTAGTCAGGTAACATTATTAACATCACCTAGCTCATGTTATTAACTATTGGTATGCTAGCCTGATATTTGGTGATTTAAAAAATCTGATTCATGAGCCATTATTAATTTTTCTTTTAGACACACAAATAATTTGTTAGCATTTATAAATCCTTATAAAGATAACAGTGCAGTGTAAAAAAACAAAAAAACAAAAATCAAAACAACTTATTTTGTTGCCACAAGTGCCCTCTGGTGGACAAACTATACAGCATCAACACTTGAAGGGTGTTTCTCTTTTTACTTTCTTTAAATTGAATTTATTGGCTGATAAGTGCCCATACCCTAATTGGCTAATAGTTCATTTAAACATTGCCGATATATTGATTGGGCTTTAGCTAGCCTTGTGTGCTGGATTGCGTGCAACTACATCAGCACCCAGTACTATGTACAAGCAAGTACATTTGAGTCTTTGTTTCTAAATGAACTATCAATAAATATATAAAGAAAATATTAATGAAAAAAAACCTGACAATAAAAAAAGAGTCCAGTTCAAACTGTTTTATACCTCACTATCCGGTTGTTCAGTGATGACGCGACGAATCCTACTTCCGGGTCTAAAGTAGTCTGCGTTTAATATGGCTTTTGTGTTGTTAACATGTTTAATGTTATGTATTTTCTTCTATTTGATCTCAAAAAGCTCCTAAAACAGTCAGTGATCACTGTTGACCTCCCTCGGCTTTTATTACCGCGAATCATTTATTTAAGCTCAGTTTTTAAAACCTTAGGATGTAACTACAGCCCAGCCCATGCAGCAGTATATGAATGACTAACCTCGTATTGTGGATGGATTATCTCAGTTGTTCTCCTGGCTGAAGTTTGGTCCTTTTACAGCATTCTGCCATGCGATTGCATTTGTTCCTGACCACCGAGAACACTCACGCTAACTTTTATCGAGTGAAAAAAAAGTTAGCTTGTTTATATTATGCTAACATAGCTGTGTCGCTAGCGGTCACGTAGCACATCATTATATACCAACCAGCCAAACTTCAGTAACCCTACAAACGTCACTGCTGTTTAGTTTTCTGTCTTCATTTATGTTGGAAGTGATAACAGAGCTGTACGTTTTAATTTGTTTCCAAAACCCCGCAGTCAGGACATGCTATATTGTATTTAGATAGAAGCTAGCGAGCTAACTCCCTGCTAACTTCTAACTCCGTTAAATGTCATAAATTCCGTTTTCATGAATTGTTACACCTGGTAGAGCAGAACGCTGATCGTTTTATTAAAGATGAAAGACTTTAGACAGTTTTTCAACTCTCAGTAATGCCATAGTGATCGTTTGATATATGGACCTGCAGCGGAGTTTAGGCCCAGACACAGCTAGTGACGTCAGACTGAACAACCGGATGAAAAAGTCTGACTGCTATGATAATATTTAATGCTGAGATGCTGGCTTCTCTAAGCTCGTTAAATTGTCCAGTTGCCTCTGGCTTCAGTTCAGTGGACCCGAAGAGTTTTTCTATTAGCTGCTCCTTCAGTCCACAGGACCACTACAACTCCAATACAAAGTTTTAAATACACTTTGGAAAGAACTGAATTTCTGAACTGATGATTTCCAAATTATTTAGGAATCTTCACCTAACAGTGAAGTTACAGTTACAGACACGCCCAGATAGCGGTTCTTTTTATGTCCTTATTGAATTCAAAGAGTAACCACTCACAGTGACATACTGCAAAAAGCGAGTAATCTCTTGGACCTCTTGGACTTTTGCACCTGGTAGAAGTCGCTTTAGCACCAACTCAACCTCCGTGAGGTGCCGCTAGCACAGTGGTGAGGAGGAACTCCTACTATGAAACTGTTCTGTGTTATTTCTGGGATGTTGTGATTGAGCTGTCTTTAGGTCAAGCCTATCAATCAATTTAAGGTTTAATACAAGATTTTCCTCTTTTCTTCCCTACCGCTATAAGTGTGCATTTACTTGTATGTTTAGAGCCACTGTGCTGTGCAATTCTCCTGTAAAATTTCTTCATACAGTTTGGATTTCATACATATTCACTCTCCCATGGTATTTGAGTGTTCCCATGGATAAGCTGAGATTAGAAGTATTACTTTGTTATAAAAGGCATTTTGCTTACTGACAAAAGCAAACAAAAAAACAATGGTGTTGATTTAACTCGTATCTTAAATTAAGAACAGTCAGGTTAACACTTCTTGGGAAGGATTTAATGAACTTACAGTAACACAGCTCACCTCAGTATAATTACATTTCACCTGTCGCTTCTCAGCCTCACACACTGTGTGTCAGGAGGTGCACTCAGAGTGAGACAAGCTGAGAGGAGAGAAAAGAGAAACTAGTGAGATTGTAAATGAGAGTGTAGTCTAATGACTCACTAACACGTAATGAGATGAGTGCAATTTTTTTTTTACATTTTATATATCCCGGTCTTATCATCTGTTATTTTTCTAATAAGTAAAAGATCATCTTGAGATGTTTTTCATTTATTTTACAAAGGTGGGGAACCACTTAAGTTGGTGCCTAAAACATTAAAAAATCTCTTTCTCCTCTGAGTAAAGAATACAACCTTTTAAATCTGTCACTGGTGTTCAATTCGTTCTCTGTATTGGCATCATTGCAAATATTATAGAGACACACAGCACTGGAAGGGGTAACAAAAGCATTTAAAAGATACATTTGTTCTTAAAACTTCATTAAGAGAAGTCATTACCATGTTCTGTGAACAGGTCTTTTGCAAACTTAAGATGTGTTGCAATGTGTGTGTTCTTTTTTTTGTCTCCCTAACAGCATTAACACTAGAGATGGCACGATACCAATTTTTTTATGTCCGATACCGATATCATAAATTTGGATATCTGCCGATACCGATATAAATCCGATTACATTTTTTTATTTCTCTCCGATATCCGATCCAGTAATTTAGGTCAGTATCGGACTGATACCGAGACGTAATATCGGATCGGTCCATCTCTAATTAACATCAGACTTACTGAGGATTTTTTGCCCTAAGGGACACATAAAGATTTTAGCAGGTTGTAGATTTCAGTAGGTGTTCTGCTGTTACCCTTGGGTCCCTTTTTACCTGTTTCAGTATTGCATGTTGTGCTTTTGGTGTGATCTTTGCAGGACACGTACTTCTAGGAAGAGCACTAGCAACAGATTTTCCTTATTTTTTTTTTAGTAGGATTTACAGCCTTTGTGCATCTCTGCAGCACTTTTTAGGACACATGAAACAAACCAGTCTTTTTGTTGAAAGTGACAGACTTTGTCAGAATCCAGACTATGTTTGCCTTTAGGGAGAGGAACCTCTACGACTCACTCTTTAAATTTCATCTTCTTAATTGGACTTTAAATAGTTTTTGAAAAGTCATTAAACAAAATGTTCACTTACTTTTTGAGGCTGTCATATGAATGATTGCTCAGTCTGTTTAATAAAGACAAAACATACAGGTAATTCCAAAGGGATACGAGCCTGCCCTGATTCTTGTGCCTGACTGTATTCATGTGCCTCTGGCCAGGCCGAGCTCCTAACCATTATGATGAGCGATGGGTCTCTATTATACTAACATGAAAGCACCCATTGTTATTTTAATTAGGTGAGCCAAACGAGCACTGCATTGCAAAGCTTCCTTTCCACCTCCCCGCTCATTTTTCTACAACTACACTTTCTCATGCTTTCCTACGCTCTCTCACTTTGCTTCCCCGCCTCTCTTCCTGTGCCACTTTGCAATGTAGGTGTCGTTGCGACACCCAGACCCCATGCAGAGAGGAGTTGTATGGTGTTTTTCTGTATCTGTGATGGAATGCTACAGGAAGGGCCTTGGTGCTGAATGTGTCCCAACTGGAAGAATGTCTTGCCAGCTTTGCCGCCCCTGAAAAGATGCTGTTCCCGACACCGTTTAGAATTACAGAATGCACTAAATAGACTGAAAAACAGCTGTGTTATGATCTAAAATTATTCAGTTATACCACTTGCTTCCCCTGCTTTTGCACTTGTACATTTCTGTCAAGTTTTAATCCCCAGGTGAACTAAAAGATTCAGGATCTTCATAAACTAACAACTCCATTAAGAGGTGTGGAAGTGTCACTGAAATGCACACACTTTCTGTCCAGTGCAGCTCTGCTTGTAAACCCGAGTGAGCCATGTTGTCATGTAATCGGTATTTTCACAGGTCACATACTAAATCACTCACAATCACACAGAACAGAAATGGGTAAAATGTTAAAGCTGTTTGGTACAACATTAATTATGGACCTTGTTTAGTTGCAGTTAGTAGCAGAGTAGGGTTATTATTCTGCTTAAATGCTATCAACTTAATTGGGTCCAAGAATTAAATTTAGCTCTCATTTGCTGTGCAGTGGCCTTAAATCTGCAGCTGGAACCTCCAAAGTAGCTGGGAGGACATGTACTAGAATACCAGTTGATGGTGACTGCATTGAAAATAATTCTCCAATGCAATCGCTTGGAGCTCAGCATCACTTTACTGTTAACTCACAATACTGTAGTGGAGGTCTTTGATGTAGTTCCAGGTCCTTTACAACCATTAACATTTGGATGCAGATGAATCAGCATAACTAATTATTCTCTGCCAATTTCAAAGAGGGTCTGTCTTGACTGCTTCATGCCCATGCACATGAAATCTGCTGTATCGAATCCATATATATAATGTATAGCAAATAATTCAGCGTTCCTTGCCTACTGTATCTTGATGCCCACTTTCTCTACAATGTCAGAACCAATTTGGCCTTCTCCGTTACACTGACCTCTATCCAGCTGACGTCTCCACGCTGAATGTGCCCACTTTATTTAAGTTGTACAGTAACTGCCTGCACAGGAAGGCATTGAGACATTTCTAAACGCTCTCTTCTCTCCGCCTTTCATGAGTGATTGTGTGTCTTGGCCTCTTGTCATCAAGCATTACAGTCTTGTGTCGAGTTTTGTGCACCTGTGCGCCTTTACAGATCCATGCTGGTGGGTGAGGGGAGGTATGGTATGTGCACAGTTTTGCATGAAAAAGAGTGGTGCATGGAAGATTTGATTTTGAGAATTTACACTAGAAGGGGAAAAAAGGATAGAAATCTTGTCTCTGGAATAATTTGCACTTTGTGTTTTGCACTGCATGCTTTGCCCGAGCAAATTCATTTTTTATTAGTATGCTAGTGAATAACGAATAGCGTCTGCATTTACATGCACGTGTGTGTGTGTGTGTGTGTGTGTGGTGTGTTTGCTTTCTCATTCTCTGCTAATATCCAAGACCTTTCATGTTACAACGTTGGTGCCCTTATCAACATGCCAACGGTGTAAGTTAATCCCTGTGCAAATAAACAAAAACACTTGTTCTCGTTTTGCAGCAGCCCGGATTCATTCCAACAAACAAGCTATCGTCTAGTGTGTATAAACTAGTGGGGGGTGTAAAGACTTGGCTCATGGACTGTACAGCCTTGGCCCGTGGTACTAATGAGGTCAAACTGATACACACATTCGCCTAAAAAAACTGTCCAAGACATTCCGGTGCAGCCACTGTGCAGCCTGGAGGCATTTCTACTTGTTGCAGAAAGCCATGTTTACTGTGGTTCAGCAAATTATCATAGCAGCTTGGCCCACAGCATGCTGAGATGTTTGCCTTAATGCTGTTAGGAAAGATGGGAATTTCATGTCATTCTGTAACTTATCAGAGCCTCCTCCCACTACATCCACAGGGTAGAGAGATGGCCACATAAAAGTCTTTATTCAAGAACCGTACTAAACTGTTTATGGTCAGCTGATGTTCACTACTGCTCCCAGTCATTTATCATCCTCAGCACTACCTTGAAAATATCTAGAGAAGCTTGCTGTTTGGCTGTAGTATTTGCCACATATCTCTGTTGCCAGGTTGTCACTGTAAAATAAAAACCCTTTATATAACATAATTGGCCACAAAACCTTAAGAATTTGTGGTGCTTGTGGAATGCAAAACTAATATTCCAACACCTAACTCCCATCAAGTCAAACATTATTTATTTACAATATTTACTGATGTTTTGGTTGGTGTTTAATGCGATGAATTTTCCAGGTAATTAATGTGTTAGGAGGCTTAATTCCAAATAAAACAGATACTGACAAGTACCAAGCCATCTTTCTAAGAGTGTAAATGATTGGGGCTAATCCCAGAATACTCTGGTTAAAATGTGAGCTGTAATGTGGATAGACAACACAATCATCGGGCAGAAAACTATACAGCAACTCCACACATGGGGAAAAACATTTAAATTGGGAGTGAAAATCCTGTGCATTTACCCAGGTTATGTATGATGTGCTGACCATGCGGCTTCATGTATGTAGGTAAAACTTTCAGAGACTTAAAACGTAGAATAACCAGACATATGAGTGTGATTCATTGAGAGGATAGAGATTATGTAGTTAGAGCCCACTTGAAAATGGGATACAGGTCAAGACTTTACTTTACAGACATTTTTAAGTGATGAATGTAGTGTCATAATTTCTCTTTGATTTAAATGTTCGATCATAAAATAACCAAAAATGTAATTTTAATAAAGAGAAGAAGTTTTCTGAAGCTAGTACGGGGAGTTTAAATGATGCGTCTTCAAAGTCATTTCATGAACATGTTATTTACTTGTTGTGATATTTTCTTTTCATTCTTTAGCAGCTTATATACTTGTTTGGGTGGGAAATACACAAATTTTGTGTAGCGTACTTGCTGGATAGATCAATTTAACCATTGTTCCATTTTTGACCTGTGCGAATGTTTTCGTAGAAGATAGAAAAACTTGTAAGCTTGTAAGCCATTAAGTTCTGATTGGATGATTGAAAGTAAACAGTATGGATGCGCGTGTATGTGTGTCTGCATACTTGAATATAAGGATATTCTCTGTTTACGTGGAAAAAAATCAACTGTCCCAACATATTAGCGGTAAGTGAGTCAGTGCGTGAGTTATATTTAAGTTCACTGTGGAACAAATACAGAGACCAATTGTGATGGAGCATCACTGCTTCAGCTTTTTTGCAGAGATGTTATTCTTGCAACATTATATTGGAATGGAAAGGCTGATTCGCTGATGTGCCAGTTTACTTGCTTACTTGTTAATGTAGCTTATTTATTGTTTCAGAATGTTTTCATTTCAGCCAACAGCAAATTATCTACCGCAAACTTAGATGCCGAGCAAAAGATTTGCACAGTAAGCTGTGCAGCAGGTTTCTGATATTGGCACCTTTGTAACTCTTAAGTCATCCTTTTGTCATACTAATACATGCATATAGTATTTACCCTGGTCTCTAAGTTGTGATGCTACATACACAGTGCATGCAGCACTGCAGCATGATATGGCAGTCTTTTTTATTCCTCGCCATTGTTTTGGGCAAGTTCACTCAGTGCGCAAACTCCAGCAGCAGGGTGCTAATTGCAGTTCACCTAATGGATGCTGGCATCAATACAACGGTTTTGCCTCTAGGCTCTTGGTGTCTTACTGATTAGTAGTCATCTGTGGTGCACTACACCAGTCGCACACTTAAGTCATGTAGCGACTCCTGTGCCAGCTCCATTTGCTGAATATTGACTGATATGAAACTGACATTTCTTTTTTAAAATTTGCCCTCTCAGAAAGTCACAAGATCAAAGACTTTAAAGTAAGAGTATCCTGCCAAGTTTAGTTTTTTGGTAAATGTGATCAAGTGACCACATCCATTTCTAAATCATCTTTGTAATAACAGAAAACTGTAACCACCAGATGCCACTGTACAAAGACTTGCTAAACTCACTAAATGACACCTTACAAGGAGTCTTGATGCGAGTTAAACAGAATGAGCCCGCAGGAGTGTCTTATCCCCTCCTCCCTCCTCTCTGGAGTCAACAGGAGGCACAACCTCGGGAATGTAAAGAATGCAGCTGGAACAAAAACAATAGAAAGTAAGGGCTTATGACAGATGTGCAGCCCCATCTAAGCGGTAGATAAAAAGCACTAGGGCAGTATATTGTTTCAGTTGTCTTTCCAAAGAGGAGGTCTGAGGAGAATTTACATGACAGGAGCAGTGCCAAAAGTGCCCGCAGCAAAGATATCTCGAGGTTAAATGACAATTGGTCTGTAATATGTTTGAACAGACCTCCTATTCTTAGAAATAAGCAAAATCCTTCTTCCTGCTTCTACGGCAGCGTTTATACTTACATCTCTCCGTCTTTAAGTCCTTCATTAATGAATCTCTACAATCATTTCTCTGAGCCAGGAGTTAATGATGAGTCATTTTTAAACAGAATGTTAAGATTTAAAGAGGCTTAACAGATTGCACATCAAGTAAGTTTTTTAAACAAAGCCTGGTCTTTTATAGTAATAGCTCGACCCAGAAAATTACAGCAACAGCTATACACACTGAGCACATTTAACTATTTATGTCAGATATCAGGACCAAATAATTAAGAGGAATATCATCATAACAAGACTAATAATAATGATGATGATGATAAGACATCTTTTAACATTGTAGTGCTGTAGTAGTTATTGACCTTGTAAGACAAATTAGATCATGCATTTCATAATGGCGCCACATCATATAGAGTGTCTTTGTCGTTTTGTTTACTCTTGGCAGACTCTCGATTCTTTTTGCAGCAGCAACAGGAGCATTTCTTGCACAGTGTTCATAACTACTTGTATCTGCCAAAACAACAAACTTGCATTTCTCTCACATGCTGATAAAAATAATTCTGATTCAAGTCTGGATGCTTGTGGGTGATCAGGTGGCCACATCAGAATCAGAATCAGAAAAGTAACGCACTGAAGCACCAGGGCGACCATCCGCGGCGCCATCTTGGTAATTATCAAGCCTTATAATTATGGGATAAGGCTTGCGGCTTGCTTATGACTGATTAGCTCTCCTCTGGCCCAGATGGCCTCACCAGGGTAACAAAGTGGCAGAAAGCCCTGAGACCCAAGAATGATCCATTCTGTCTCTAGTCCTCCCCAGATGGGCAGATTAATCACCACAGTCTGACAACAGACTACAAGAGGGTGTAAACTCATAAAAGTGCCGGAAACAACAGATCAGTCTCCGTATTTGCTGTCACCCTGCTTTTGATGGCTTATTTGTATATTTCTGTTAAATTCGGGGACTTTGTTCCCAGAGTCTCGAAGCTCTGCAATGTTTAAGAATGACTTCATTGATTCAGACTGAGCAATTTGCGCCTTGGGAGCAGCTATGTCAAAATGAAAATCTGCTCATTCAACTTATCTCGGCTCTCGCTCTCTTTGCTATGACCTCCCTATCTGCTGTTCTCACTCAGGATCGAAACAATGAGACAGTCTCTGGGATTTAGCTGTGAGGAAATCTGTGTGAGCAGGGTGGTTTGCCTTTGCCGTTTTGCCTGGGAAGCAGCACATAAGCCATTCATTCGCCGCCTTGGTTTTTCTTATTGGCTTAAAGCAATTAAAATCTCTTTGCAGCAGGGGATGCTCTCTCTCCAATTTAAATCTGGGAGAATAGAGACAAAGCACTTTGACTTACTGCCTGTAGTAAATAAGGGGAATAAACCTATGCAGAAAGGTAAATAGTGTGTAGGCGCTGTAGAAAATTCTCTTTATTTCCCTTCAGAGTTGCTCAGTACTTAGCTTACTTAACTTGATTTCACTTTCTCTTTATGAAATTTTGTTGCTGGTTGTTGATAATAGTTGAACATGCTGAGCCTGTTGAATACTTTGGCCTTGGCATACTGCGTCCATCAGGTTATTGCTTCATTTTTCTGCTCATTAACTTATTTAATGACACAAAGTATCGTGGCCTTTTGGTTGGATATTTTAATCTCAGAACAGGATAAACTGTTCCCGTCGAAAATGACTATACTTCACTGTGGGATGAGGTCAGTCTGTCACAATGTCTTTAGATTGTTAGACGTCATTCCTGTGGAGGGGCTGTACAGGCAGTGCATGAAAAAGCAACCTGACATTTTCAAAATTATGATTATTACGATGGTTCAGCCTGTTTTGGAGCTCGGTATCCAATGGAACAAAATGCAGACAAAAGCTGCCAAAAGAAATGTTTTGACCTCATGCGCTTATGTAAAAATTACATGTGATTCATTAGAGTTTATAGATAATGGTACCAGCTGTTCCTCCTGTGCAGAAAAGCGTGCAAGTAAATAATGTAATGGAAATGGTGACAGCAGAATTACTTTGTGCATTAGACACTTTCTTAAATCATATCATATATAAGGTGCAAATCTTCAGTCAATATTTCAGTTTCAAGTAGTTTATGATAAATAATGGAGGTGTTTTTGATCCAGTGAGGCTCTTGATGTCTGCATGATTGTTGTCACAATATTAGCATTTAAATATTGATAAAGAAGCCTCAGAAAATTCTCAATACCATTTTCAAGACAACAGAGCAAAAAAATGACAAAATTAACATAAATACTTTAAGATTGTCTTAGAGTTAAAAAACAAACAAACAAGAAACAACAATGTTTTCAGGTTATCTGAGGTAGTATTGTACTTCCGGTGCCTTGGCCCAATATTACACATACAAGTCTATGTAGCTTCAGTCTTTAAGAGAAGCAAATAATTGTGTTAAAATCTAAAATCAACACTGTCTATTAAAACATTTCAGATTAGCAGGACAGATAGCATCTGCTTCTAAAAACTACTTAGACCCACATGCAAATATCTTAAAAACTACTGGAAGGATGGCTATTTAAATTTGCACAAACATTTGTGGTTTGGTGTGAAA
>NW_005187505.1:747924-780854 GCF_000239375.1 Pundamilia nyererei | reverse complement strand
CCCGTTTCACATTCACACCTGGGAGCCGGCCAGTAAGGCCACACACTCGGGCTGCCGGCCTCTTTCCATTTGTGGCACAGTTGTGTCCTTTGGAACAAAAAAATTTGGGTTGGGATTCAATCAAGTGGAGGTGCTGCTCTCAGCAAATCCCATTTGGAGAAAGTAGTGCATTCCAAGTTTTCTCTGACACACAGAGAGAAACAGGCAAGAAGGCCGTGGCTCAGAAGAAAGTGAAAATGGAGGTAGTGCTTCTCAGAAGCTTGCAGAGAAGAAGGTTTTATGAATAATGTCAAATGTTTGCAGGCTGTTATCTTTCTATGAATATTGTATTTTTCTAACCTTTGCTGTGGCTACAGTTTTGCTGGGTTGAAGGAAGGTCAAACTTCTAAAAACTCTTTTTGTATGAACTATTTTGTGCACACACACTCACACAAGCACAGTTGCAAATATTTCCCTTGATTCCCTCTGAAACATGGCCAGGGCACCTATCTTGCCATTTTTTCTCTTTCTTTTCTACTCTTTTTCCTTTTCTTTTGAAAGATGACCACACAGACATGCTTATCTTATTGTCCGGTAACTTCTGTTGCCAAAGTGCTCAAAATTTAGCCTATTGAAGAAATTTTTTCTTGATAATTCAAGGCAGCTTCTTTTAAAGGTCAGCGCAATGTTTTAAAAAGTAGTGATGGATACAGATGCCCAAGGTCCATTTGTAAGACTGCATAAGTACTTCTTGACATGATATGCATCACTGACTTTTTTCTAGGGAGCATATATACAAGAGAAGTGAGATTAAATCAAATTATATGCCAAGTATCTATTTTTTTTTTTATACTGAACCATTCACATTCTGACTCACCATGCAGCTGGGACTATTACTCAGCTGCTTTTGGCCCATGTTACTGCATGCCAAATGGTTTTAATCCACTGGTAGTTGTAGGTTGTTTTTATTTTTTCTTCATGCTGCTTAAACAGATGGTTGTTAGACACATACACACACTTATATAAAGCATGTTGAATATGCAAGCTCACCCTCACCCACTCGTGCTATGTCTGAATAATCACATGGAAGACCTGGGAGCCACAACCTCAGCTCGACCTCCTCTTGACATTACTGGACGCTAGCCTCTGCTCTCAAAAGTCCAAAGGCCTTCACATGAACAGTGATAGGATTATAGATAATAACCTCTCTGTAAGAAAAACATCTTCTTGGTATATATCTTTTAGAACACATACAATCCACTCATTCCTCCATCTCTTGTAAAAGCATAAAAGGGCACATTTACCTGTTTGAGCACTGAAGAAATCTTTTTATGTGCTATAAAGCAATCAGCTTTTCTCAGAAACTAAATGCACTGATAGTCTGGTTTTGCACTATTTGCACTCACCTACTTGATATTCTCCACACATCAGGTTTTCAATACAAATGGAATGTATTTTCATAAGAACCATGTTTTCATATCTTCATGTTGGATATAAATCATTCATTCGCAGATAAGAAATATTGTATAAATGTGCCTTTACAAACTATCTGTATTCAAATTTTGCACTGAGCTGCCCAGAATCTATTTTATTTCCACCCCGGCTAAAGTGTTGTCATCTGTTGTGTTGCATGCAAACATAGCCAAATGCACACAGAGACATTCTTCTGTCCCTTTAGGAGACAATACGCTGACTTAGATTAATTTCATGGGACTTCTCTTAACCATGACCATAAGGCCTGCATTCCTAACCCTAAACTAATTCTGAATTCAACCTAAACCAGTAGAAAATAGTGGGATTTTCAAGCTCTTGTGCAGCCCTGTGTTTACAGATGACATTTCATTTAAAAGGGGACTTGACAAGTGCATTATAACAAATATTTAGACCCTTTGCGTAAGTAAATATAATAATTCTACTTAGCCCCCAGTCACACAGTATTAGAGACCAGTCAGTGAACCAGTGGTAAACACTGGTTGCTAGGGAAAAGTAGGTATTTCAGGACTGGTTGGCAAGAGGTTGCAGGAAGTTGCTGGCAGTTGCTAGAAATTGGTCATAAAGAGGTATACGGTGCTGCAGTGAAACCAGTGTGATTGCTTTCGTGTCTAATAGGTTGCTGTGGTCACCAGTAGTTTGCATGATGCCGTCTTGTCTGCAAACACAGGCAAAGACAGGGAGTTGGTGAGTCCCATGCAAACTACGGGCGACTACAGCAATCTGCTAGCAACCAGAGGAACGTTTCAGGCAGCGCACTGTATACCTCTTTGTGACTGATTTCACCTGGCAACAGCCAGTCAGCGAATACACATTTATCCCCATCAACTAGAGTTTCTAGGTCTGTGAGTAAGGCCTCAATTAATAGGCTTCAATTACACAGACTTAAACCTAACCTTAGCCCAGTTTTTCACCCTAAAATGTAATTGTAATGCCACCAACTCCCACAGCCCCTCCCAAGTCACCCCTGTCTTGAACCTTATCTTAATCTTACCCTAACCTTCAACCAAGTCTTCACCGTGAAATGTAATGATTTACTTTATCTAGAATAGCATTTTGTACCCAAAAGAGAAACACTGTAACTGCATATAGAGGTAAATGTCCCCACAGCAAGAGTAATACTGCATATGCATAAACACACCCAAAAAAGCAACACATGCGTCTGTTAAATTACTATGCTTTCAGTCATAATGTTTTCTTGCTAAACCAACACTTCAATATTTGTTCTGCGCTGCACCATAACTGCTCCCCTGAGCCCCCCTGAGGCATCTGAATCTGAATGTATAATGTCTCACTCCTTGCTGCTGCCTCATGCATACAGCATGGTCAGTCATATCTATTTATTTCCATAATCTTCAGGCTTTGTGTGTCAGCATGTTGGTACATATAACGGCACGTCACCTGCTACAGCTGTGGGTGTTAGAAGTGATAAGCGGCTTGCTTTGCTCCATGACTCTGTAAGTAGTTTGTTACAGAGGTGGGACAAGGTGTCACTCATATACAGTATATCTAGTGGTTATGTACTGTGTATAATATTGTTGTTCATTACAATGTGTGTTAACCTCTAACAGATGTTCCAGCTATTTTTATTTGCACATTCTCTAATTGACTGTGTTTGAAAAGTAACACGAGGCTTGTAGCAGAGCCTGGTTTATATTACCGAGACATTTGATGTTCACATTTATACTCAAATTCAGTTGGCTACAGTGGATGTGAATGTATAGTGTTGCACATTTTTACTGATTTACAGTTTGTGAGTTGACAGACATCATTAGCAGAAGTTGTAATTTCTTTGAAGATGGTCTGACCTTGAGGGGAATTTCCTGGGATGTCCACTTACTGGAAGATTGTTGTTATGTATCTCTTCCATGAAGAGATAGCAGGTGTCGCCTTAATGCTCCAGACCATCAAACTGCCAAACCTTCTGCTTTTATAGATGTGGTCACACTTGCTTTTGATCAGTTGATCAAGTGCTTTGATTAGCTGTGATATACCTACTGATTTCATATGACTAAGTGAAGTTTTCACATGGCTGCAGGTGCTTGCAGAAAGCCCTTGTCTCAGCAAGTAACATTTCACCTGTCGAAATGGTCAGTGAGAAGAAGAGGAAAAGAAAGAGACTGTTGGCAGATTGGAAGCTAAATGTTCAAAAATAAATCCCAGTCAAAAACATGACCTTAAAGTCTAGCCTTGTACATCTGCTGTACATTACAGGGGTTAACAAATTTATAAGACAACCACTCAGTGTAAGGTTTATGCCTCAGCTGCTCCAATTGATCACTATTGGTAATTACCCAGATAATTTTTTTATGTTTCTGCAATGGTTAATCCATCAATGAGGAATGTATTTTCAATTAAAAATATAATTTTTAATGGTAATAATTATTGTTATCCATGAATTTTCACTTTTTTTTAAAAATAAAAAGGTAGAAAAAATAGTCAAGCGCATCATTTTCATTTTTTGTTTAAGTGCCAAATTACAGTTATTTACTGGCATTAATGAACATAAAAAATAGTTTTAGTGGTTGAATGTTATTTTTTATTAATTCCTGATTCAGTGTGCCAACTTAACTGGGCATAAAACACGAATCCAGTTTGTTATTTGCCTTATAATTATAAAGGTAATTATAATTATAACAATATCATTTTTACATTTAAGTTTTTTTTTGACAGATTTAATGTTTTTATTGTTGTTGTTGTTAAGCACTGTACGTTTAACTTTAAGTTTTATAAATTGGCTACTTCCTGATAAGCTCTCAATTTTTGCATTTTGTAATCCAAATACATTACCTACCAAATGAACATAGTGGCCAGTTTAGTAACTATCCTGGTAGCCTATATGAATGAGAAAATGTGGGGTTTATTTGTTTATTTGAGTGCTGAGCAGAAGCATTTGGTGACTTGCTCGTTCAAATAGAGCCATACTCTCTGACTCATGTTGAGATCAGGGAGTTGTTGCATGAAACTGGTCTTATACTGTGTCATCCTGCAGAATGACGTCAAAAACAAAGCCTGAACATCTATTTTTGCACAGTACTAATGTTAAAAGGTCAGATTAAGACAGCTGACTGACAGTGTCAACAAGCAGCGTTTGACTGAAAAACACATGCTGTTGACAAAAGCTGTCCCGTGGGCGTTGTCTGCTGCTGCTGTTTTTTTCCTTTCTTTTTTTAATAAGTAAGAGGCTTTTAATGAGTTTGTTTTACACATTTCCATATTTTTATTTTTAAGGGTGATTTATGTTTTCGAGTTTTTCTTCCACCCCTTCTTTGTTTTATATCATTTTGTTAACATTGTTCAGAGCCCAGCAGCTTTCACAGATTAAATTTTAGTTCTTTGTCTAAATGCTTCATATCTAAGGTTTTTCAGCCTAAATTTCATTGAGGAATTCAGTTTGCATGTGGAAATGAATGAATGAAGCTTTTATAACCACTGCCTCTGTGATGAAAGACGTTGAATTGTACAGTAAAGATTCTTTGGATTTTTTTGTATGAAATCTACTTAAATCACAGGATTAGAAACCTCTTCACTGTTTTTCAAATCAAATTGTGGTTTGTGTATCTAAATAAGCTCTTAATGATCGGAGGAACAGATCCACTCACCAATTATTCTCCTCCTACAGACGAGTGTTTGCACCCCTCATATTGCTATGGTTACTACCTGGGTGGTGGTGGTGGGGTTCTCATCATTTTTGTGAGTAATTAATCACCCAGTAGGATGAATCCTGGTCATCTAATTACAGACAAATTAGATGGAAGTAATGCCTGAGAGGAAATATGAAGACAGAGACTGCCCAGTATGGTTTCTTGCTATCTCTGCTGCTCCTGATTTTATGTTTTCCTGATTTCTTCTGTCTTTTAATCCAGTGAGTACAACCCGGTGTGCTTTTCCAAATATCATTTTAGAAGTAATATTGTTTCAAGTTAGAGGGAATTTTATTTTTATGTGATTCAATCAAATAAAGTGGAACCATATTTTTAGGTTTAATTTAATGCTTGCTATTATTGCTCCAGAAAAAAGGTTTAATAATATGGCTAAACAGTAGAGAAATGGCTCTGGGGAGTGGGGAGACAAAGTGTCATCTCTCAAATGTCTAGACCCAACAGAGGCCACCATTTGCTGCTACTTATACATGTAAGAGGCTTGTTTTGGGCATTACTGCGGCATTAGCCATCACATTTTTGTTGTTTTTATCTGCAGGCAGTATTAAATATCGTAAACACTGCCAAAGGAACAAAAACAATACCCTCCCCCAACCTCACCTCCCTTCCCAGTACTAATCAGTTCTTACAGAACCCATTCCAATTTCTTATGGATACATTTCTCTCAGTTTATCCGCACAGCAAATGCTTTTAGTCATTCTAACCTTTCTGTCAAAAATGTGAGTAATTCATATTTCATTTTTGTGACATTTCAAAAGCTGCCCCTAAAATGCACTCGGCAGTTAGGTGGAAACACAGCTGAAATACGTGAAATAAGTTCCTACTCTCCCTGCAGGTGCTTCTGCCTCGCTTGCACATTTTTCTTTCACACGTACTCGTGAACCATTCCGTTCGCTAATGTTGGTTTTTCCCTTCTCTCTCAGCCATAGCTCCGGATTCTTGTTTTCTGCTTGCTTTTTGTTAATGTATGTAAAGCTGTCATCTCTCCATGCCAGTATAGAGGCTTTACTGGGAGTACTAAAGAAGGTTTAATAAACCTTTAATAAGCAAATTAGTGCACCAAGGACTAAAGACTCTTTGTGCAGAAAGGGCACCAGCAACAGTGTGTATGTGTGTTTGCTGTGCTTTTGTTTGTAGATGTGTGTTTCTGTTAAACTTTGTGTGTGTGTGTGTGTGTGTTCATCATACCAGACACACTGTGCTATGCTCATCCCGCTATGAAAGCCCTTCAGAAACAGGGCAAGACGCCCACTCACCCACCAAGAATAGTTTGCTGCTTCAGTAATGTGCCATGCATTCTGTGTACAAGTCTTTATCAGTGCACAGAGGACAGAGGAAAAAATATCTTGGTTGGATCTAGACTGATTGGAGAGAAGGATCTTCATGTTACTGGATGCATTCTGGTTTGTCCTGTGGCTCCAGGTTGATAGTGGGATGCAAACCATGTGGCCATTTATTGAAAAGACTGGTTTTAAATTTACAAACACAGATGTAACTTCTGTGTTTACATCTACTACTATCTGAAATAGGTTAAAATTTATTTTCCAGGTGGGCTAACCCTAAGGTGGGTGTTGCGGACTCCTATGAGCTCCGTTGACTAATTTTCTTTACAGACAGGCCATGTAATAATCTCGTCTGCTGCTGTGGCTCTGAGGTTTAATGCTCTTTGTGAATTTAGCCCGCTGCCTGCTTTCTGATCCTTTGCCATTGTATTGATGTGGAATTTGGAAAGTAATAGTGAATAGCACTAAAAATTACAATATTAAACTTTGGACTAAAAGTGTTCAAGGATATCACAGCCTGCTCTGCACCACGCTACTAGTCCATTACTGTGAGGTTTATTGGATAAATGTGCTTCTTTAGAATGTCGAGTATTATCAAACAGCTTCAGTATAACACAACAAGTTCTGTCACCAAGCCTCTACACTACAGTTACAGATTTCAAGCAAAATTATTATTCAGTGATTTTACTGGGAATCATTTAGCTAGCACAGTAGTGTGGTGTTTAGTGCCACCAACTAAGAGTAAGAATTCAAAGCCATTGGCTTACAGGGGTCTTCTGTGTGAAGTTTGCATGTTGTCACTTTGCCTGTGTGGGTTCTCTTCAGGCCCTGTGGCTCCACCCCACAGTCCAAAACATATGTTTGGTAATTGGTTGTTCTAAATTGGCTCAGTGTGTTAGTGTGAGCATGAATAGTTGTCTTTCTATCTGTTAGCTCTATGATTGATTAGCAGTCTGTCCGGTGTGTACCCTATGTCAGCTGAGATAGGCTTTAGTCCCCCCACAGCCATTCACCTATTGTTTAAATATCATGCCCTGGCAACCAATACTTGTTTAAGGAGTTCTAAACAAGAAGTTGACAGCTGTAGTCATCCTTGGTTATGCATTTTTTTTGTGTTTGTACTTTTCTATCTAATCTTACAGTGCAACACATGCCTTAGTAGTCGAGTGCCTCTTAGTTGGTAGCTGCTCTTCTTCCAGCTTTGCGGTTTAATGGCTAGTTAACAAGTTGCTGGTGCATCGTTTTCTGGTGGTAGCAGGATATTGCGTGCTACTAGGCAATGGTAAAAAAGAAGGATATGCTATGTTTTAGGCCCAAAATTGTTACATAAACTATTTTATTGTATTTGTTTGTTTCTCTCTTGCTGTCAGCAGTGGTTATCATCCTTTAGCTTACCCCACTGTTGCGAATGGATTGACATTGTAACACAGAGTCAGCAACTTGTCTTACTTTTCTAGAAGAGTTTTTTTGGTGCCTAGCAAAATATCTGGACAATACTGCTCTGCATTGGAGCTTTTGCTCCCATTGGTTTCTCTTTCCTGTCAGCAACTACACCCACATGGATGTTACGCCTTCAAAGAATTTCAACATTCTCTTGCTTTTCTTTTCTTTTCTTTTCTTTCTTTTTTTGGTTGGGAAAAATAGTTACAAGTGCATGTAGTTGCCACTCAAAGCTTTTATTTTACTAGTGCACCCAACACTTATCATTGCCTGGTGCCAGAATGCATTCAGTCAAAGTTAAACAGGTACCTTTCACAGTAAGAAAAACAGCAAAATGTTCTGGGGCTAGAATCTGAAGCCTAAAAAGAGTGCCTAAATTATGTTTATATCAAAAACAAGTCTAAAATAGTATGTTAAAATCCTGTTTTGAAGCCTTTTTTTTTATATTATATCCAACAGATACATTTTATTTATATTCTAAATGCTGAATCATGATTACCAGATTTTCTTGAGAGAAAAACACAATTTTACACCCTTATGATACATATTTGTTTAAACTAGCTGTGACACATCTTCTTCCACCTTAAAGTCATAGGTCCTTAAGGTGAAAGTAATATAGTTACCTAGATCAGTGAATAAACAAATTAAGAAATAAAAGAAACAACAAATTAAATGTTTAAATACCCTTTCATATCTTAGACATTGCATCACCTTGATGCTGGAAATGAACACTAATTAAATCACCTGATTAAAATTCATTATCAGTCACAACAAAGATCAAGGTAAGATTTAGAGGCGGCTTGAGTGTCTGACAAGTAGAAATTTCAAAAGCTGTGACAACAATTGTACCTAAGGTCTCTGTGTTACAACATATTTGAATATTTGACTGATATAGTGAAGTAACATATTTGAATCTAGTCTTTGCTGGCGCTGGCTCGCCCCGTTTCTCCGGTGTGGTATATAACCATGTATAGGCCACTATGCAGACTAATACGTAATTATTTTCACACCAGAATATCTGACCTCTGTGGTCTCAGCAAATCTAAATGACAAATAGAGTTCATTATTGTGGTAATGCTGTTAGAATCTGGAAAATTGTCTGTCTGAAGGCCGAGGCAGGCGTATCAATGTGTTCCATTAGTCAGGTGAATACGTTGTTATGGTTGTTTTTTATTTATTTATTTCTTCTTTTAGATCTGAGAACTCCAGTTGCCTCCAGCATCTGTGTTAGCGGAAGTGAATCTGATTTGTTTTTAGGAGAAGAATGCATTTCCTCACTCACTGTTGAACGAGCTTATTTTGCACTTAATGAGAGTTTCATATGAAGTGCTGTCAAACTGAATTTGAAGTGTTATTTATCTTGAATATAGACACTCCTACTTTAGCAACACAACCATAGCACAGCTACAACTCCGTCAAATCGAAAGGCGTGATCCACTCTGCTGAAAATTCTCTCAGGTGGAGACTTTTGAGCCTACAGGGACCTGCTGAAGGTGACCTAGGAATTTAGAAAAAGTACTGCTACTACAACAAAGCCAAACGGGTCGACACCCTGATACAACAGCTCAGAAATAAATGTACCTTCATGAAAGGCAAATGACTCATTTGCTTTATATTTGGAATTTATTACCAGAACCTCGAAAACAGTCGCTCCAGTTTCCGCTTTCAGACACTTCTCATGAATCAAGCTCTTATCTGATGATGAAAGCTACAATTAGGATTCTGTGCTGATTTCTCTGTCTTTTAAAAACAGCATGTTAAACCCCATAATAAATGTAACTACAAAGAAAACATATCAAACCTTATTTATTTTTATATGTATTAAAAACTGTCCAGCACCTGGATTTTTATATTACACACATGCTGTTGTTTTGCATTATTTTCCTGAAACATGTATGACTGTATATGCTGCTATTAAACCAGTATACATAGTTTTCTATTAATGTGATCTTCTCAGGTGTGCAGGATGCCCTTTAGCTCTTAAGAAAATGCATATCAACACAGATGCCAGATTTTAAACTGTGCAGTGATAACAGGCAACATGATTCCCCTATTTTGAATTATGAATAACTGTTGGGGTAAGATAATTGCATTTTGTGCATTCACTTTTTTTTTCTTATAAGTCAAACACATCTCTTTTAATTACAGCAGAATGCTTTTACCGTTTACTAAAAGCTAAGACTCAGTTGCTGTTTAGTTCAATATGTATGAATAAAAGAGAGAGTTCATTTTGACAGCTAATTTTGGTTTAATTTTAGTCATAGTCTTTGCTTGATGTCTATGCTAATGAATCACCATGTTAAATAATGGGCATTATAATATTAAAGATAGAAATTGTCATGATTTTCATTTTTATTATAATCAATTTTTACCACTGATGTTAGAAAAAAAAACAACAACTAATAAACAATCAATCAATAAATAATCATCAGAATATTGTTTGTCCAGGACAAAGAAACACCAAGACCCAGAAAAAAAAAATCATAAACACTACCAGATCTCGTGTTTGTATATGTAACCACATTTCATCTATTATTCTATTTTGTTTGTATGAGATGTGCATCATGTTGTGTGTGTGTGTGTGTGTAGTGTACACATGCTTGCTTAAACTCAGTGCCACACACTCTAAACTCTTTCTAAATCATGAAATCCCACTGCGTATTTTCTGGTGTTTGTTCAGGTGTGTTTTCTTCCAGGTGTGTTAACCTGTCATGAGTCTGTGCATGCTAATGTAAAATGTGACAACCACAACAGTAGGATTTCCTTCGTGTTCGTGGAGTGCAGAGGTTATCTGGCGGAGAATCTGCTCAAATCTCTCAGTTTTTCTCTGCTCCCTCTGGGAGACGAATAATCTCAATGTTGCAAGGCTACGAATATAAGCTCCTCATTTGTGAACTAATTGTGCCGTCACTGCTGAAAAGCGAGCCTGGGAGAGCCAGGCAGCGTGCGTTTATGAGTAATTAGTATACAGATGTCGCACATGCATCAGAAAGCATTCGCTTCAGGTAAAAGTAGCTGACTGGTTTGACACAAAAGGAAATGGAGACTCCAGGCTGAAGAGGTATAGCTTGCAAATATTTTAAAGGTGTCTGTCTGTTTCCAGGGTAGGGGTCTCACACTCGAATCATTATGCCGACTTTGAATTTGAAAGGAAGACACCCGAGATGTGTTCCAAGGAACTACAAGTTGGGAGTTAGTTCCGTTCCATATACTGCTTTTTCTCTTATATGCCTGAGAATAGCTGATATAGCTGAGAAGAGAAGCGTGGTGAGTGATTATACTACTGGAGTGGAGAA
This sequence comes from Pundamilia nyererei, assembly GCF_000239375.1. Classification (NCBI taxonomy): domain Eukaryota; kingdom Metazoa; phylum Chordata; class Actinopteri; order Cichliformes; family Cichlidae; genus Pundamilia; species Pundamilia nyererei. The sequence continues at coordinate 769,703 of NW_005187505.1, read as the reverse complement.
ATCAATAGCAGATCTTACTTTTGTTAGAACTATTAGAGATTGACTTTTCAAAGATCAGAATTAAAAAAAATCTCCTTTTTTTGGTTTGGCTAAGAAAACAACATCAAAGTCTTTTCCAGGATATAGAGAAGCTCTGTATTATCATGTCTGCTATGTTTGGCTCAATAAATAATTAAGACTACCCATGGCTTAGCAGGTCATCCTGACGGGTATATCTTTTTGTTGGGGTGTACAGATTCGTCGTTTCAGGGTAGCTGTTGTCGTCAAATATTTTTGCAGCGCTTACTGACAGTTGCTGTGTTTATAAAGTGCGAGACGTCGCTTCAGTATTTGACAGATTGTGATTACCATCCTAAGCAATGGTCTTATTATAAAGGACTCCAGAGGAAATCTGCAAGTAATGAGAAATGGGCACAGAGCGGCTAAATAAAATGGCATCTTCAACAACATGCTCGCACAAATTTAGTCATCTAAAATCAAGTCACAGCTATGATTTGCTTGCTTATGGATTAAAATAAGTTTTTATTTTTTCCAGGTAGTTGAGAAGTCTGAGAGACTTTTAGTGGGTTTTTCTTTCCCCCTCTATCTTTCTTAAAAGCCTCCTGCCAGAAACCCTCATGACTTTGTACGTTTGGACTTTCATGTTTGCCTTTGAAGCACTGAATATTCCTTTCTGTGAAATTCAGGTCTAAAAACTGTATTTCAGATCATGAGGGGTCTTGCTGGACCTGACTCTAAAAGGATTATCATGAATCTATGGCTGCAATCCCAAACTGCCATGTGAAGAGCTTAGATTTCTTTGGCACGGTGCTACAATTATTCATTTTAGTGGTTAACTTACAAATCCAGGGAAATATTGTTTCTTGTTGTAGCAGAATATTATTATATATAGTGCCATGCAAAAGTTTTGATCCACTCCTCATTTCTTTATATGTTGCTTTCAAATAGGCAGACTTTTTTGTGATTTAAAAAAATTGTCTTGAGTAATACTTCTACAGGCTTTCTGATGGTATCTTAATGTTTTTCTTTGGACATTGGCTGCTTTTTCATTCATTTTCAGCTCAATCCTTGTACCTGATCATTTTCAGAGAAATTTTCTTTTTTTAAACACTGACCTATGATGCAAGCATAAAAAAGTGCTTAACTTGAGGGATGAATCAATGCTGCATCTACAAATAACAGACAAACTGGCATTGAAACAATTTTTAAATGTATTCTTGGGCACTTTGTTACTAGCAGCCTGTCACAGAAACAAATGTTCCCATTGGTTTAGCTGAGTGTACAAAAGAGCCCAAAGATTACACAGTTTGACAGGCATAAAAAATGTATTTTTTAACCAACAAGGTGATTCCCAAAGAGCTATTAGCTGAAAACCTGGCATATCTCATTACCGCATGCAGTGTGTCCTTAAAAACTGTTCTTTCACCCACCTTTCTGGGACAGAAATGTTACTTTTTTTCCACGAGTGATTTGATAAACTCTTTAGTATTAAAACTGTTTAGTGTTAACAGCAATCTCATACACACAGACACGCACACCTTCATATATCAAGTTACTTTTTGCACAATGCTCAGTCTTTTGCACAATACACTGTCATTGTTGCAATTTTCCTTTGAACTCTTGTGTCTTTGTTTCGTTTTTTTGCAGACCTGCACTTTATGTAGTCCCGTGTTGATTGTCTATTATATGTCATGGTCTTGGAGGAGCGTTGTCTCGCTCCATTGGGTACTGTACCACTGCACATGGTTGAAATGACAATAAAGCCACTTGACTTCAGTTGACTTGACTTGGAACAGAACTCGCAGTACCTTGTAGTTTGTTTTATCTCCAGGCCGGATCTCCAGCTCTCCATATGAGCTTGTCAGTTCCCATAGATGGCAGTATCGAGCTGTAGCCAGATCGAGGCCCCTTCACCCCTCCCCGGAAAGGAAGACACAGACATGATGTAGACTTTGAACACACAAAAAGCATGCACGCACACATTCCGTGTCTCATACTTACACAGCCCCCCTTCACACAAACGTACACCTGCATGCAAAAATAGCATTCACCTAAAAAGACCAAGAAATGGGACGTGAAACATGAGGCAGAAAATTTGCTTTGCCTCTGCTAAGTCAGTGGCCGGAATAAAAATCAGAGCCAGAGTGCTTAAACAGAGTCTCAGTTACATAAATGTTTAATCTTGTGTGCTTACAATTTGTGTTCAGATCTGATTGGCCACTATAAAAGGAAGTAGTGGTGACAGGCTTAATCAATCCCAGTGGGGGGGAAAAAAGTAGGTCTGACTCAAACATACAATGGCGTTTTACAACAAGTAAATGGGTCCTCTGGATAAGAAGAGGTTACATAAATTATCATGACACCAACTAATGACCCTACAACATCTGCACCCTGCTGACTTATCCTTGAAAATGACATTGAAGCTACAAAACTGACTCTAGGATGCCGTTCTACTTTAACGTCTGCTGTGAAGCTGGCCAGGCAAAATAAAAGAAGACAAATCTTCTTCTTCACCAAATCAAAAGTGTGTTGCGTTTAAGAAAAAAAAAGAATTTCACAGGCTTTTTAATATTTGAAACAATTGAGTGGAATGGGTTTGAACTGGAAAAAAGAATCACATAAAAGGTGAATGTGTGGTGAAAGAGGGCATTTCAAATGTACTTTTACAAAAAGCCTTTATTATGTTCTGACCTTTTCTGAGTTTGAGAGTGTGAAGCAGCTGTAATTCAGCTCTAACAGGGAGCAAAAGCTTTTTAACAGCACAGAACAAGTTTCCACATGTGGGTTCAAGCAAAGGAAAAAGCACAAGTTAGCGATCATGCGAGTCAAACGTATAAAGCTGTATATGTGAATAAATAAAACAATCTGAAAAATAAAAGGACTTACAAAAAGATGGCAATATTTACACCGTTCTCTCTGAAGTATGAAACAGCACTTATTCCTGCACTTCCAAATCACTAACCACTAAATATAACCACAGTCTTTTCAGCTAGTTGCTTAGCTGTAGCAAGCTTTCATCAGTTAGCTTTCAATATAGCTAACTTTGGTAGCATTAGCTTACCTATCAGAATGCTTTAATGTCTTTACCTTAGTGTACTTCTGTAGTATTAACTGCTGTGTGTATATATACAGTAATGGATAATTGATACCCACGTTGGTCATAAAATTGAAGCCAGGATCAACTGCTCATTATTTCAGATTTAATCTGACAAGAACTACACAAGGTGGAAACGGGTAATAACTAGGCTAAGTTAAAATGGTTGCACTACATGAATAAATTCTTGTGTAGAACTAAGTTCAGCATGTACTCACAGTAAGTGCCAGGTGTGACTGTTGCACTGCTGACTGCACCAATTTAAAAGTAAAACATAAAATAGAAATTAAATCTATTTAAACTTGATGAAATGCAGGTGAAAATTTGCTGTTATCACAAACATCTAATTAGACAATCACATGGCAGCAACTCAGTGCATGTTGCCACGTAGATATTCACAGGACGACCTGCTAAAGTTTAAACCGAACATGGGGAAGAAAGGTGATATAAATGATGCTGAGAGTATGAGCGTACCTTGATGAACTGGGGTTTCCTGCAGAGACTGGAACAAAACAACATCTAGTTAGTAGCAAAAATTATTCGTTGATTTCAACCAACAGCAAGTTATGTAGATCTGCACATTGAACCTTGAACCAGATGGGCTATAGCAGCAGAAGCAGACGACAGTCCTGCCAAACTGAGTCCACCATCACTCACCAAAATTAGTCAGGAGAGGTTTGCAGAAGAAAATGTTTGGACGATAGAGTGGTAGTTTGGCATAGACAACATAGAAGCATGGGTCATTCTGCCTTATAAGAATGGTTCAGCCTGGTGGTGTATTTTCTTACCGCACTTTGGTGCCCTTAGTGCCAATTAAGCATCATTTAAAAGCCATTGCTTCCTGCCGGATACTCCAGTATGTCACAAACCTGAAATCACTGTTCACTGTACTCAAATGGCCTTCACAGTCACCTGATCTCAGTCCAATAAAGCACCTTTGGGTGTGGTGGAACAGGAGCTTTGCATCATGAATGCGCAGCAACTGTCTGATCCTATCATATAAACATAGACCAGAATCGCAGATGACTGTTTTCAGCACATTGTTGAATCTTTACCAGAAAGAGTTAGTGCAGTACTGAAGGCACAAAGGGTCCAGTCAAGTTGACATTGAATGTACAGTACTGTGCAAAAGTTTTAAGCAGGTGTGAAAAAATGCTGCAAACAAAGACTGCTTTCAGAAATATAAATGATTGTTTATTGGTCCCAAATGTATTCTGCAGCAGGACAACGACCCCAAACAGACAGCCATTCAGAACTATCTTCAGCGTAAAGAAGAACAAGAAGTACTAGAAGTGATGGTATGGCCCCCACAGAGCCCTGATCTCAGCATCATCGAGTGTGTCCGGGATTACATGAAGAGACAGAAGGATGTGAGGAAGCCTACATCCACAGAAGATCTGTGGTTAGTTCTCCAAGAGGTTTGGAACAACCTACCAGCCGAATTCCTTCAAAAACTGTGTGCAAGTGTACCTAGAAGAAGGCAAAGGGTGGTCACACCAAATACTTATTTGATGTAGATTTCTCTTTTGTTCATTCACTGCATTTTGTTGATTGATGAAAATAAATGATTAACATTTTTGAAAGCATTCTTTGTTTACAGCGTTTTTTTCTCACCTGCCTGAAACATTTGCACAGTACTGTATATCCAGTGACTAAATGTTATCTAGAAGCTTAAATGAGTATTTCAATGTATTTAAATGTATTATCTTAATAAAGCCCATATGAATAAATGATAATATTTTCATTTTCAAAGAATAGGTAGCTTAATGTCTTCTTTGGGGATTTGATTGTGATATTTTTGCAGTGGATGCTGACAGGGATATTTTTGTTGTCTATTAGCAACTGATTCACACATTAATGAGGTCTACTAGTTAAGACATTTTTAATTTCTCATTATTTTTTAAACAAAACAGTCTCCCAGAAAAAAAGGAGGTTGAAAGGTGTTGGGACACTGTGAGCCACAAGATCAGTTACAGTAATCCTTGTATTGATTCTCCAAGCCTGTGGGGGTTGCGGTTGGCTTGGCTTGACAGGTGAGCAGTGGGACCATTACACCATGAATCACGAAATTATCAGCGATCAAGAAAATCCAAAAGGGTATTTTTCAATTTGTAACTTTTTTGGAGATAAATTACCGTTTTACATTTTTTTCTTTTTATACTCTCTTTCATTTGTCTGTCTAAAGTATTACGTGTGTGTTGTTGCATTTTTTTGACTGCTATGTTAACCTTTTGCTGCCTATTGTTTATGCCAGGGCTTTGTTAACCTTAAACACTATCAAGTCAGTGAAGTGTTATTTCCAGCTCTGTAAATGGCCAGCAGTGTTTCCCCTCTCTCTTTAGTTTCGCTTGTTGACAACATGTCTCCCAGAGAGGTGCTTGTATTCCCACTGTGGTGCCATTGCAAGCATGTGTCAATGGCATTTAGACTAATGTAATGTGATTCGTTCCTTCTGATGAGGTGAAATGAGATGACATTTCACTTGACAATCAATCACGAGCCAAATACCCATTTGTAAGACTGCCCTGAGAGTCCGTGGGTTCATGGTTAACAACAGATGGCTAATTAATGATGTAGTACACAGATGACAGATTAAAAACATTTTTATACGATCTAAAAGTCAGTGCAACATAATAAATAGAAGCATTTTTTTAAATTAATTGCCATTGCGTGTGCTTGTTTGGCCACTTCTTATTATTTTTACTTTGCAAAAATAGCTGAGCCTTGTGAAATAGTAGTTTCAGAGGTTCATGGCAACATGGCCTTCTACATAATAGGTCGTTAAAAATAAGCAGATTATTCTAGAAGAAAATAAGCAATTTTAGCATTACTCCAGAGTCTAACATGCACACAAAAGATAATTATTTCTTTATGTAATGATTTTTTTCAGTAACATAAATCAATAATTTGTAGTAAAAGCAACTAAAATGTACAAAATTAAAGATTTATTTATTCAAATAATTAATCATTAAGCAAAAAAAAATAAAATGCTGTTATAAACTGAATGTATACCAATCATGTAAACCTTCACACCAGATTCCATTAAATTGAATGTTTTACATTGTGCTTGTGCAACAAAATACATGAAAAATTTACATGTAATCAAATTACTTAAAGTAAACATTTCAGGCATAAATATTTTTTCGGAGTGTCACTTTTGTTTGTTTACTACAACAAAGTCTTCACTGCTGTCGAGCCTCTAAATAGCATTGAAACCACCAGTTTCAGCCTTATCACTAGTTCTCTTGTTAAATTGTAGCAATTAAAATTCAGACACATGTGATGCCGTCATCGTAAACAGCAAACCTGCAATTTTTTACTATCTTGACTCGGCTCAGTTAAAGCTTTCCTATTAAACCCATTCATCCCACGTAATGTGACCACGGTGTTAGTCACCGAAAGGTTCCTCTCTTTTACATATTTTTTTTTTAAGTCATATAGTGAGCACATTTATTAAATATATTATTTGTAGTAACATGTGGTAGGGTGGTTTTTAATTTCAGTTCTGGTTTCTCCCAACATTAAAAACATAGTAAGTCCTTTCTGCTGTCAGTGTGCCCTTGACCAAGACATTGGGTTACATCTGGAGTTGGTCCCCAGGTGCTGCACTGTGGCTGGCCATTGCTCAAATACAGGGGAGGTGTTCAATCACGATGTCCTTAAACTCTTGTTTTCCTTCAGTAGTATTTTTAAAACGGAAACAATTTTTTAAAAACAAATTCTCACAATTTGTTATCAATGGGTAACGTATAGCCTCTGTATTGTTCTGTTAAGAAATATCTAGATGTGCTTCATGACTATTGTTATATTATTTGTGCTGTGTAACGTTGATCAGTGTAATACGTTTCATATTGGCGGCACTGTAAAAAAGCCGAGTCACGTGCTTGTGTGTTTGTGTGTTTATGTGTTTGTGTGAAGTGGATCGTGTAGGGTTAAACAGGTCTGGGGTTTGATCCTGTCTGCCCTGAGTTGGCCTGGCTCGCTGCTCTCTTCTGCCTACTGAAGCTGAAAATAGGACTGGGGCTGCAGGCTCTCTCCCTCTGCACAAGTCTCTGCCGGAGAGCACAGCACTGGACAGTTCTCAACATAACAGCACTTCTACCGCTGTAGATGCATGCTATCTACGGATATCGACATTTTAGAGGTGATGCAACCGCCAAGCTCGATCTCATCAGTATGGGTGATGATCCAAGTGTCACTCGTTTTTTGTTCTTATATTTAGGTTGCTCAATGTTGTTTTACATAGAATAATGTGCAAAAATAACTACCATTTTAATAAACAGGTGCGCGGCTCTATGGTCACATGACACAGCTATGTAAGTAAAGCATTGCGAGTTTATACTGCATCTAGTTTATCATGTTGACTTTTACTGACCAAAATATGTAGACAGAAGAAGTCAAGGAAGAAGATGAGTTCAAGTATTCAATAAAAAGGAATTTGCAAGTGTTTGCATAATGAAATGCATTGAAGACACTTTTCAGGTATCTCTGTTTTTTTTTTTGCTTATTAAAACTTAATGAAAAACTCGACTGTCCACAAGACACCTCTGCAGGGTAATTATTAAATTTGTTCCCTGTTGATTTTCTGGCAGGCTAATAATTATTGTAACAAATGTCTCATTCTGGACCGGTTTATAGATAAACAGTCGTGCGGTAGGCTCCACACAGCCTATTAAAAATAAATGGCATTCAGCCTGCCTGGCTCATCCTCATTATGCCAGCAACTTTCACAAATAGCAGCTCTTGAGAATTTTCACATGTCAGAAGACATTTTTTGCTCATGCTGAAAAGACTTTTACAGCGGCAGAGTGTGTGGCACTGACGCAACAATATTGTGACAGCTCAGAGGACTGATCCCAATACAAAAGAAGCTCTCTCTCTATTTTGCTGTTGTTTTCTATAGCCGGCCTCTGTGCCACTTGACTCCATGTAAAACCTCTTAATGCGTGTCTAAATGAAAGCATATATTTCCCCCCTCCACTTGAAATGTACTAACTCCATTTTCACCTGGACAGCAGCCAGCTAGAGTCACAATAATTACCTTTTTTTAAACTAGCGTGTGCTTGACAATGTTTCTTCAGGTCTGTGAGCTAATGACAATCACCTGCAGGTGTGTAGTGATTTTATCACAAGCCTAATAGCAAGCCTCATTTAAGCACAGCAGACACAGTCCATTGGTATATTAGCTAATTAGGTAATTGAGTTTAATGAAGGGTGGTAATCAAAATGATCTCCTGAAATAATAATAATAAAATAGTAATGGCAAATTTGAACGTTAATCTTCATTGTGATCATCATTTTGCATTGTAATATTTTGGAATAAGCAATGAGGCTTAAAGTATTCAGCCACAGGCTATGTGAAAGAGGTGGATGAAGCCACTTCTTAGCCACATAATCATTTCATTCATTATCTTTTGTGGGTCTGTTTTGAAATCTAAATTCTGGCTCTGAGCATTTAAAAAAAAAATATACACAATGCTGCTCAAAAATCTTGTGCCATCCTTTATTTCTTCATATTTTCTTTATAAAATATAGAACATCAGAAATAGGTACAATGATTTACTAAAATGTGCAAACATACATGGAAATTCAGTACATAAGGCAAAAAATAGAATTTAAAATTCTAACAAGCTTAACAAGTCAGCATTTGGTATGATCATCTTTATACTTCAACACAGTTGAACAGGAATAGTTCTCCAGGCTTCTTCAAGGACATTGTAAGCTCTTCTTTGGATGTTGGCTGCCTTTGTTCTCCCCTCGTTGGCCAATCCACGGTAGTGTTTCACTGTGTTTTTCTGTTGAGGCACTATGCTTTTACTGCATTGGCAGTGTGTTTGGTTAAAAATGGAGCCACTGCCAGTAAGACACTTTCCAGATGGCATTGCACTGTGGATCAAAGACTGACGGTACTTTTCTGCCTAAATAATTCCATCAATTTTGACAAGATCCCCAGCACCACGGGCTCAAATGCATCCCTAACCAAACAGAGGCTTCACCATGTTTTACAGATAGCTGTTACCAAAAATGCAATTTTATGTGTGTCACACTGCGCTGTCTTTAGTATTTTTTGTAGCTTTCGTTAAAGAAATAGGAACAAATTATTTGGCAGGCTGTTTATAATAAAGTGCCTAAAGATACAATTTAAAATCGGTTCTTTGCTCTAATTGTCTGTTATTTGTAGACCAAACACTGGGTATTTTGTATGCTTTAGTGGTTCACGGGTCAGTGTTAAGTTGTTTTAAAAATGACCAGGTACAAGGACTGGACCTGAATATGAGTGGAAAAGCCTATGTCCAAAGAAAAGACTTTCAGAAAACCTGGAGAGCTGTTCCTCAAGATCACTTAAAGTGGAAGCAGAATGTAAAGGAATGAGGGGTGTCTTGAGACTGCTATATATTTGGTATAGGAGGCAAATCTTTTAGTTGACTCTTGATTTTGTTGTAAAGTAGGTATTTGTCCTCTCCTTATTTCCAAAAAGACCTCTGACACTGATTAAAGGTAATTAATTTAACTTATTTTAAATTAATATGTTGTTTTATTTGGTTTTCTTCATGTGAAGTTGAAGCTTTTTTTATAATGTTTTTCGTCCCATGAGGTTTTTGAGCCAGCGCTGGTGGCCGTTTGGAAGTTTTCACTTTTCCTAATGTGCTAAATCCTCTTTCAAGAGATGAGCACATGCACATGGGTATTCTTCAGGTGTGCTGAAAAAAACAACTGTTTGGTGCATGCCAGGATTCAAACCCAACTTTTCCAGATAAAAAAAGAGTGTTTCATGTCCAGTAACACCAAACATATACCTTACTTAATTTAAGTGAAGAACTCTTGATTGTCATCAAAATGAGTGTGAATGGATCAATGAGAAGCAAGTGACCAAAAAGTATGTATTCAATTTTATTAGCAGTAAAACAAAGTATCAGGCTGATGAAGATGCTGTTAGCTTGGAGGTGGTTGGTTGCAAGTCAAAGATTGGACCTCTTGATTGATTCATCATCCAGGAGATATAAATGTTTGTTCCAAATTTCATTTGCAGTCCATTAATGAATTGTTGAGATGTCAGACAGACGTTGCCGTCTACCGAGCAAAACCGCTCTTTTTTTTCTGGCGCAACCAACAAAATAATTCTAATGTTAAAAGTAGTCGCAGCCCTGAATGCATTCTATTATTTGTGCAATGCTTTATCCATACAGGATGGCTCAGCTTTGATTATCAGTATTCTCCACACACCCACCCATCCATGAATCATCTCAGCCAGTCTCTCTCATTCTCTCTCTCTCTCGTCTGTGTGTCACTTCACTTCATTTGTTTGCTTTGTTTCCGGGGACTGCGTAGCGCTGTCTGTCTGTCTGCTCACTTTAAGCACTTGCTCTGGCTTTGTTTTGTCTGTGACAAGTCATATCACCAAGCAAGCCTCTTGCCAATAGACATACCTAGCACTAGTGATACAAGAAGGCTGGCATCAATTAGGCAAAACACGACAGGACGGTGGCAGCACATCAATATTTATTTCATCTACATATAAATGAGATTGGGTTTTAGGGAGCCATTTGCTGATGAACCTCTCCCTCTCCAGAGTTCTCTGCTGACACCACTTTGGTTATGACAGGTAGGGGTGGGGCGAGACAGGACGGGAGCAACAGGAGGACGAGAAAAGAGCTGCTGTGTAATAAGATTCAGGAAAGAAGAGATTTCAGGGCTGAAGGTATTTGTTCTCAATGAGTAAACTCAATTTGTAGCTAAGGCTTCATTTAATTTGTAACTGCAACTGACGCCCCACCCCATCTGTAAACATATCTCAAGAAGAGGCTAATTCAGTGAGGTCAGAGGTCAATTCCTGGCAGCACAATCCAGACAGTCAAAGTAGTCTGAGCGGTTTGACGTTGATGCTGATAAACTGTTGAGCAAGAAGGCACGCTCGTAGAGGGCTTTGAGCCGGAGTCTCAATCTCATGCCATTGTGGCGTGTTCCCACTTGGCCCTCGGGGCGACTGGGACTTGGGCTGCATCCACAGCCTGCATGGGGTGGCTCTGCAAGACTGCGTGAATTTGTGTCCCTGACTGAGACTGCAAGAGGAGTAAAAACAGTCATTTGCTCAGATGGAAATGCGGGTAAACCAGTTGATGGAGCTGTCTGAGGAGGTTTGAGTCCTCTGCAGCCTTCAGCTATTTGAACTACGTCAACCAGCATGCAACAGTGATGGGACATGACAGGTGGCGTTTCCCCTAGTGGCACCTAGAAGAAAACGAAAGAATCATTTGCACTGCAAAATATAAGTAAACATTCTTGAGCTCTTCTCCGACATGGACTATGTAGCGTTGTTGGTTTCACGCATCTGTTAAAGTGACAGCATTTAGTTGCTCAGACATGAACATCAGCTATGACATTAATGTTTCCCGTGGCTTTATGCAGACATGCCCACAGTACTTGCATGATACTGTGTACTATGTGACTTTAAGGGTCAGTGACATTTGTCTGCACACAGTGGGCTAAGAAACAGAGACTGAAGTGAGTGCCTCACAGTTTTTTCCTAAAGGCAGTCTCCAAAACAGTCATGTTTTAGAGAGCAGAGAAGCTCCAGATGAAGGATAGACACATGCACACTTTTAAGATAATATTCCTATATAAAGCCAACATGATCAGATGTCATTATATTGACATAAAATAGATCTAAAATATGATTAGTTTCATGGCTCATTGCAAGTTTCCTGACCCCATTCATTTCGAATGCGCCCTCACAGTTTCTTAAAGCTCTGCTCAGCTTATAAGTGCCCGTTTTATCTGAACAACAGTGCAAATCCAAAACACATTCACTTTAAATACACGGAGAAGCCGAAAATCCTCAAATACAGCAGCTTGGAGCTACCAAATATTTCATGATTTTCTTCAGTACAAGTGATGACAATTAAATGATTTTATTGTCAAAAAAGCTTCCTGTAGAATATTACCTACTGAAGTAAAGACCCTTCCACTGGTATGAGAGGAAATTATTAGACTTCCAGTTCACAAGCTTCATCAAGCTGGAGATTGATCAGAGGCGTTAAACACAAAGCCCACATATTCAGTGAGATGATTGCTCTAATCACTACAATAATCACAGGAAACAGCATTCATACTTGGTGGTGGTTATATTTGAGGAAAAACTCGCTCCACAGAAAGAGCTTCTGAATGTTTACTTTACCCAAAATCTACATTTAGTCTCATCAGTTTTTGCTTTCTACTTTCCTTTCTACTCTTAACATATCTAGCATGTTATCTGCTCATCATCTACTTGACAGTCCTTTTATTAACTTCTCCACGTTATGCTGAAAGCATTTATTTAGCTTTCACCAGGACTCCCATGTTGGGCTGCCCCCCCTCCCAGTTTGTATTATACCATGTGAGTTTGAGAACATGGGAAATATTCCAGGCTCACATCAAGGAGCTTTGAAGCAGCTCTATAGAGAGGCTCTTTTTGTTCTCTTGAAGTTATGAAAACCTTTATGTTTAGTGCTTTGTACCCACACTGCTAGAACAAACATAAGCACTTAAGGTAGCTCTAGACAGTAAATGGCAGCACATATCAGTAGTTGAAAAGCAGAATTTCTTTTCTCATCCATTGCTCTGCTGAAGCCCTTCAAGCTGAGGTCAATTTCACTGAACACGTCACTGAAACTGAAATTGACCTCAGGTTTATGTAATGAACTCTTTTTTGCATTTTCCTATTGCTATGCTAACACACACAGATATAAAGGTCTGTATATGCCGCTGAATGCATGCCATTGACCGCTGTCGAGTTTGTAATTAACCTCTCATGCAGAAAAAATCAATGTGCTGCTTTGCACAGTCATTATTGGGAAAGCAGGCCATGCACTGGCCTGTTTAAATGTTGATTTTCTTTAGTCTGCAACACTCCATTGGAGGGCTTTACAGGTAATAGGTTGCACTTAGAATTTAAAAAGCCTTAACCAATCAAGCGGTTGGTCAGTCCTGTTTATCACTTGGATTCATCACAGATTTGCAGGAACCTATAAAGCTTACAAAATAAGATCTAATGCGTCTGGCTTAATTTTCAATTGTTTGACTGGAAAACAGTATGATCAGAGCACGGTACATTTAGAAAGAAAACAAATGTGAGAAGGAAGTTATAGATAAAACTAAAAATAGCAGATTTGACTATGAAAAACCACACACGTAGAGATTTGCAAGCTCCAGTGCCATTCCCAAAAGTAAAGGGCAGTTGACAAAAATGCCAAAAGGCTCTAATGAAATTATAATAAATGTCAGGTGGAGGAAGCATTGAAATGCCACAATTTAGAGAGACTGGTTAAAGAGCAATAGCTTAGAGAAGCTCTACGAAAAGGCATAAAGGGGTGTGATTGTTTGTGTGAAGAAACTTTGAAGAAAAAAGTTTGTAATGTTCAGCTTGTGAGAGCAACAGACAAAACTAAGAGGAATAACTGAACCGTGTGTTTGAGTTGTGAGCTGGAGCTCTTTAGCAGCCTTTTATGCGTGCAAGAACCGGTACAGTGCAGATAGCCGTGGGCAGCCTGTTACGGGGATGTTTCTGGGGGGGTGACATGGGGGAATTTGAGATGGTTGACCGGTTGCACTGTTGTGGCGGAGTTGAGAGGGCTGACCTGGATGAACCAGTAGCAGTAGTAGATTTGCTCATGGTACATCATGCATATGAAAGCTAGCACAATACAACGACAAAGGTTTGAATCTAAGCTGAGTCCCTCTGAGGGGACCACTAATCCTGGTCACATGGTTTGCTTTAAGGTTTATGATTGTAAGCTGAGATGAAAATCAGAAGGTTTCAGGTCTTCTTTAGGAATAATTGAAAACATTGTTTACAGTAGATTGGTTAACTGAAGGGCCAGGTGCATTTCTCAGGTCCTATGTCAGCTCTTGAGATTTTATTTTCCTGTTTTTTTCAGATACTTTTAATCTCCTGTAGACGTTTTTTTATGCTTAACACTTTTTCTTTTGTCCTCCATTTGTCTAGATCCCTTAAACCTTTGAATGACATTCTGCAGAGCTAAAGAGCTATCAGCTCTGTATCACCTAATATAAGCAAAAATACTATTTTGTCTGTCAAACTGTTTTCTTTGACATTTTATAGTTTCAACCAAACAAATGGGAATAAATTATGTGTTTTGCAACAGGGTGCTAGTAAAAAAAACATGCAATTTAAATTGGTTTGTTGCTAAATTAATTCAATTAAGTGTTGAGTGGCTTAGCAAACACAAGAACATTCTACTGATTCTACTGGTACAAAGACTGATTGAAAAATCAGCTAATGTCCAAAGAAAAACATGTAAATCACCTTCAGAACGCCTGGATAACTGTTGCTCAGAACCACTTTAAAAAGCTAAGAAAGGCTGGCAGCGTGGAAGCAAAATTTCAAGACCTGAACGGTTGTGCACTTTTCCACATTACTAGACACGCTCATTGGATCCAGTGTTTATATGAGTGCAAGTATAAATGAGTGGTGCAGCAGGTTTTAATATTCACGAATCTTACTAGAAACTGTGTCCAAAACAAATCTCGAGCCAAGTTGCGACCAAAATCCAACATAGCTTCATTCGTATGCAAATGTAAAGCAGTTAATATGCATGTTGCATCTTCAAAGTATGCAGATGACCTTTTCTTCAGGACCACGTCCCAGATACTCGGTACTTAATAAGACACTGTAGGGATTCAGACTTCGAAACACATTTCCCTCCAAAAACTTCCTCTGCACACCAAAATCCAAAATACCGCTTGCTGAGTGGTCCCAGTGCAACAGCGAAGAGCTGTGGAGGATTCTTGTTGAAAACCTATCGAGATCTGACCTGACAGGGGGCCCCTCTTGGAGTTTGATTACCTCAAATGATCTACTCTTACTTCAGCTTGTAGTCTCCACTGCACACTAAATGGTCTCATCCAGATGGTGCCGACTTGTGTTGGTTGCTTGTGTATGTGCTGCTTGTATAGTATGTCTGTGAACTCCCTGGTGCATCTCCTTTTCTTTACAATGTATTGGTTTATCCATAAAAGGCATTCTGCTGGGGGACGTTAACTCCGAAACCGTTCTCCTCTTTGCTCAGTACGCTGTGATCTGGAGCCGAACTGCCAAATGCAATTGGGCGAAAAGGGCTTTGAAGTGTGCCATGATTGGCTGTGTGTGGCGGCTATCCTGACAGCGCAGGTTGTGACGAGGAGGCGAGTGTTGGAGCTACAGTAAGTGTGTAGGTCAGACTGGGCTAGCTTTCGATAAATCTCAGATGTGAACGTGCATGCGCATGTTTGTGTCAGTGAGAAAGACCTACTAAATCACTTCAAACCTATATGCGAGTGTGTACAAGAGCGAGAGAGGAGAGGGAAAAGCGGCGGAGGCTTGATGGATTACATTTTAGCTCTTGTGAAAGCAGGGTGTTTGTGGCTGTGTGTACGAAGTCAAACAGCCAACATTTCTGCATCTTTGCACAGCCCTCCTGCAGTTTCTCCTATTTAATGCCCAGCAAATACTTCACCGGCATTTCCCCTCTGAGCCTCACATTGTCACAGTTCATTAAAACATAATTGAATGGAATATTCAGCAGCTCACTTTGCACATAGACCACTTTACCCCATTACACTTGCTAAAGGAACATTTACATACAATATCGTCTCAGCTCTGTTTGCTCTCAGAAAGCTACACGAGCTGCTTACATGGCTCCCTTATAATTCCCCATAATTCAACTCTGCCAGCACAAATAAACATAGAAGGGAACGTGAGATATGCAAAGCGTGATTCAGCAGCTATATTTTTAATCTTTCTTCCATCAGCTTCTATTACCTGCACTGCCGAGCTCTGTAGACCGAAGCGCTTCTGGGCTCTGATTGTGTTAGTTCAATTAAACTGGCCCCAGCAAGGTGTAATGAGAACTGTGCTGTATCAGTGACAGCGTGTTGGAGTAAAACCCAGTGGTAACCATTATAGCTTTACCTAGCTATTACCTAGTGACCCATCAATACCAAAAAGCTGGTTTTATGCAGTTTAAGTTGGAGTCTTGCTGACTAAGCCAGCACTCGGGACAATCAGATACTTCAGTTGCAGTGAGATGCTAATGTACGACGGGCTCGTGTATGAGACTTGTCCTCTACCTCGTTACAATTTAGGCCTTGTTTTCAGAGAGCTGGCGAGTCACATGATCAGACAGCATATAAACAATGTGAAACTTAAGCCTGATTATTGAAACCATTTCATTTGGCGATAAAAGGGGAGTGTACTCACATTTGATCCATAATCTCCCCCAATGCAAAGGAAAGCTGTGTCCACTTAATCGTGGTACAGTGTAATTGGTCACACTCTTCCCACTGGAGACCTGTGAATACCTTGGTTTTCTCTTCTAATAAATAAATTTGGCAAACTTATGATTTGTGATCATTTCCTGTCTTCTGTTTCTTCTACATCAGCACTGATGTCATTTTGCTTGACACAACCTTTTTATTATACTATATTTAGATTTACTAAATGTAATATAAAGTAACTGCATTGTAAATTGCACCCCCCACACCCCAACACACACACACACACACACAATGAATCTATTTTCTTAAGCCCTTCTTTAGCTCTCTTCATTGATTTTTTTTCATAGCTCAGTAGACTTGAACGGGTCTATTATGAGAGGACCACGCCACTGATTAGTCGATGTGGGTCCTGCTTTATAATGAAAGTCCGGATAAGGAACAAATATTGATCTTTCTTGCTCCCTTCCCTTTTAGGCCTTTGCTACTCTCACTAAGGGGAGAATTGTCTAACTGCTTTATTTCTTCATCTCATCTTCGCAGCACTAATCAGAACCTCGAAGCTCCACAAGATCAGTGAAAGGCTTCTATTTTGCAGCTACATTTTCCTAATTAACACAAATATTAGAAGCTATTAGTCTAATCTGTGGAGCTAGCGTGTTGTAGATGACAAAACCTATGTCAAATAAATACTTTTGTGATGCCACACTTGACCAAAAACACATCATCTTTACTGAGCTGAAAGCACTGTGGCTTTAGCATGTTTACTCCTTATGAACTATTCAGTCAGTTGACTAAGTTGAGGTCACTTCACCCAGTTCTAAATATCATTTAAGGGCAGCTTGACTGTTTGTCAGCTGATATAAATGCCAGTACCTATATTTAGGTAAATAGCTAATAATGGCTGATAAACTGAAGAAAGTTTTTTGAGAAATTTACAGCTATTGTCTGAAAATTGTACATCATCTTTGTAAGTCAGAATATACAGAGGAGGAAAAAATAAATAATTAATTAAACTCACAGTAAATCTTTAAATAAAGAGATGGATGGATAACCAAATCTAATATCTTCTCTTGCTTTTAATGAAGGTTATCACTGAAGTGTAACTGGTCGCTGGCAAAAATCACATAAAAGTTCGCCAAACTTGGTGCCAAATTCTCACACAGATTCATTTTGCCCCAGTGCAATAATTGTATTTTAGTGTGACATTTTGCTGTTTTTAAATAGGCTTTTTAAATGGCCTTTATCTCCTCTTACCCACGTTCCAGGCTAATGTGCCGTGTGTCGAAATGAGCAACCTTTTAGCGTCGAGCATTCATCATGTGTGACAGCAGGACATTTCTCTCAGTCCTTTTAAACAAACTTTCAACAATTTAATGAGGCAAACGGCGACTTTTAGTTGCTTCTTGAAACTAGTGACCTTACTCATGAATAAATAAACAACACCATTTGAGGATTATTATGTTTCTTCTACAAATATAGAAACCTGGGAGAAAGTGGAGAAGAGAGAAAAGGGGGAGGGAGACAGAGGAATCGCCTGAAAGAGGAGAAGGTGAAGAGGGCAGGAGAATAGCAGAGAAGGACTAAAAGGAAGGAGAGAAAAGTGACATGTGAAAGTCATTATAGAGCTGTGTTCAGCTGGTGACTGCTTTTGAAGTTTTTATTCTGTTTAATGCATCTTAAGCTGGCCACACACGAGTCATTTTTAGACTCCTGGAGACTTTAAAGCAGTTACAAGGTTGGCCTGATGTAGTTCTAAGTGATAAGAATCAGATCCAGGAATTTGAACAAGAGGCTAAGAGATCATTCATGCCTATCCACTAAAACTTACTGGAAAATCAACATTAAACATTTGTAAATAAACAGGGTTTACTTGAATGCTTTTCTTCTGTTTCATAGTTTTGATTTCCAGAGACAACACTTGAAGATAAAGTTATTTGTAACAGTAGAGATGCTGGGGGAGGCTGGACTAGTCTCTGGGAAGCCCTCAGTCAACAATAGTGTGAAAGGGAAAAACAACAAATTGAGAAATTGTAAGCTAGAAGTGTAGGATATGGGGATAGGCTGTATATCTGTAAAGTTTGGCTCCCATATCCTAAAAGTCATTCCATATGTGCTTGTTGTTTTCAGGCATAGTTTCTCTTTAAGGTGTGAAACAAACCTAGGAAGCAGAACAAAGTGCTTAAGTGCTTTGCAGCAGCGAGTGGTAAATCTGGGTAAATCTGGCTGTCAAGTTAATGTGGGCTGCCAAATTTCACTCAATCTAGCAGCCTGTAGAGGCATTATTGATATGTGGTCAGTTTAATCTGCCAAATATCTCTTCTTTTTAAAGAGTGGGATTGAGAGACATAGCAGCTTAAATTGTGTTTACTGATCTCTGATCACAGTGTGTATTGATTTACTATAATTTCTAGAACTGTTAAAAATGATTAATGAAAACACCTTTAAGGTTCTCCGTACTTGTATTTATTTACAGCTCCAATCAGTGTAAGTGCAATATTTATCTAGCATTTCTAGAGTGTTTATAGAGTATTTATTTATCACAAACCCTTTGGGACTGACCTTTTAGGCCTAACCGTAAACAGCACAAACACGCATTGCATGCCAATTCAGCCGTGACGCTACTCATACATGCTGCAGCTGATCAACACATTAAAATCACACCTGGTTTGTATCAAATAAAATTCATGCATGCAGATAATTTGCTCAGTAGAACACTTTGTGTAATCACATCCTTTTTACACAAAATCCGGTTTAAATGAAGCTCAGCCAAACGTTTAGTTCACCTCTGCCATACCACAAAAATCACATTCATGAATATAAGTAGCTGTCCGATGTGTTTCACTGTATGGCAGGTTCAAAAATGTTTGTTTGCACAAGTCTGCCTAAAAGCCAGAATTAGGTTTGGGCTTCCATGGTCCAACTGGGTGTTGATGCAAGTGAAGGAGGCTATCATCAGGCTGACAGACCTAAATTAATCAGAGAGACAGCGAAGATTTAAGAAGTGGCATAAAACTGTCATCATTGTCAAAGTCTGTAATCAAAAGATTACTTCATGAATGGAAATACAGACGCTCTGCAATAAGGTGCAAACCACTGGTTACACTCCAGAACTGAAAGACAAGATTAGAGTTTATAAAAAAAATGTAAACATCTAAAAGGCTCTGGTAAATAAAATTCTTTGGACAAATGAAACCAAGATTAACTTCTTCCAGAAGGATGGGAAGATAAAAAGTGTGGAGAAGGAGGGAAACAGCCCGTGATCTGAAGCACACCAAATTATCTGTCAAGTTTGGTAGAAGCATGGTGTATATATCTGTCTGTGAAATCAGGCCACTAGTGTTTATTGATATTACTGCTGATAGAAGTAGCAGGATTGATTCTGAAGTATACTGACATATATATTAAATCAATATTGATCAAAAAGTATAAATGAATACTGACCTGAAGAACACTGTAAAAGCAACCCAAGAGTTTCAAAGAGGCACCTTTGCTTGTTGCTTTAATCTGATTTAAACCCAAATTAATCCCAAATAGGTGGTTTTAGGGCTGTTCGATATAACGATATATATCGGATGAAGATATAAAAACGTCTGTTTCATTTTACGCTATTCTTTGTTTCGTGGTGTCGCAAAATAAACTGTTTATGGCAATATTTTTTCATTGTTTTGATGGTCACTGTAGTGGCTATATTAATTTCTTAAAGTTCTCTCTTTCTCTTATATTTAATATAACCACACTATGGACAGACAAGCGCCTGTTTTTATGCGTTGTGGTTAGCAACAACGACGGTAACAGCATCGCGTCCGCTTGTTTATTTTCCACATAAACCTTTCACAATAAAGCTCAAGATCCTGTTGAGACTTTTCAAAGTAAACTGAATCACGTGAAAGAGCAGATTATTTACGGATGAGAATTAAAAAAGAGCCGGCAGGTGCTAAAAAATAAACCTTAGACTCAAATGTTAGAACAGGCTTCTCCCCCCAGCACGCCGTGTAATAAATACTCAAAGAAAGTTTCATGCTTCGGTTAAAACACTCGACTCCAGCTACATGACGCACAGCTGGAAACACTTCCCGCAAGTCGAGCTGCCTGAGATTCACAGAACTTACAGATTTGTGATTTATATCATTATCGGACGATAGAATTCTTATATCGGGATATGAGATTTTGGTCATATCGCACAGCCCTAGGTGGTTTTGTATTATGAGAAGGGAAGTTTGCTCATGATGTGATGTAAAAACATAAAAGAAGATTAGAGGGGGGAAAAGTTATGTTATTTAATAGTTTTTACCTGTTCATCTGATATCCACATGCATATATGTCCACTGCTAGAGACCCTTTCCCAGTTCTCCTCTTTAAATTTAGCTATAGGAAGGATTTCTATCAGATCACTGATTTAAAACAAGAGTGACTTAATTAACTGATTATGCTACAAATAGCAGAGGCAGTGTGTGATCATGTGGGATGATGGTTGTAGTCTGACAGTTATTTTATTCCATGTGTATTTATTTATTTATTTAACCTCTGGCAGGTCATGCTGTTTTACAATGACAGGGGTGTTGGCACATTTTCTTCCTTTCAGCAGTTTTTGTTCTACTTGTGATTTTAGTATTGATGGCAGCAAAAAAACTCTTACACTTTCAAATTGCGTTTTTCTTTACTTTCGATTTCATTCATGTACTGCAATGACATTAAGGAATTATCTGCATCCTTTAAAGGGTGAAGATACTGAATGGAAAGGATTCCTGTCGATAAAATTGAGCAGTTTTGGATATTTATTTTAAAAAATAAACATGTATCCACAGCGATATAAACTGGACAACAAGAATATGTATGCACATTTCTGTTAATGTGCTGAATCTATCCAGAATTTTATGCTTCTGGCTCCAGGCTTTCCTTGCCAAGAGACAGATGCTGAGCATCAGGAACGCACACAAATGCTCACATATAAGTCAGCAGCTGGTGGGGTGAATGAATTTCCGTGGCAGTGGATGAGCTGAAGTTGGTCAGCATAAAGCAATGGAAGGAAGGCATGCTGTGTAATCACCTGTGGGACTTGGTGAAACTTTGGAGCCATATTTCAGGGTCTTGTCCTGTATTTTCAGAACATGAGTTTTGGTTTTCATGACATCTGTACAAAACATATACTCGACGGTCATATAATTATGATATATACATACATATATATTAGGGGTGCAACGATATTCGTATCGATATTGAACCGTTCGATACAGTGCTTTCGGTTCGATACGCATATGTATCGAACAATACAATTTTTTAAAAAAAATAAATTTTTTTTAATTTTTTTTTATTTTTTTTTGTGTCCCGTTTGGATCTATAGCCATCAGAATTGTTGTCTTGAGGCCAAGAAAGATGCCAAGGGGATTTATTTTAAGTGGATCATCATATTGGTCCATTTGATTGACCTTTATTA
>NW_005187505.1:739299-746011 GCF_000239375.1 Pundamilia nyererei | reverse complement strand
GGGGGGAGTACTTTTTTAGCCAGGAAAAACATTTCACTGTATGTTGTACCAGCTATAACTACATGTGACAAATAAATAAAGAATTGAATTGAATTGAATTAAAATATAATTGATAAGATGTATGGTTAATTTTGACAGTACAAGCTGTCTACATCATAGAAATGTCAGCACATATACCACACTGTAAATCTGTCATAACAGGCCATTGCTTCTGACCATATATGCTGACATTAACCATAAACAGGAATGTAATCTGGTAACCTGGTAATGATGAGTATGTAACTGTTTTAAGATTTGGACTCAAATTGGAAAATAATTGGTGCCTAAAGTTTGAAACAACCAAGATTTAAAGAGCCACTGTCACGGTCTGTGGAGACAGACCGTGCGGAGGTGTGTGTGGTGGACCCAGGTGCGAACACAGGTGAGGAGATGGGAGTGAACTTAAACTGAAAGCGAGCCTTCATTTGGGCTGATACAGACGGGAGTAGACAAAACATAACAGGGACAGAGACCGCAACTAACCAGAAACCTAAACTGGAAAAACCCTAACATGACTGAAAGGAATAACTATGATCACTGTGAACAGAATGCTGTGCAGATGCATGGAAACTGTGAACCAAATGGTGTGCGAAACAGACATGAACATGACCTGCACAGAACCTCATCGTGCGGATGCGTGAAAAACAACATAAACCAAATGGCATATTCTTGACCAGTGGGAAGGTACACAGACTGAATGAAACACAGAGACTAAATACCCACAGGGATGATCAGGGGAAGTAGAAACACATGAGGAAGAACAGCTGACACAGATGAACCTTATGACAGGACAGGGGCAGTGAAACTAAATACAATGAACAAAGAACACCAGACTCTTTCAAAATAAAACAGGAAACATGGAGACATAGACATGACACGAACTTGACAACAAGGACCACACGGACATGAAACATAACAGGTAGACAGTACAGGGGGAGATGACAGAAACAACTTAGAAACAAAGGACTAAACTGCAGCCTAGAAATTAACTGGATGAGCTAAACTAGAACACAAATGAATACAAAAGATACATAAAAACTCAAACACTGGGTCACACGACCCAGTACCGTGACAGCCATACAGGAAAAGAAGGAAGCGCCAGCAGTTCTTTTCTCAATATAAGGGGCATTGGTCACTTTCAGCCTCTGACCTGCATATGCTTAAGGGCTACTCTCTTTCGGTACTTCTTACTTTCCTCTTTGTTTTTGTTGAACCTGCACCTCTGTGGGCGTCCAATAAAAAAAGGCTGAATTGAATCTGCTCTCCTCCAGCGATTTTGTATTTTGTTTTTAATATATATTTTGGCTTTAAAAAGGTTCTTAAAAGTCTGACTCTACATCTCTTTGGGCCAAAGATGTTTAACAATTACTTCAAATTTGTGACCCGACTTCAGCAGAATGCTTTATAAGAAAATTGCTGTGGGAATACTTTTGTTTCCCATTTCTGATGATTGGTTTTCAAAGTACTGATCTTATAAGGGTTTTCAGTCTTGGCAGACTATTTGTCCTCCCGTAAAATATCACTTATCTTTAAGTGTTACCATGTCTGATGCTGCTATCATGTTCCTTCCGATAACGGTTCCATATCCCTGTTGGTTTAGAAAAAACGAGGCATCAGCGATAGGCTATAAAATAAAGAGTTAGTTAAAATCTAATCATCCAGCACAATTTCTCTTTATGAAAATTAGTGACTCTATAATAACATCGCACAGCTTCAACCTTTGTTCATTTAATGGGTGTTGAGAGGATTTTTTTTCCTAGAGCAAAACATTATGTACGGCAGCCTGGTATCACCAAAACAGTGAAAATATGAATTCTGAAAACCCTCACTTGAGTTTCAATTTCCAAGGGCTATTTTTAACAGTCCCAGACTTAAATCCACCCAAAGCCTTCCAGACGATATAATATATCATTATATCATTTTCTTCTTTACGATAACGTATATCATTCATTTATTTTAATATTGAAAAGATAGCAGATTCCAAAGGCCTTTCAGCCACCTGTACAAAAAAGCCTGTGTAGAGTTTGTCTGTATAGTCATCGAATCAGACCTCCTCATATTAGATGAATGGCGTTCATTAAATCATCTTAAGTAGAAACCTGTTTGAATGGAGCCACTCATTCGGCTCTAACAAAGGAAACATGAAGGCTCATATTCCAGACGTATACTTGCTTTCATTCATTTCCTTGACTCTCGAACATTGTTCATTATGTTATCTTTTGAAAGATGAATACAACTGTTTCATGGGACAACTGTTTGTTCCAATTCTGTATTAAATTAGTTGTAAATAACAGCAGCTGTTTGACTGATGGTTAAGAAGCTACGAATTGTAAAAACAGTGCTTTGTTCCTTTTACCCTAAATCATATAAATTGAGGCATAAAGATTAATGAGGGTTGTCAGTTTTTTTTCTCATTTCATGTAAACCTATGTAGGTGGTAGGAGCAAAAAATGTCGTCCCAGAACTATTTAAATAATATTTTTGTGTGTATTTGCATGTAGCTCCATCTGAAAGCCAGTTGGCGTTTATGGATTCTAGCGATTCACCACAGAGTTGGCATCGTGCTTTCCTATTGAAGACTAATCAACAGAGCGCAGTGTGTGTCTGGTGAAACTGGCAAGGTTTTAAGCCCATCCTGATCATTTAATTAGTCTGATTATCCAAACAGCTGTCTGCTGGTGCTCTTTCTGACTTCAAGTCGCACACAAACACATGCGTGCACGCTGAGTGATGATGCTACATATGCGCCTGCTCACGGATGCCCTTGGAGCGCGTGTGATAAATAGTGTCATTGAAGCTGTGATGACAGCACTCCAAGCTGACTGACTGTCAGCATGAAATCTTCCATGCTGCGCTGTTCTTGACAGTGCAAAAGGTCTTTGGGCAATTGTGGAAGATTTTGTTGAATTCTTAAATGATCAAAAAGGGCAAAAAAGTCTTGAAATGACAATAGGCTCTGCCAATGGACAATATATTGATCCTTATATGCCGGTTGTGTATTTAGTCCATCAAGATGACCATGTGAGGTGGTTTGTCTTTATTTTTACAAGCTTTAGTCACTCAGACGTTTCTGACCAAGGGGTTGTTTTAGAGGTGACAACATCTTTTCAATCACAAATGCAAATATTAGGAAATGGCCATCTCTGGAGCTGAAATACGAGGCTGGTGTGAAAGTCCCGGAAACTGTAGTTCCTTAAGTGGCCACTTGAGGCTGTCTCTAAAAATGGACGTCCCATTTTGTCAGCAAAGAAGTTTTCCAACTCAGCCTAGATTAGAAGAAAAAAGAGCTTTTCTTTCTTGGTGTAAAACTGATCTTAAAAACAAGCGCTGCTTTGCTCTGATGCAGGAGTAGCTTCTCTGAAGACGTGGTTCAAACGTCTCTCATGTTTATGTTTTAGCTGAGTAAGGAAATCTATTATTAAGAATTTGTCAACAACTTATTTCCAACTGCAAGCCAAGTGCAACCAACCATGAATAATTCATTGCAAGCCTAGTTTAAATTGTTGAAGGCAAATGAACTGAAAGGGCATATGCCATATGCCATGCATTTAAAAACTGACATCTTTTTAGAGTAGACTGCTGTCCTTGAGAGTTTTTCCTCCACCTTAATATCTTGCAGTGGTAGCCAGAACTCCTCTGTGAGCTTGACTGGTTTGTGCCTAGGTATGAGGCAGTTAACTCTTATAACACCTTGATCCCCTGGAGGAACCAGCTGCTCTCTTGTTTTTTGACTCTCCACAGGCTGTTCGCTCTTTCTCTCTCTCCCAGCCTCCCAGGGGATTTACATGACACCTGCTGAGCTTAAACAGGGAATTGTCTTCTTCTGCAGAGCAACAACAATTTTCCTTCATCCATCTGTTTTAGAAACAGTAATAAAAAAAATCTGATTTTGGCTCTAAACACACCAGAAGTGCTCCCTCAACTGCACGGAGGAGTCTTTTCATTTTGCATCGTGCTAAGATGCTTTTTCATGTCTTGCGTGCATGGAGCCATTTGCTCAAGGTGAAAGTGGAAGCAATAACGGCCTAATAGACGTGAATGCTTGATTCATGTTAAGCTGATAATGCATCAGCGAGTGGATTTTCCTCGGGTACTGTCAATTTGCAGTCATTTTTTTGTACTTCCTCCAGCCCTCTTGTTTTTACGCTCGCTCTGTCATTTACCTTTCCCCATTGGCAGCTTTGTGATGTTATGAGGGCATCTCTGTCAGGAACCACCTTAACAGGAAAAAAAACAACAACTTTGCATCACATTAAAAGACCTCCTTCATCCTTATACACCTCATTGACTATAGAGTTGCTGCTTGATTTGCACCCTTATGCACTCTTGCCTGCCCACATACTCACACAATCTATTTTTGGATCTGTGGCCACATATTGGGATGTATTGAGTAGAGACTGTGGTGGTGGTTGCTCTAACTGATTCTTGTTGTTTATGGAAATTTTGGGCCATTCTTCCAGAAGTAGATTTGTGAGATCAGTTTCCACTGTAATTCACCCCAAAGGTGTTCTATTGGGTTAAGGGTCAGTACTCTGTACAGGCCAGTTCTTCTACACCAAACCTGCTCATCCATGTCTTTATGGACCTTGCTTTGTGCACTAGTGGGCAACTTGCAACTACTGAAAAAGTGGCCTACCATTTCCTAGCTGAGTGCCTTTTGTTCCCCTGTCGCTTCCACTTAGCTACCACTAACACTTGACTGTGTAATATTTACTAGTGAGGCAATGTCACGACTAGAGTTGTTGCGCAGGTGGCATCCTATCATGCCACAACGCTGGAATTCACTGAGCTCCTAAGAGCGACCCATTCTTTCACAAATGGTTGTAGAAGGAGTCTGCATGCCTACAGTAGGTGCTTGATTTCATACACCTGTGGCCATGCATGGGATTGGAACGCCTGAAGTCAATGATTTGGATGAGTAATTGAATACTTGGTAATATAGTGTATAATAAAAACCATTCCACTTCACGAGTAATGGAATGAGACTGATTCGTTTAGGGACAATAGCTAAACTGTATGAATATAAACTAGTACACATCTTCCCGTGTAAATCAAAACTCACACCTAGTTTACGTGCTGCTGTATTTTATGTAATTTTCTCCCTGCTTTGCTGTCTACGCTCTCAAATAGAAGTTAAATATCTCAAAAACCTTTACCTGGGTTGTTTTCCCTTCAAGGTAGTATCCTTGTTCCAGTATTGCTGCTATTTTTAGCCTGGAAGTCCCATTCAGACCACTTGCAAGTGTTTGATCTCCGCTCTATCACAACAGTGACCCTTCAACTTGAATTTCAGTTTGGTGAAGAGGATGAAGTCACAGGGAGTCAAATCTGGCAAGCTCCAAAAAGCTCCTACATTTTTTATTGCCCTGCGCGCGGCAAGGTAATGGCACGATGGCACGCACAACCGTTTAGTTGATTTGGGACCAGTGTCTTACCTCCAACGCTTCAGGAAATTGCAGTAGAACTCTGCCCTGACAGTCTGATCCTGAAAGATGATTTCACAGTACACGTCATTGTGAATGTGGAAAAGGAAAAAAAAACAAGCTCACTCCTGGTCATGCTCCTGAACTCATGCGTCGTCTTCTTTCATTGAAAACTGCTGTTTAGTCTCTGGTTCATAACTAGACATCCAGCTCTGCTTCAAGAAACACAAAGAGCAAAAAGATGCATTTCTTATTGCTGATAAACCATTAAAAAAACCAAACCAAACCTTTTTTTACATTGTGGGAAGTTTTAGAAAATGGAACATTACATATATGGGATTTTATATCAGTATCAACATCAGTGTGCTGTAAAGCTTTACAAAGATTCAATTTGAAACAGAGAATAAATGTCATTGCCAAGATGGCACGTATGACGTGACCAGAAATGAAAAAATTGCTATGGGTTTCTAAACACAGAGTAAACAAACAGCAAATTAATTAGTAGGAATACTGTTCTGTGGGAGTGAGACAGCACTGCGTTTGGCTGAAGCATATTATTTAGTTTCGCCACATGGTTTCTGATGGTGGAAGATGGTCATTTCCAAGCCATCTGGATGCTATAAGCCAAGGAAGACGATGTGGCAGAGATTTGCTTTTATTCACTAATAGGCATATAAAAACCCATGTAGTGCACTGTACAGCAGATGGGGGGCGTTGCAGGACCTGCGAATCTGAAGGGAAAACCAGGGATTTCATTGCGATCGGTCCCCACAGCCAAAGCTGTGCTTCAACAGTCGCTCTCCCTCACTCGCAGCATCACACACTTCCCTTCCCCTCCGCTTTGCCACCGTCTCTCACACACACACACACACTCTCTCTCTTTGCTTCAGTGTTTCTCAACCACTCATTCTGCTGCGCTCGCCCGTGTCATCTCTCCTCTGTGGAGTGCAGAGAGAGGTGATTCAGCTCGCGGGCTGACTGGCAGTTGCTGGACTGGGCAAACAGAGACAGAGTTGAGGACCTGAGGGACAGGACAGTACTGTTTGAGGGGGGGGATTCCATCGGGAGAGATACAGCGCAAGATTACCTCCAGTGGAGATTATTTGCATCACAAAACCTGTGGAAAGAGGACTGTGACTCTCTCTGTGTAGTGGATGCACAACCGCTGCCTGTGGAAGAGGTGCCATTCACTGTTTTAATTTTTGTGCTTTTGTGTGTGTGTGTGTGTGTGTGTGTGTGTGTGTGTGTGT
>NW_005187505.1:710615-739275 GCF_000239375.1 Pundamilia nyererei | reverse complement strand
GGCTTGCCTTCTTTTCTTATGCAAATGTAAATTGGCTGGTTGTACTGCTCTACACCTTTGACAGAGACTCAGATGGAGCCGGTCTCTGTATTTCAGGTTTGCATGATTATAATGCAACGCTGCGTGAAATAGTTTGGGATTTATGCATCTTGCTGTATTTGTGTGTGTGTGTGTGTGTAGTTCAAGAACACAGAAGTGAAGAACCAGAATGTGCTGAATAATTGATCCCCAGTATGACAGAAAACTTCCAAACTAGGTTATTCTTGAATTAATGTGCCACTCATTATATTTGCTGCTATTTCACCCACCTTCCCTCTGAGCTCGTTTACAGTCGATTGTGTGGATACCCCCGTCTCTACATGTGTGCACTGGTGATATGCATGCTCTCCAACATATCATGCGTGGATGTCGTTGCCTCGGGAGCACACGGGGGTAAAGAAGGGGGCAGCTAAGTGGTATGTGGCACTGTGCCAAGTTGCCGCTTCAAACTGGATGTTGAAGGTTAGTCAAATCCACTCGGTTCATGCAGAGGAGTAACAAACATGACAAGTATGTTGGCTAAAGCGACACCGTGAGGAATCCCTTAAGTAACATCAGCCGACCATTCCCCCTCCTCCACTTAGCCGTCCTGTCTTGCCTCCATTTCAAATGTGATTATACGAGTGTGTGGCAGAGTAGATAGATGGAGTATTTGTTGCAGAAGGAGGAGGTGGAGGTAAAGCTTGTTTTAGTTTGCTACTTTCTACCCCCCCACCCCTGCCACAGGATTTGCCTTTGCCTTCCTTCCCGCTTATCCTTTACCTCCATTTGTCTGTGGTCCCTTGATCACTTTTTAACCCCCTCAGTCCTGCTGAGCCAGCAGGATTCACTGGTTTTAAGTCCATTTACAGAGCTGGGATTGCTAGAGAGACACAGAGAAAAGAAAAGAAGGGGGAGGTAACCCAGGTGAGGGCAAATAAGAGGGAGTAAAAACAGCCCCTCGGGGAGTTGGTGGCTGATTTATGTGTAGACATATCTCCACACGTGTTTGGCCACAGCTCCAATTAATACCTCCGCCAATCCGTGGCCGCGCTTGACAAATGCTGGATCTGTGAGTGCCGAGTGTGTTCATTAGTGTTTGGATTGTAGGATTTTCAGCGAATTTAAATTGTTTACTGTGGTCTTGGGAGATTCTGGGTCATTTGATGCTGCAGTGTTTGGATCTTCCTCTGCTTGTTGTTGAGGTTTGCACGAAAAGAAAAAAAAACGTGTGAGGCAAGCAATTTTCCTTGCCTGGATAATTCACAAACACATCCAGCTGTCCCCATTTCTGATCAAAGGCTGATTAGGCTCTTTCCTTCTATAAATTGACTGGAACAAATTTTGGTATCAGTCTTAGAGCGGTTGCATTTATTTGAATTTGGTGCTTTCGATTATTGATTATTGACCTTTGTGTTCCTCCAGGGGGCGTGATAGACAAGGACCTGCGCCACTACCTCAACCTGCGTTTCCAGAAAGGCTCAGTGGACCACGAGCTGCAGCAGATCATCCGGGACAACCTCTACCTCCGCACCGTCCCCTGTGAGTTACCTTGTGCTCACCTGACCTCCCTTTGTCCATCCTTGTTCCCTTCACTCACCTCCTTGAGTGAGACACTTACATTCAGTGCTTTGCCAAGGGTAGATCATCAATAAAGCCAAGTGTGCAATTTCAAAGGGGGCAGTAAAAGCTCCAGGTTCGCTCTGTGACAGTTTGAGTGTGGTAAGTTGCCAACAAACAAGACAGAAATGAGTGTTTGGCTCACATCTGCAGTTCTCTTTTGGCCACATTGGACCTTGCCTGACATAGGATGACTTTGGCTGCCTCAGATCAACCATAGATCCACCTTGTCAGTTCAGCTGTGTAACAGAGCTGTAAGTAGACCTAATGTCTGCATGTGGATCTCCAGTGTCCCACACTGTTCAATAGCATCTTTCATTGCCCTCTACATGGTGTTTAAATACCCACTTTTTGTGACGAGGTTTCAGACCACAGTGATGTCACTGATGACATCAAGGTTAAGCATGCCTGTAAATTAATTAAAGAGAGGAAAAAATGAGATGACAAGCAGACTAGTCTTACAATATCAAACTATTCAAAATTTGAGCCCAGGATGACGTATTTAAGAGCAATTTAAAGCCAATAATCACATTGTTCAGTGATCAAATCACATTGTAAATTTTGTTGAAAATTGTGACATATTGCATAATGTGTGCATAATATTGCAAACTTATGATGTCAGGTTGGTTTCCAAGTGTTGCTGAAATTAGCACCGCTAGCACCAGCGGCATTCTTTTCCTAATTCCTTTGTTCTTTTTCTTTTGATTGTCCACGCACCTCATCAAACCATGTTTACACGTTGCTCTCCTTCAGAGGTGTATGCCAGGTTATTTGTCAGTTGTTGTAGATTAACAAATATGAGACTACATCCACACATACAAATGCAGGTTTTTTTTTTAAGATGGAGATTTTCACATAGAGACACTACAGTCAAAAGCAACATGTGGTGATATAACCCTAACTGTATGAATTGTTAGCCAATCGGAAGGCTGGAGATGAGAGCAATGTGCACAATTTAACATTAAAAAAAAGGAGATAAAGGTGCACACCTTTGACATTGCAAGACAAAAATTTCTTTTCCTCATCGAAACACTGAAGTATTTTTTCAAAAGCTTTGATTTTAGTGGCCTGAAACACCATTCACATGTGGATGAAAGACCAGAGCACATAGAAAAGCTCACTTTACCAAAATACCTGTGCGTGCGTGTGTGTGTGTGTGTGTGTGTGTGTGTACATATGGATTGAATACTTTGTTTAGCTTGCTAACAATTCTGTTGCCAACTAGAGACAGCAGCAATGTTTACCCTTCAAGTGGAGTGAGTGGAGCCATTTATATGCACTGTTGTGGTATTTTCAGTTGCACAAATGTTTCCTGCCATGAACTTGGCTGTCTACATTTCCTGCAACTTTTTAAAAAATATATAGGCTATGATTTCTTTGCAATTTTATATTCCTAGTGACTGTATTCTAATGTGGAAAAATGTACTGCTGCAGAAGCCTTGAGGGTTATCCCTAACCCTAAACCCTAAACTTTTTTGTATAAAACTCACTGAAAGCCACAACATCCAATTATATAATAACAACAGGTTTGTCTTCTCTCACTTTGTGTTAATGATTCAAAATGCTTTCACATCTTTGGCAGCTGTGCAGTCTGTTGTGTTTTTTTCAAAAGCTCAAGAGCAATGGACTGCATAGATCTAAAGCTGAGGTCAAGTTCAACATATTACCACATTTTCAGGCAATTTTATACATACCCCGCTGACAGAGAGCAAGCCTGAGGGCAGGCAGTACTCTTGCAGGTGGTTGGTTTCTGGAGCTGCAGAAAATGTAACAAACTAATAGGTTGTTGTGTATAGTCCGCTGCGTACATTGTCTAGTGCTTGAATGCAGCAGAACTCATACACATGCAGAGAGGGTGGGAGGAACAGGGGGCCAACAGGGGCATCCCGACAGGTCGATCCAGCTTCTTGCTTCGCGTGAACTGTTTCCCCTCTGAGTATTTTTCAAGCGCGGTATGTGCTGAATATACTGAATTTTCTTTCTGATGTGAGTACGTGATGTGATATTTTCTTTCCCTGTTTGCCATGTCTTTCAGCCCCAAATCCCCCAAATATCTATCTGTGCGGTGATCGATTGAGCTGCTGGAGTGTTAGTTTAGCTGGAATCAGCCTTGTCTGGAAGTTCGACTCTTTAAAATCAAATGTTTACTGCAGCTCTGTCTCTAATTAGTTGCATTAACTGCCTCACAAGAACACAGAGCTGCAACCAAGTGCTCTGTAGACAATCAAAGATAAGATTTGGAGGGCTTTAAGCTATTGATACTTGGTGTTCTTGGTTCAGGATAGCTTTTTAAACTGAATGCTTATCTAAGTCTTAAATATTGTATGCTGGAAGACATTTTCTTTTATCAGGTTATCGCACAATGTTATATGTGCTAGGGCTAAGAAAACACAATATTTAGTAAGTATTATTCTGATTCCTGTTTGCTTTTTGTTTCCTGGATGTTCAGCCGTCCATTAAAGGACTGTGATATTAAAGGGTGTTTGTCTGTAAACTCTTATCTGTGCACACTGTTTGTTAGCCTAGCTGTGCATTTAGACCCAGCTGTCTAGTGGCTAACTCCCCCCTGAATCCCCTAATGGAGGTGCATTCTTCAAGCCTAGGTGCAGGCAAATATCACTGGAACCACTTTTATGTCTCCCTGACTGCACAGAATGCAGCAGGAGAAACAAAAAGAGACCTATTTATATTACAATACAAGCATCATTTTCTCTGATAACCACTCATAGAGCAACTGCCAGTGAGGCAGTGAAGATAGAGAAGAGGTGAACAGTAAAGGCTGAGAACAAATGGAGGAACAAATGGAGGGAAAGAAATCCGAAAAGGAACGGGGGAAAGGGGATGAAGCTTGATGATAGGGACACGGGCTGTATACACATAACCACATAGTGAAATGGCAAAGAGAGGTTAACTGGTGCATTAATGAAGGTTTAACAATGGGCTTTAGTGCTGCTGACAGGAAGAGGGCTTAGTCATGACTGAACTAAGCTTTTTATATCTGGATGCATAGATGTGTTCTTTTTTTAAATATGGAAAACATATGTTATTGAGAAGAAACAATGCACTATGACTGCGAAGCAATCAACGTGGACAAGACACATCTGGAGTTGGTCTTCAACTGGAGTGTATTTCAACCAGATTCATTTGTACTTTATTTTCTTATGAGAAAAATCCTTCCAACAGTCTCAAATGTCCTGTGTACGCATCTGTTTTCAAAGAAAATTGGGATGCTGTGTGAAATGGATTAGCTAAGAATAACCTAGCTAATAACATAGTTGCAAAGACTTTAGTGATATTGTCTCATACAGTCATATCATTAATCAATTCGTGAAGCCAAAGAAATCTGTAGGCAGAAGATAAGGCTGAAAACCAATACTGAAAGCCTCTCAGGTGGCACTGCGTTAGAAAATCACTGCATGGGCTGAAGGAACAGTTCTGAAAACTCAGTTTGTCTCAAATGTATCCTAAGTCTCTACCAAGGAAAAAAAAACATATACTGTATAATATAAACTAGACCCAGAAACACTATGCCACCTTCTCTGGCCAGAGAGAGGACAACTGGAAAACTGTCATGTGGTCTGATGATTGAACGTTGTCCTCCAGTCCTCCAAGTCCAGAGTGGCTTTAGTAGTACAGTAGGTTGTAACTTGCACATCTATGAAGGCACCATTAATACTCAGTGATATCTACAAGTTTTAGAGCAACATGTGCTGCCATTCAGACAACATTTTAAAGTTAAGCGATGCAAGATTATTTTATTGGAAAAAAACAACAACAACAAGTGTCCCTTTGCGACTAAGCATCTGAAATCTTATCCATGGTAAAGAATGGGAAGACATTTCCCCTTCAAACAAGTTATTTCAGATTCCAAAGAGCAGAAAGTTTAAAGTGAAGAGATGAATCAGGCATAAATGCGCTTATTTTTCTAAAGACAAAATTTCTCTTTTTTGTTTTTATACTGGCACCGTTTAGTTGCTTAGCGGTGTACTGGTTAATACAAACCCAGCCTCGGCACGTCACAAGCTAGTGTACTCCCAGTGCCGATCCCAAGCCCAGAAAAATGAGAGGATCCTAAATCAAACAGGCAGATCCGTTCATTTTGGCAACTCCTATGCAATAACAGAGCAGCCAAAAGTTTGTTTTTCTCTTTGTGCTTGTACTATTTCTAGTAAACAATGGGATTAAAAGACAAGCAAATCATTGGTTTGTGTTTTTATTCATATTTACACACTGTGCAAACCTTTCTTTTAGGATACTGATAATATGCCAGGTTTAAATTGAGCATTTGACTTAAATGAGCTAATTGTGGACAAACCACTGGGAGATTCATGAAGTAAAGCCCCCTCTCTCAAACTGATAAAAAAAAGAGTTGCACTGAAGACTCCCGAGATGTGTGATGAATCTAAAGGAGGTTGAGGGGTGAGAGAGAAAAGGCATGATGTGAAGTAGTTCATCATCACAATTTACACGTAACCCTTGAGTGGTAAAGAAAGGACATTTTTCGTGGGGATGGAGGCTGACGGGCAGACAGTAGGAGACTTACTGCCATTCACACCAATCGTGAGGCTTGGATGGAGTCGGCGAGGGCAGCTAAGGCTGTGCCAGCTCTTAGACAAATTGCCTGGTTGAAATCCAAGGTCAGAGCGTTAATAGCCTGAGCCCATGTGAAATCAGGCCTATCTTCTGGTAATCCATATAGATTTGATGGGAGGGATAGAAAGCGGAGTGAAACAAGGTGTGTGCAGAGTAGTCATGAGACCTAAGTGTGCTGTATTGGATGAATTATTTAGGTAAGAGTGAATTGAAAGAACACGACAATGGAGTAAATATATATTTTTAAACAACAGAGTGACTCCTGACTGTGCTTTCATTTAATAACGTCACAGCTGAGCAGAAAGTTATTTGAAAGATGCTATAAATATTTGAACTAATTTACAAGTGTTTAGATATTTAGAGTAAATAACTTGAAGGTCAACTGAAAGATTAAAAAAATACAAATGTTACTCTTGTTTCCCCATCGAATACCAAATCAAATATAAATATGCACAGTGCCTCAGTTACAGGGAAACAAAAATGTGTTAAAAATATCAAGGTCATCAGGATAATATGACTCATTTCCCAGAAGCCACTCAGTCTTTCATGTACTTATTATATTTGTTCTTCTCTTGTTGTTTTTCCTTGCCTGGCTGATTTTTCTCTTTTACTTTACTTTCTTCATACAAGAACACTTCAAGCACTCCTTTTTATCTCAGTGGACGCAATAAAGCACTTAGTTACGTGGTGTCATTGATGGTCTCTGAATAATAGAGCTGATGATCAGGAGGCCATCTGGAGGTAGAAAAGGGAGGAGATGCTCAGTTTGTCACTTCCTTTCAACTTCTTAGAAATGTAAGTAACATGTCCTCTTAGAACAAGATCTAGAGTGTCTATTTGTAACAAAATGTTGGTTTAAGCCGTCTATACAAAAGCTTAAAATGCCAGAAATGATCCAATAATCCACAAGAAAAAAAGGCAAAGATCAAAATAGAGTCTGAGTAATATAATTTAATTTATCTGTTCTGTTTCCATTAATGTTAATAATCTTCCACTTTCCCTTTTTTTGTTTTAAATTACTAGACTTTGTAGGGTCCCAGCCCAGAGTCAGGAGCCAGTGGAGCAGACTATTAGTGTTTAATAGTAGGCTATTACTGAATTTATTATAGAAATAGA
This sequence comes from Pundamilia nyererei, assembly GCF_000239375.1. Classification (NCBI taxonomy): domain Eukaryota; kingdom Metazoa; phylum Chordata; class Actinopteri; order Cichliformes; family Cichlidae; genus Pundamilia; species Pundamilia nyererei. Next base: position 731,928 of record NW_005187505.1, on the reverse strand, counting down.
ACATTTGGTCCTTATAATGGGATAGACCATGATCTGTTTTGAAACCTCCTGTGGGCCCACCTGCCACAGGATGAGCCACTGGGGTTCATATGGTTTGAGGTGTTCCAGTCCTAGACATTGTATTGATGGATGGATGGATGGAAGCTGAGCATATCTGCCTTACCATATTTTTAAACCTGGACATGACAAGGTTGATCTGACTGCGAAAGATACTGCACTCTCACATAATGGAGACTTTTCCTTGGCCTGGTAGCCATGCCAGAAGGCATACCATCCTTCATTATACGTATTATTTCCCACCACTTTGAACATAAATAGGCAAAATAAACATCACGTTGTATTAAAAAAGACTTTATGAGGAAAAAAATGTATAATCATGAAGTGCAACGGGTAGGTAATTTCCTCCGTCCGTATGGTCGGACTTCTTTTTTACAGTTTGTTGCGGTGACTATCGCACAGTTCAAAGCAGTGATGGCCTCTAGCACTCACAGAAGTGTTAAATTGTATTAAACAGGTTTAATCAGCACAATTTAAACACATTACCTGTTAGGTAAGAATGTCGTAAGCGGCAAATGGTGACATTGTGACAACATTGCTCTATGATCGCAAAATAACCCAACCACAGACTTAGTGTGCTGTATTGTTACAGAACAAATTAATGTAATGTATTTTAGTAACTATGACATTATGTCAAGATGAATTGTATTGTAATCTGCTTTCCAATGTAACTCTTTGGAATATAAAAGCAACATATTTAGAACATTGTTTTATTTTATGTTAATGTTTGAAACACTGAGCAGACGTCACCAGAGACCAACGCAAGACGCTACCGCTGAGCTGCAACACCAAAAGTTTGTTGTAAATGGGAATGACATTAAGTGATAGCTCTTATCTCGTAAATACAATAGCTGCCATTAAATAGCATTTGCAGCATTATCCACAATTCAAACTAAGGGACATGTGTATTCCTGTAAGCACGAAATCTATGTTAATATACCAGCTGCTGGACAATTTTTTCCTTGTTACAGAAGCTATTGCCCAATTATAGAACCCCACACTGTGATCCTTTTGGGAACCCTGCCTTCACTGCTAACAGCTTGGCTACCTTGCAAAGAATGCGACAAGCAATTTGATAGCAGAGGTGGGCCTCTTGAAGAAAGAGCGTTTCAGCGAACATCCGCTAATGGAGACGTAAAGTTTATGACCGGTGTGATTGGATACTCCCGCATGTGTTTTTAATGCCCACAAGTTGCCTCTTATGAGTCTTTGCATTAATGTGTGAATGTGTTTGTTTTCTTTGGCCTTTACATGCATGTGCAAACAACATATGCTTAAATAGCAGGAAGTAGAGATTGATACTGTGAGTTAATGGGGAGTTTGACGCCTACAGGGACACTGACTTTGCGTTAATGGCCGGGGCAGCCGTGCACAATATGGATGGTGTTTACTAATGAGAGAGAGAGACATACTCGACGTCCATCTGCCTATCCACAGTTGTCAGTTGGATCATTCTGAAGTCTTGCAGCATAGCAGGAAATATGACTTTCTCTCCGGCTTTTCTTTCCTTTCCTGCTGCTCTGCTGCTCTGTCTTTATCTTTACTTTGTCCCCTCATTCTTTTCTCCCTGAGTCCTGTTGTTGTTTTGTTTTGTTTTGTTTTGATTTGATTTGGGTTTTTTGCTGTGCGTGTGTGCATTTCATTGCAAAGAAGATTTGCAAGTCCAGTATGTAACTTGTAAGATCACACAGGTATCTGTGATTGGCCCTGCTTTCTTTTTTGCAGCATGTCACATGTCTGTGTTTCTGGTTAATAGCCTGATTTCTGATAGATGACGGCAATAATCAGGATGATAAGAACAGTCTAACAGCTCCCCAGTGCCCCGCCATTCAATATTTAGCATCTCTGTGAGAAACCCAATAAACCGTAGAAGTGTGAGCCTGAATGAGGAGCTCAGAGTGGCCTTGCTTACTCTGGAGCTCTGAGATGAGGCCTGGTGTGGAGATGAATGAAGAGCAGTTTGTGTGTTTTATAAATTTAATTTTATTTATTTTTTTATCCTGGTCATGAAAAACAGGAAAACGTGCTGCTCGTGAGCTTGTTTGCCTGCTTGCATATTATTTTGTCAGTCTTTGTGAAGAAGGTTAAGCAGATCAGACAAATACCTCTAGTCAAAAGCTCACTTTCTTTCATCCATCCATTTACTCCGCTCTCCCTCTCCTCACTTACTCATTGACTCACTGGAGGCAGGGCTGGGTTTCCATGGCAACCGTTTCCACTCCCCATCTGCGTCAGAGGCTCAACTCTTCTTAAACCCTCAGCCCCCTTTCTTTTCCCTTCCTCCCTGTGCCCTTCCTGTCCCACTCCCCTCTACTTCATCCCACTTTCTCCAAGCCAAGACTGTAGGTCAGAAAAACCTGGCAACTCAGGGTCAGCACCAAGTACACCGCTTGCTGGAAATAGGATTTCAAGGTGTAAAATTGAGTGTATAATCCATATGTTAGAGAGGTGTGCGCGTTTTCATCTGAGGGTGAGGGAGTGTGGGAGGGGGTTGACTGACAGGGCAGGACACAGATGTGAATGTGCCGGGTGGCAAGTGTGACGCGGCACTCTCTGCTCGCTGGCAGATGCGGCTTTTAGACGCAAAGGGGAAAAGGTGTGAGATTTGCTCTCTAATTGGCCTTCATCACATAAACCTCCTCAACATCACCACGCCTCATCATCAAGCTCCTGCTGTCTCCTACCCTTGGAAGTGAAGAAACGGTGTCAGATAGATAGATCCATCAGGTGTGCCGCCTGCGGTCACCTCACCATGATGCTGTAATGAGAGCTTCCTCGGTTGTCTTTGGTATAATGATCTGGTGTCTTTGGGGGAATAACGAAGACCTTGATCCTTCTCAGGAGGTTTCACAAAAAAGTATTTACACATTTTTCTTATTCCAAAGCATGAATTATTTTAAATGGGAGCGAAAGCATTAACAGAACGGCGGCACAATCTTAATGGGGCATATTTCCACTGCAGCACATCGCTCCCATGACAGCCTGCTGGAAGCTCCTGGATTATGATTGAAAATGACTGCTTCTTTAAGTTGGACACTGGAGATAATAGAAACTGTTGGGTAAGAGAGTAAAACCTCAACTCGCATAATTGTGTCCACAAGGAGTAGTCTGAGTATGTCTTATTCACAGAGTGCTGTCAACACAGAGCCCTTAGCGCAACATGGCAAATTTAGCTCAGTCAATCAAACACAGGGCATATATTGTTAGGTGGCAGTTTGTTCTGTGAATCAGAGAATAGGCAGACAGTAATAGATTAAAGTTGGTATTATTAAGTAGTTTCACTGCAAAGATTTACTTCATCTTCTCCACATTAGCTTCAAAATTTCACACCATCATCGGATATTTAAAAAGAACAATACTATGCACCATCACAGTAAATGTGCCTGGGGACTGAACTCTTATCAGCACATATCTGGGGCACATATCCCGACTCTCCTGTCGACTGACTGCAGTTATTACCTCCATCCTTATTACCCACATGTGGAAAGAACTCGTTGAACCAGCAAGTGTAGAAAGCCATTTATTTATTTATTTCTTACAGTGCTGTTTTTCATCTCACCACCACATGCTCACAACCAAACCTCCCATCTATATTTTTCCAAGCCCTTCCCCTAGCACTTTTTCTACTAAATGCTTTGTATCTGTTTTGGCAGGACAGCGCAGACAGGTGCACAGCTCAAGCTGTTGTTCACCATTGAGCTGGCCTTATCGCCAACTGCAAAACTCGGGCTATCGTTTTGAATCCAACCCTATTGTGACAAAGGAGTTTTCTGTTCCTTTATAAAAACAATGATGCAACATATGTGAGAAAATGGTATTGATCAGAAGTAGAACGTAACTTCTGGTACCTGTGATAAGTAAAGTTAGAAAACCAGCAGAATTGTGTGCACAGTTTTTGGGTGTTGATATGCATATACATGTGAATTGCAGAGAGGTTTTTTTAAAGTGTGTTTCCGATACCATTTTTGTGCCAAACCTAGAATACAGTGTGTGTGCTACACCTGAGAGATAAATGAGAAAATCCTGCAGGTTGATAACACGGAGAGACGACGACGTCCCTGCACCCTTCTGATTACTGTTATTATCACTAGAACAATGGGTCCTTAATTCCCAGCATAAAAATGAGCGAGCCATGTTTTTTCTGGTTAAAATGAAAACTGTCATTATCAGATTTTATCAGTGGCTAACTAATTAAACTAACGTGAATTAGCATATTAAGATACCGCCATTAGTTAAAAACTGCTTTTCCAACTGACTTGTTAACATTTCTAGCTTGATTTAAACAGGAAGGTTGTCTTGGCTATGAGCTTAATGGCCCCATACAATATATATAAAAGTAGATTGTTTTAAAATGGCATAAAAGAAGAGGCTTTATGCTAAGAACTACAAATTCCAGATATGTAAGAGAGTAGTACTTTTTGAAACTTTGGCTGCAGTTGAGCTGCCGTGGGCATTGTGGCAGCTCAAGCATTTAAACACAGTTTGACCCATAGCATTTTATCCATTACTTGTTAATTAGGTGGCTGTCTTCAAATAGTCTAGAGGATGCTTCTCCAGAGGCACCACACCCTCCACTCATCAGACATCTGATTATCACCCTTACTATTGCTGTGAGCTGCCAGTTTGTTTGACTGGCATACCCGAGGTAACGTACAAATAAATTACAGAGCTGCTAATAAGTGTTACTCTAACCAAATTTGGAGTATCGAATTTGTTCAAATGTTGTGACTGGAGCTCGTAAACGTTTCTATTACGGTGCCAGATTTTGTACCAGAGAAACAGAGTGAACAGGCAGAGAAACTGACTCTGGGGTTGGGTTAAAACGCGGCGCTCTTGGTTTAATTTGTACATATTAACTGCAAATAAACCGCAAAGGTCTTCAGATTTTGATGTTTTGTGTTTCTTGTCTGGTGTAAATTGTGGTTGTTGGCTGACTTATTCAGGCAGCTCAGGGACTTGGTACCTGTATCATTTGTTTCCAGGGTTTTGCCGTTTATAAAATAATACTTTGTCAGAGATTCTGACTAGAACTCTAATTTAACTGGCTGTGCTCACCAGAGGTTACAGTTGCTAAGCTATGATTGGACAGTTGTTCTGGGGTTAGTTTTAGCTGTCACTTGAATGATGGGTCCTGAGACAGGCCTACAAAATATTCTACTTTCTAGACTTGAACATAAAATCTTCATTCTTTTAAAAACTCAAAAGAGCAATAACTGACCATGTGTGATGTTTGAGATGTCTGTCAACTTTCTTCCACCTCTCTGACTGGTGTTTCAGGTCGCTGCCTGCAGACTGATTCGGTCTAGAGAGCAGCATGGGGACACACCGACCCACAGTCTTAATATTCGTGGCCAGCGCCTTTGTGGCCAAAAGGGCATTTCTTTGACCAACCATAAGACAAACCCTTCCCTTCTGGAAAGAGCTGCACACGCATAAGGCTGAATAATATTTATTCCATATTTATATTTGGTCTGGTAATTTTATTATGAAAAGGGACAGTAGTAGTCTGATTACAGAGCTATATAAGGATCTTGATCATATTATCTTAGTCATTATGAGGGTACTAATTAGGGGAAGTATAACTTGATTAGAAAGTCTTTGTTTTCCATCAGTATGTACAGTAGATATACTTCTGTGAATATACAGCTCTGTTTCAATGTTGAACGAAGGAAGCATTGATGTGTAATTCGGCGTTTGAAAGAGCAACTTAGCAATCAGTACTACATCTTTTTGATGCTTATTTACTGTTTATTTTTTTCACATATAGCTTAAGGAAAGATGTCTTTATTACAAATGTTTTATCTAAAATTATCTGGCTCAAAAACGATGTTGCTGATATATTTCAATAAGGCCGATACTGAATGTTCAAACATTGGTGCATAGGGTGTGGCCCTGCCTGTCACCTTGTGACACTTGGCATGAGCTCCAGCCTCCCCATGACGCTGAATTGGATAATATGAATGAATAAGGAAAATATTCTTATTCATTCGTATTATTTTTATTGACATTTACCACTGCTATTACCAATTAATAACTGACACTAGTCACTAACGGACTCTCATCACGTGTAAGAGGAATTAGTCCTCAAGTATGTGTGTCTGTCTGTGTTTTGGCTGATTGAATTTGGCTGATTAAAATGTTGAGCGTTTGACATTCGTGGACCAGTTTGTTGTGGAAACATTTTGTCCTTTTTTTTTTTAACCATTCTTTCTAAATAGTCGCTTCCATGTAAACTAACTTCATAAAATTATATATTTGCGTTACTGCCTCCCACCTGTTTTTGTGCTTTTAAAAAAAAAAAAAAAATCATAGGCTTCAAAGTGACAGCTATGGTATTGTGCCACCACTCATTGTAGAGACCTGAGGAGTCAGTAAGGCCAGAGAAGAGAGAAGAAAATCCCCAAGGCCTGTCTCATTAGAGACAGCTTCTCTGTCATAATTCTCCAGTTGTAGCAGCATTAGGCTTTCCTTTCCCTCATGTTAATTACAGGGGCTGTGTAAGTAATTGGCTCTTTTTTGGATGGTAAAGCTAAGGCAGACAAAAAGAGATCATAGTGTTTTTTATTCGAAGGAAAATTCTGTGCATATTTTTTTGTGTTTGCAAGTTTCAGTGTTTGAGGCTAAGATTAGGGATCATTCTCCGGTATCGGGTATCCCAAATGTTAAAAAAAAAAAACAACCCTTCTGTCCACCAGCTATTTCTCTTCTTTTTTGAAGTTAATGTTTTCTTCATCCGCCACCCCATGTGCTTTTCCATGAAGTGTGCAAAGTAAGTGTGACACTGCAGTTGACAGTAAGGTGCACAGTCACCCAGGCTGATGATCTCCAGAGTGTTGCTACAGATAGCATCAGCAGGATTTTGACCATCATGTATGTGATAGTCAAGTAATAATTTCCCCTGCTCTCTGTGGCTTTAGGTAATAGCAAGACAAATGCTTAGTCTGCTTAGCCTGCCTGCTCCCACAGATATATCAGAGCGGTGATTCTGTTTAGCCCAGATCCTAATGAAATATTCCATCTTTGCCACCTCAGTGGGATGGGGAATTGAATGTGCAGAGGCTGCTACGCTATCTCATATAGTGACCTGCTGAATGAGGGAAAGCTATCAGAATGTCAGATTGTCTGTATCATTATTTGGTACGATCCACGCATATAAGTTTGACACTACAAGTATTCAATTTGGATGGTAATGATATTACGCCGGAAAGTGTATGCACTCAAATCATCCCTAATAGCAGCATTACAGCAGGCATTCAATTGGACAGATTGAAACATGCTGCAGCCTATTGATGTCGAAGCTCGGGTCACAGCTGACGCAGGTAGAACTTTCATGACGTTTTATGAGAAAGCCACAGACTGTGAACATTTGCAGGTTTCATTTTGTTCCAAAGTGCATGGTGCAATGCAGCAAACGTCTCGGTCAAGCAACCCGCTCGGTGTGTACAAACACATCCCGACACAGAAAAAACGGCACGCTGGTCCCAAATTTGGGTCAATAACATACAGTCAGATAATAAAAGAGATAATAAACATTTTCATTCCCTTTGATTATTTTTTTCTTATGTTATCTCGGGCCTTTTTATTTGTCTTATTATCTAGTACATCCCATTTTTTTGCTGCTGCAATGGCCCACTTCCCCTACAGGGGTGATTAAAGTTTCATCTTATCTTCAAACGAGATTACAGCATGCAGTAGCTCTCCCACAGGTTGAAGAGCTAATTCAGGTAAAGCAGATTGACCAATCACAATGCTACCAGTGAAAGGGAATCCTTTTGACTTTTTTTTTTGGCACAGTGCAGTCTCCAAGGGTAGGATTAGCGTTCAGCCCTTTTTACAGTATGTTTGTTTGTTTGAGTCCCGTTTTCATTTATTTATTAGAGTGACACATAACTCGAGGGATTTTGTAGATGTCCTTATCTGAACAGATGGGCTTAATATTATCACTTCTGATCCATTTCAGAGGGAAAGTGTCAGGCGGGATTTGTATTCAGATGTTTTAAGTTGTCTTTAAGACAGAGCTGTTAATAGAAATAAGGTGTTGGGGATTTTAGTTGAATCTGTTTGAGACACTTGGGGATATTGATAGAGCTTTATGTGCTGTTTTTAGTCTTACCTTGTTCTAAGTGTTGCCATAACATTTCTGAGGCTGATCTGAAGTCAGCTAGGAACATACCACAGCTGTCAAACAATAATATTTGTTGCTTCTTGATATCAAGGAGAACAAACATGAATACACAAATTGTCAAGATGTATGAAGGTTGTCCTCCAACAGAGAGTATTTACAATCATAACCATTTCTTCAACCCGCTCTCCGCTTCCAAACAAGGCCGGGACAATAGAGAGTACTATTCAACACATAAAAATTTCAAACTTCCCTGTCTGAGGATCCATTTTTGTCTAGCATCGCATTCTTGTCAAGGCAACTGATTCCCTGGAGGAGTTTTCCAATGTCTGCTAATTATCTCCGCCAGGATGGTTATGTGATTGTTTCGGTTTGCCTCTGTTTGTTTTCATGCCTTTTAGCAGGAAAAAGTTCTGCATGTATTTGCGTGAACATTTTACTAGAAGTGGGACTTGGCCTGGCATCAGATCTGGATTCAGGAATTTTTGACAGGATTCTTTGCCATCACATATGCAAACCGAGATATGATGTGATATGTTTTCAAGAATCGATTTCACATTCTGATATTTTTCTGATCCAAGGATTTCGTTTGTGCTTCATGTCGAGGGGATTATCAGCCTTGATGGAGGTAAGGCCCCCGGGACTGGTCAATGACGCCCCCTGGCAACCTTCTGTCATGTGGATTCCCCGACTGACTGGGGAGTGGTTGCTTGCTGTCACTGGATGGAATAGGATACTGCACCAAACACCTCCTTGATCTTGCTTTGGTTTATAGAACCAGATTGTGAATATTTGCTAACTAGTGCCAAACCAGAATCAAACACTATTGGCCTTCAAAGTAAAAGCTGCTTCATTTTGAAAAACATATACACAGTATTAGTATATGGAGCTCAATGATATGGTAAATAATCTGATTACAATATTTTTTTTCACATCAATGAATACTGACATAAATATTGCAATATAAATAAAATCACTATTCCTCAAAAGCTTACAGCTTCCTTTGTACTCCTCAGTAAAGATGTGGGGTTAATTTCAGTTTAAATAGTGTTTCATTTCTGTCAGAAATTGTATTTTCATACTAATAAAAGTTCATCAAATTTATTGTGCAAAACTGATTCTTGGAAAATACTTCTTAACCAGTTATCCCCAGTACGCCAGCAAATCCGATCAAGAGCTCAGTGTGCTACTAGTGAGTTGAACACGGAATACTAAATGAGCATCAAAAGCTGGGGGATCAATTTATCTTACAGGGTAAGACAAATTATCTCTCTTTTGTTTATCTTGGTTTTTTTTCTCTCCCTCACACTGTTTCACTGGAATCCTGCCATGCCCCAGAATCGTTTTATTGTACAATATTAAAGAGAAGAAACAGTCAGCTGTTGAATTTTCATATTCTCATCCAATTCGGCAAAATGCAAGGCAGCGCTTACTTGATTCCTTCTCACTCCAGAGAATCTTTTTACCTGGTTGTTCAGATAAACTGCGCTCTGTCACCACAGGCTTTTAGTTTCTTTTCTGCCGATCAGTTCACTGAAGGAAAAACAAAAATATGCATGGCCTTTTTTTTGGCTCACTTCTCCTTTACCTCCCTCCGTTACTTACTCCACCTCTGTCTGTTTCTCAGTTGTGTTTGCTTTGTTTTGCAGTGCGCTTCAGTGCGCAGCAAGATGCTTTGGTTGCTCAAGGTTAGATTGCTACACTGATCAACAAAGAGCAAGTGCGTTTTCTTTTGTTTGACACGAGCAGTGCGCCTCCCCAGACAAACATACAATGCATTTACTCACAGACAATCACAAAAATGTGCATTAGACGCATCCACACCCAAGAGGTTGGAGTACAGGGCCAGCAGTTTCAGCACTTTGCCTGGCAAACAGCTTTGTCTTCTGTATTGTTAGATACATATTTAATTGACCTTTCATGAATTAAGCTACTTATGTATTCAGCTTAACTTGGCATTTTAATTAAACCAAGTTTTCTGTTCAGTGTATATTTTTGTGGACAGGAACAGGGTTAGGGTTTAGCATTAAAAATGTTATCGCTATGTCGCTATATTTGTTAGCGACTTTTCTCCCGTGTCGATGTTCTGGGTTATTAAATCTTACTTAAAGCAGCGTCTCTCCAGCCATGCAGTATATGGGCTGTGGGAATTGCTACTAACACATACACATCCCAAAATATCTCCTGAGAATAGATGTTAATATTGTTTAAGTGTAAGATAACTGGACGACTATATCACCCTCTGATCTCCCACAGAGAACTCCTTGAGAACTCCACTGAGAAAAAAATCATTCTCCTAAAGGACAAATGCCAAATAACACCAAAATGTTGCTCTTCTGACATATTTACCAGGCCAACAAGCTATCTTAAAATGTATGCCAGTGACACTTGCTGCAACCCTAAAGTGCACACACATAAACATATAGCTAATCACCAGTTGTTTGAATGTTAGCTACTGTCCCTGTTGTCCAACCTAAAATAGTAAACAGGGTTTTTTGTAATCACATTTTCTGAGTTGGTTCAATTTTAAGTGAAAAAACAAAGCCTTGTCAAATTAGTAGAGCTCACGTCCTGGCCCCCTTATGTTAAGTTCACTAGCACATGCCAGTGATTTTAGGCTGTTGTTAGGAGGTTGCTAGGCATCGTGATGACATCATAAAATATGCATAATGTTTTGTGGTTCCAAATCAGATGTTGCTGACATAAAATAACAATTATATGATAGTTTTCTAAGCATAAACGCTACAGATGTTCATTTTTAACCCACTGGTAGGTCGTTGCTAGACAACATGATGATGTCAGATTAGCTGCAAAATGAAAGTTTTGTGGATGTAAATTACAGATAACTAATAACTGTTAACTAATAACTTTAATTTAGATCCACAGAACTTGCTGTGAAGTATATTCTCACTAAGTTTTTTAGGTTCAACAAATAGATCATTTTAATGAATGGTGGTTCGTAGACAATTTAATGATAATATGTCAAGCATGATGAATATTTTGTGCATGTAAATGAGATGTTATCAGTGTTGAAATCAAAATGATACAGTGCCTTTATAAGCCATCAAAGGTGCATAAATGTTACATTTTAACCCATTGGTAAGTGGTTGCTAGGCAACGTGATAATGTTATAATATCTGATATAGATAAGAACCTTCATGGTTTCTCAACTGATTACAAGTTAACAAACAGAGATTTGTGCATTTATTTTTTTAAAGATCTAACTTACTCGTACTGAATAACTTTAAATTTTATTTCAGCCAGTGGGGTTTTTTTTTTGCCAGAATTGGGTTAATATTGCTTATTGTTTTAGAGATGTAACAGCTTGATTGAATTAAAAAAAATGTGTGTGGAGCGCACAAAAAGTGCTGCTTACTTTTAATTAGAATTTCACCAACCTTTACAAAGTTAGGTTTGTTTAATTGCTTTTGCCACAGTAGTTGGTTTCCTTTTTAAGTTTACTTGACTTTAAAGACTTCAGGAACATCAAACATAAAAAATACTGTGGTTTGTCTTTCCTGAACAAAAAAAGCCTAACTCCAGATATGAAACGTAGTTGCTTTAGTTATTTATAACTTTTCCAATTCCACAAATGTTGAAAACAGATTTAAAATCTTTTTTTTTATAATTCCAAAACAACTGCATTCTGATGTTTTGTTGTGAAACTGTAAATCCTGTGTCTTTTCTTAAGTGGCCAGCATTTCTGCCTCAGCAGCTGCGTTAGTTCTCAGAAACAGAAAGCCCTTTTCCCCGAGCCATCACACATCTGTCACAGGAGTGAGATGCACACGTCTGGTTTCATTAGTCTTTTGTCACACACCCACCTGCTCACATGTACCTGAACATGTGCACAGGTGATCGGCTCTGCTTGTACTGCAAAGTGATTGATTTCTGTCACTGCTGCCAGTCCGCATCTCATTATTTGGGGATTTGAAGGTAGATGTCTGCTTTTGCTTTTTATGTAGCAAGTCTCTGCGTATTTTTTTACACATGGCTGTTTACTGGATAAAAGAGTGACTTTTAGTGAGGCTTGAAGATCATTATTTGTTGTCTGCGCACACTGCTTCTCCAGTGTAACAGCAAAGACCAAACCTGTATCATCTCTGCAGGGAGAGTGAGCCTGTGCTTGAGATGTCTGGCAGTAATGTTGAGGCTTGACTGATGGCATCTGTAGGGACGTGATGAGAGCCAATTATGAGCCAATTATGCTGATTAATGGGATTATAGCTAGTACCTCTCCTGGTAGATAGTACTTACACATGCAAATAGAACCTTTCCTCCTCAAAGTAGAGCGGATAAATTCAATTTCTCTCACAGTTCCACCACTACTCAACAATACAGGCTTTCCTAATTGAGAAGAGATCCGTTGTGAATGAAATAAACATTTTCAGCGATTGTGCACCCATGAAGTCTTTTCCTCTGAATTCGAAAAAAGCTTAAACGATCACTGGCAACCTTATGGCTGTCTTCATTGAGCCGTTTGACTTAGCGACACCTCCGAGTGCTTCAGAAATCTTCAAGGAAGTCTTTTGGTCTGATGGGCATTAGATGCTCAGCTCACGTTTGGAAGCAAAGCTCTCTGTCAGGGAAACAAGGACAGCAGGAAGTGGCCCTGTCCTCACATCTCCTCTATCCACTCCCTCTCCCCGGGGTCTGCTTGAGAGAAATGAACTCTCGATGGTGCTTTGCCTCGCTCACTCTGAGAGACCTCTAGTGGCGTCTTCCCTGTCTGGGTGCAGTTATGGGAGCTTTGGAGAACTCTTTGGTTAAGTCTGTGCTTCATTTATAGCGTATATGCTGTTGAACATCAAATCTTTATATAAACCCTGTTCTCCTGCAAAGCCACAGCAGCTGCCCCAACAATCATGTGACTCTCAGTTAACATCTAAAGCACCGCCTACTCCAATATTTATGAATGATAAGAGCAGCATAAAGACTAAGTAGATTACATTTGAATGGTATCTCGGTGTGTGTGTCTGAATGCTGTTGTGTTTGTGAACAAAGCTGTATACAGTATGTGCACCTATCCCTCAACAAATACGCGTAGTATCAGCATTGAAAATTCTGAATTTGTAACAACTGAGCAGCTTTTTCATTTTGAGACTTTGGCATGATAACCAGGTGTGCATTTATTCCACTTTTCCCTTTAAAAGTAAACTCACAGTATTGATGGACACAGAGAACCTGTTCAATAGAGCCGCTGTTTCTCTCCCTTTTTAGTATTTGCTGAGCTGATTTGGATCATTAGTGAGGATAATATACATATGGAATAATTTATTCCTCAGTTTAAATAAGGAAGGGTTTGTCATTACAAAGTGACTTAATAACTAACAAACGCATGTAAAGATGGACATTAATAAGATCATAGGTCTGTTTCTTTATTAATTCCTTTATTGATTTTACAATGTTGCGTGTTTAAATTGCAAAGAGGTCTAAAAAGGTTTTTAATGACTGTTACGGCAGAAAACTGTGCATGCATTGGTGAAAAGAAGATTGGAGGCATTTAGTTGTAATTGATTTGATTATTAGCATTTTGATCCACTGTCTTATGGACATGGCTATTGCACCTGTCCCGTGTCCATCTGTAATCTGATGTGTGGCATCATGATCCTTTGGGTCCTGTTGGCTGTGGGGTATGGCCTTTGTGAATTAGACTTGCTTGACTGGATCATAAACAAAGGGAATCTGGAGACCAAGTCAGCTCTTTATCATGCTTTGTGAGTTGTGTTGTCCTTCTGGAGAGTGCTGCCAGTACGAAGGCGTGTGCTTAGCCTGCAGCAATCTTTAGGTTGAGGGTACCTGTCAAAGAAAATTCAATTCAGAAAACTTTGAGTCTGAGTACCAGTAAGAAAGCAAAGAAAGCATTGAATCATAACAGTTGAAAGGCTGAAACCAGCTAGTGTTTGACGCTTTCCCTTAATGAATAAGTTGATTAACATGAATTGATTGTCAAAATTGTTTCTGATGAATTGTGTGGTGCTTGAATTGAGCTACTGTCATTACTTTACCACCTGCTAAGGAGCATAGATGGATATTAGTTTCAGGTTTTTGCACCATGAGACAGTTTTCCATGTGGATCAAAGACATCTGGCCAGTATCCAATTTGTTCAATAACACTGGCATAGGCACTGGTACATCACATCTGTGCTTCACTAATTGTAACTACAGTACTTTCTTTAGTTTTTTAATTAATCAGTGTCTTCTGATAAATGAAACGTAAGCTAAAAATAACTGGTTTTAAACATTGCAGATGAAGCTGGAGCAGTGGTGTGTTCGTTGGTCTTTAATGCTGCATCTTGAGCCGACAACAGAGCTGTGCAATAGTAGTGTTTCATGTAGCATTCATGAACTGTGAGTATTGTGAACAACATAACTCGAGTGTTTAGCCCCAGGCAACATTCATTATTGATATTTACATGAGAGCAGGGAAAACCTCAGCAGGAATCAGTAGGTAAGCTCAGGTGTGAGAGCGTTGATCTGGCCAGTAAAACATGCAAATTATTACTGGTTCTGTGTTAAAGACATAACACATCATAATCTATACGTGTGTTTTGAGTGTTGGTGATCCTAGCTCAGTAATCTTGTCGCGAGTCCTTACTCTGTGTGTATGTGTGGGCGTGCTCCATCTATCCCTCGGAGAGACATTGTACCCACAGCATGACTCATTTAGACGCCGGGCAGCAACGAGTACACACTCCCCCTAATCTCCACGCTCCCCAGAGCAGAGAAAATGGCTGCAGTTAGCCAATTAGAGCACTGGGACTGGATTAGGTGGACAAGCATTGTGTCTGGAAGGAAGCAACATTGATAGAAGAGGCACATCTTACAAGAAGTCTAAAAGCAGACATCTGCACAAGCTTGCTTCAACAGTGATCTAGATAAATGCATATACCATGTGTGCACCCACACAGAGAAAAAAAAAAGCATAAAGCTGCCTAAAGTGCAAACAACTCTATAGAGAAGAAGGTGTTATTTTATACAGAAAGGCTAACAAAGCAGCAGAATCAATAGCTCAGTGCTTCCCGAAGTGAACAAGCCTGCAGAGGACACTTTGATGAACCAAGCACTGAACAGAAGTGTTTGGTGTGGTAAACAGGTACAATACAGCCTCCATCTGCTGGATTCAACGCTGTCTATCAGAAATGGAAACATAATGTTCTGTGCCTCTGATTTTGTTAGCAGCCTGATGGTATTTTCAGGCAAGAAAAGAAGAAAGACCACATGTTTAAAAAGAAAAAAGAGTAGAGAAGCAAGGGGAATTTGCTGCAGTCAAACAGTACGTGACACCACGCAGACCACCGTTTTCTGTTTGCTTTGCTTCCCCGGCTTGATCTGTGTCTTTGCTAATTAAGCTGTGCGCCTTTATTCCTTTGTCGTGTTCTCCTTGTCTCCTTATTCCCCACCTCTCTTTTTGCGGGGAGAAAACAGATTTAATTCACACTGAGCTCAACCATAAAGTACTTTGATAATTCTGCCTCCTCCTCTTCTCGACCCCCTGTCTTTCTCAATCCCACCAATGTCTATATTTAGAGGGGTGACTTTACCAAACAAATAGGTCAAAGCTGTTGAGAAACACACGAGAAGACAAAATTATTCGGGATTCCTCACGACTCCTACAGAGGCTTAAGCCAACCCTGAATAGATTTCTTGGTTATTAATTTGTTTTATTTGCTGCACAGACTGCGTCACGCCTGTTGTTGTGTTCACGTATCTGTTGAATCCAAGGTCCAAACATAATTCTACTTGGGCTAACGATCCGTCATAAGTTTGTATTTTATTAACAGCTGCCAAAACAAGTCCAAATCCATTTAGCATCCTAGAAAGACCCAGCACAAGCCCAGAGGGAAAGTCAGCAGAAGAATCTCAGCACTTTTGTACATCCCCTCTGTAATTATTGTGGTTTTCCTGCAGTTGATTAATCAGAATTGAATACCTACATAGAGATCCACTGATGTCTTTTTCTTACTTTCATGAAGTAAAACAACATTTTAATTCAGCCTACTCTGCAACAAATGACCTTTTGTTGTTGTTTTATGAGCTTATGCATAATTGAACAGTTACTAAGCCCTGATCAGTCAGTGAGTGTTACTACACCTGCCAAAGTGTCAGACTGTGATTTGAGTCTAATGTAAACCTGTTTGGACACTGAGCTTGCATACTTGGACAAGCATGACGGAGTCAAGATTTAGGCAGCAGAGAACTGCTAAATTCTACCAGCTTCTACACAGGAGAAAATAGCACATCACATTATGTTTTGGTTACTATAAGCTCTGACCTAACAGATTGCCTTTGAAAGTGTACTGTTTAATTAATTTTTGCCAGTTTTGAGTTGAGTCTTTGGTTTTCGGAAAAAAAAGGAAGGTCTCTCTAACAACAGCCCTACACTCGATCTTTTAAAGAACTCCAAGGCTTGACAACCTGCCAGCTATGGCAGGTCTGCCTGTCAAGGTACTGAGGTATAGGTGCTACACTATAGGAGGAGAATACCAATTCAGCAAAGCAGTTTTGCAAATTGTCACTTATTTTGTATAAATTCAGAAAGGTGACTGTTACTTAATTGCTGACATAACTACAGCGCTAAACATACTTTCCCTCTCTTTCTTGCTATACATATAGTCTCCTAATTATTCAAACCAAAGGCATTATATAAATTTCAGGAAATGGAAAGTTTTCAAAAACCCTAAATCAGAACTGCAATGACCTCAAATTAGAACTGCAATGCTACTGAATTTAATGGCCAGCAGGGGAACATCCTGTTTTGATTGAGACTCTCTACAAACTATTACAGTCTGATGCGGGCTGACTGTGATCACTGAGTCGGTGTAGCTTAATCAGTTTAACTCATCTGCAGTGCATTTTTTGAACCCAAAAAACAACCCCATTTAACTCCATTAATTCACTAACCAAAGTAGACCGATGGCAGACTGTGTCTGTTGGCTTTTTATCTCCATTTTGTTGATTGGTTTGAAGATCGCAGCTGACCACAAGCGCTTGCAGACCTGGTCCTTGGCTTGTTTCAAAGGAACAATTTCGGCTGCAAAAGTTTGGTCGTGCCGAAGTCTTCTGCAACTGTTTTATGGTTTACTGTGCCCAATTTTTTGTACATGGTCCATGTGTCTGGAGAAGAGCAGAGAGACAGGTGAATTAAAGCTAACATTAGCAAAATTTCACAGTTCATCAGCTAGTCATCATGAAAAACGAGCTGCAAACTTCTCCAATAAGCAAACTTCTCCATGGAGCTAATATAAAATACCACAAGAGGGATTTGTTAGCCCTTCTTGCAACTTGTGCAATGCTGTTGATGTCAGATGTTGTAACAATTGGACAATTTGAATTTAAATGGCCAACATGGACTGACCTCGATAACGGAGACTAAGTGTTGGATCAGTGCATCCCTAGGTTACATGTTGTGGACTTCCTCCTACATGTCAGAGTCAGACAGCCTGTATTTCAGGGCTGGATCAATATTGTAAATATTATTTAATAAAACTTAGAAGGCTGGTGTCGCTGACATTAATAACAGAGAAAGAAACCAATATGAGCGTCAGATTTATATTGTTATGCATTTGATTTTGATATTTTTAGCATACATAAAGGTTGTGCTGCGTCAATAACACAAATCTGTCTCTTAGAGATATTAATATATTGTCAGTTACTAAAAATATAGCATCACATCAGAATCATATCACCCCGTGTTCCTTACTCTGAAGTGTCTGCATGCTGGAAGCAGATAAGAGCAGCTGCTGCTTTCCAGGACACTTCTGCCTATCTGCAGCATTTCCTGTCCTTTATGTACTCACCTCCAACCTGCATGCAGTACAGAGCATGAATCACGAGGACTTCTCAGGGCCGGGGTTATTGTTTCCAAAACTATTAGACTAGACTCAAACAAGAGGCTCTTATATTGATTGAGCTTGAACTTTTCCACAAAGATGAATTGACAAGATTTTCTTGCCGCATTTATGAAAGGCAAAACACGGCTCTGCAAAGGCTACGGCTACACTGGCACAAAAACGTACTTTCCAATGTGAAAACATTTTCTTAATGATTGATTTTAACCTAGTGGGTGGTGAAATTTAGGACACTTAAAAGGCTTTGAAGAGTTACGTGGCTCTAACAAAATAGTCACAGCCTTTCAGAGGTCTTTTTATTTCAAGATGTGAAACTGACAGAAAGAAATACTTTATCAGATGTGAGAACAGGTTTTCATATTTATCTGTTTTTCCAGTTTCTTTTGTCTTTCTTCGCTGGCTGTCGGCTCTCTGTGGAGAGAGCAGCCCGAAGCTTTAGTCCAATAGTCTTTAATATCACCGTTGGCTTTGGTGACATTTGTGCTCAAAGGCCATTTTTCACTTGATACTGTCTGACTGTTGACAAAACTGAGAGAGACCGTGTCACTGACTGGTGTGTGTGTGAGTTTGGGTGTGCACGTGCTCGCCTGTCCATCTATAGCCTCCTATATTAGTATTCAGAGCGGGTAGCTTCCTGACACTATGTTCCTTCACGCCTCTCCTAGAGGATTTCCGACACTCTCTTTCTCTGTCTGTCTCCCTCTATCTCTGCCTCCCTTCCTCTCCTCACTCGCGTTGCTTCCAGATACCAACAGCCTACGTTTCTTCCACATTGCCATGGAGACAGACGTGATGTCAGCGCTGGTCTGCGGAGGTTTGCCAGACTATAAACTCATTCTCCCTGTGTAATCAGCATCACCCTAAAGATTATTAAAGAGCACATTACATGCCTGCACCACCTGGCGCAAAATTAAAGTGTTTTCTCAAGGACGCGCGATCGATAAACTCATGCATGGAGCAAAGGATCCTGTTTAGCTACTTTCAGCACCAGACATCGGTCACTTATTATTTGGAGACATGGTGTAAAAGGGATGATTTGCAACAAGCACAGGTGGCAGAGGGCTATTATGTTCGATTCTGAAGAACGAGAACAGAACACACACAAGATTGCACCTGCGCTGTTTGACTTTTTCATTTATTTTCATTCTAGGGTGGTGAAGCGACGCACACAGCTGATAAGAAGTCAGATTTGGGACACGCACATCAATACAATAATCTTGTACTGATATGTGTGTGGGTGTGTGTTCTAAATATTACTGCTTAATATATAATATGCAAATACTTCCTCTGCCTTTACAAAAAATGCTCCCTATCCCTTCTTAAAAAAACAAACATGTTTCTGTGTGTTTATTTATAATAAAGATAATGTTGTTGTAAAGCACCATTTATTTGTGTTAGATTATATACATTAACATCTAACTCCTGGAATGTCTTCAAAGACAAATAGCTTTTCTGGTGTAAAGAATTGCTTTAATCAATTTAAAACTCTTGGCTGCATAAAGTACATTTGTAGTGATTAATAATAATGGCCAAACAGCTATAGGAGCCAAACTTTGTTTTCCCCACAGAGTCAGATTCTGTTTGCTGCTCGAGTGTCATCTTTATGATTAAGTCCAATGTCACTGTCTTAGACTGCAGCTGGCAACAGTAGTCCTTGTTCATAAATGAACAGGTTCTCCACATGCTGCTGGTTCTGGCTAGAGTGGCCTTTCAACTTGCAGCAGTTCTCCAGAGCAGAACAAAAACAACCATTGCCAGACGCAGTCCCAGTCGGTGTAGTTGGAATCCAACTGACTACAGCACAAGCGACAAAGGCTACGTTCACACTGCAGGCGAAAGCGCATCAAATCTGACTTTTCGGACCCTATGCGACCCATATCCGATCATGGTATGACAGTGTGAACAACACAAATCCGATATTTTCAAATCCGACCCAGGTCACTTTCGTATGTGGTACTGAATCCAGTACGTATCTGATGTTTTAGAAAGCGACTGCTGTTTGAATGGTCATGTTGCATTAAATCCGCCTTTTACGTCACTGAAACAAGACAGACGCCAATTATCAGCGCCAGAGAAGCGCCCGAGAAGACATCGTGAATGCTTCCTGGCCATCCAGTGCAGATGTCAGTGAAACTGTTGGGAAGACAACGTTGGAGAAACGTGAACATTTTATTTGTACTGTATAATCTGCAGATTCTGACAGCAATCTGCAACTATCCTTTGAAGCACCGCTCCTCTAAAACAGCAATAAGGATTATTATTAGGCCATATGAAAATAACAAAATAACTTTATAACTTAAAGCAAAATTTTTGCGCATGTGGGCCGCTTTTAGGGTTCACACTAGAGCATGTTTGCTGTCACATTTTATTTGTGGTGTAAATGAGCACACAAAAAAATCGGATTTGATCAAAAAATCGGAATTGAGCATTAAGACCTGCAGTGTGAACGTAGCCTAGAAGCTAGAAGAGTGAATGCAGGATGGAAAAGGCTAGGGCTACATTGCTAGCGTTAGCAGTAATTGATTTTGGAAGAGAAAAGGAAGACGATTGTCCACTGGAAAACCGATCACAGATTATGTAGTTCCATCAGACAGGAAATAAAATCACCATATTTTACTTTGATAAGATACCTGCTTCAAGGCAATTTACACAATCACCTGTCCACAACTTCCAGCTCACAGTACCTAAATTACATGATTAAATAACTGGGAAAAAACAGCTGCATGACGGATTTACAGTGGTCCCTCGCTTCACCAAAGGGTTGATGTAATAAGCATATGCTTCAGCCAATACCTTTTGATTAGCCTTGTCTTGTGCTTTCTTGCTTTGTGGTAATCTTTATTCTGTATTGACTGAGATATTTGAATGCAAATCAAATCAAATCAACCTTTCGCTGCCTCACTGTTTCACAGATTTTTATTGCTCAATTTTGCATGCTTGTTACAGCCTTGAAACATCTATAATAATAGTAAAATATAAAGTTGGCTGATTTCATCAATCGTGGGATATTTTTAGAATGTAACTACCGCGATAAACGAGGGACCGCTGTAATGCAAACATTTATGTTCTCTTGAGAGTTTAGTATAAAAAGAAAGTATTGACACCTCAAAGGAACTTTGTCCTTTCAACAATTTATTGTAGATAGTTGTGTTTTTACATATCATACATAGAAATTTAATTACAGAAAATACTGTGACAAAACAGACCTTTGTTTAAGAACGTATCTTTGTAATGAACGCACCCTTAAAGAGCTTAAACCTCTATATGGGTACATACATACATA
>NW_005187505.1:687863-710500 GCF_000239375.1 Pundamilia nyererei | reverse complement strand
CATCTGGTTTTCTTTGCAGCTTCCCCGCTGTCAGTCTTTTTCAGACGACCTTTCCTATAACAGATTATTATATTATGTATTATTTAGAAGATGCTTCTGACATGGTTACCAAGTTAGTGTCTGGGTAAAAATGCCTTGTTCATGCCAGAGGCCAGAGGAGAATGGCCAGACTGATTCAATGTAGATAGTAAGGCAACTGTAATGCCTGAATTATGTATCAACTGAAAAGCCACATCCTAACTTAGGATGTAATAGAAAACCCCTCTTAACTCTACGCCGTAATCTTCCACATAACCTGGCAGCACCTCCCGAGAAATGTAACTCCATGGCGAGTCGACGCAGCCCACAGTGACCGAACAGCATGGAAAGTTGCATGGTTGGGATAAGAAGGGTTTCCAATTATGTCATAAGTTATGACATAGATTTCCCACTGAAGCATTTTTGGGACATAACTCAAATAACCAGTCATTAAAACCAAGGTATGCAGATGATCAGACGTACTTCAGCAGCAGAAAACCACAATAGGTGTCGCTCCTTTAAACTAAGAACAAGAGATTGAGCTTACAATTTGCATAGGTTGGAAAAGATCAGTTTTTGTTCTTGTACCACTAAATCACAAGTAACTGTATTGGTTGGCTTGAAGAGTAAGAGCAAGAGTTGAAGACCTTAACTTTCAACTCCTATGATTCTCTGTGTCTGCTCACAAAGCTCCAACGGGTCTGTCTCATCTTGGATATAATCAGCCTTAATGTCATATAATGTTTCCCCAGCCTTAGAGGTAATTGCACACTCTGCTGTTGGGTCTCAGGTGCCAAAGCAGAGATGTTGCTTCAATCAAAAACCAGACGCTCTTCACTCAAAAATAAATTGGAAGACTGCTGCCATATGTAGGGGAAAAAAACTTCAAAAGAAATAAGCTCTTCAGAAAAGAGCTAATTTTGGAAGAACTAGTTCACGTTTTGAGTCTCAATACTTAGAGATGCACTACATTTATTGCTTTTAGGTGGGGTGTTTTCTTCATTTTTAACATTTTCTTTTTAATTGTGATGCTTTTAATTTTGAAATCGCTACTTTTAGTTCATCCTGTACTGATCAACTAAACATGAATGTTACTGAAACAGGAGTAACTGGTAGTTTCTTTATCCCAGTTTTTTTAACCTCAGAACTCCAGAACAGTTTTGACCTCTGCGTGGGCTTCGAACACAATATTTATCCTACACACGCCTTTCTCTATTGAGACTGATAAAAGCCGAGCACAGTGTGAAATTGTCCTCAGTCTGCTTGGTGTCAGAGAGCTTTTAGATCAAGCTTCCCGCAACCTTTCAGAGCCCTTTGTAAATGTTTCTGAGGAAAACTAATTAGACAGCAAGTGGTATTTCACTGCTGAAGAATGCATATTGAAATTGTAAATATCCCTCCAAGACACACTTAAAATGTGCATAATATTTAAAGGCGTTGCTGCAATCAATATTAATAACATGCACGGATAATCTAGCTATGGTGTCAGAGATGCTGTTGTTTCTTGTCTTTGTTTAATGGGATCACAGGTTCAAAGCAGCAGCTGCATTGTTAACTAAACAAGAGCGTACACACAATACATACAGAGTACGAACCTGTGCTGCTCACAGTAATGGACTGTTGCTGTTTTCTCTCTGGAGAAACAAGAGCAGTAATAGCTAGTTCAAATGCTAACAATGACATATGCTTCCATTCACAAGCAAAGCTGAAAGTAGAATAGCTCCAATTTGTGCCCTTCATCTATTAATATTCAAACTAGAGCTTAGCTTCTGTTTTTATGAAAACTAGAAGGTCACTAACGGGTGTTCTGAGGCTATTTTCAGACTCTTCAAAGACACCTCGTATCATCAAGATGGGGAAAAAAACACTCAAATTATAGCAACAATACAAAAGGTTTTATGTCAGAGATTCAAATTCTTTCTCACACCAGAGAAAGATTGTGTTATTAGTAGATTTATGCAATGTGAATTCAGATTTTTATCACTCTGCTTATTAGTTATACTCATTCACAGGAAATCCATTAGTTATAAAAGTATAACATTGAATTTAAAAATCCACATGCTTCCCTCTGTAATAAACTGATATCAGTTAGTTTATCTAAAACCGAATGAACTACTAGGGTTGTACTTGAGTTAAGAAATCATCTTATTTATGCCGTAATGGAAGAACAATATATTGCTTTATGCAAAAGCTAGATATTTCCACAATTAATTATTCATCAATGTAGGCTGTGACCAGATGCTTAAAATACCGTTTGACACCAAAATCTTGTAAATGCCGCTGTACTTGTAAGTATCATTCACAGCATTGGTACCAAGACTGCAGTTCTTCCAGGAACATCTATAAATGTTTTAGGCTATTCAAACATGATAGGGAGGAAGAAGATGTCCACAGGAAAAACTACAGATGGTGACGGACACAGCTGCTGCGGTAGCTCATTCTTGACTTATTTACAAGGTTCAAGGCAGAGGCAAGAGGTGATAACTCATTGACAAAAATCAAACTGCAAAAAAAGAAAAAAAGTCAGGGTGCTTTTCTGTTACAGCCTGGGTCTCTGACCCAGCGTTTTGTGTTTAGTTTTTGTTGCCTTCAGGTTTCCTAAGTTTATCATTATCATGCCTAGGTGTTTCTAGTTATTTTCCCCTCGTGTTTTCCACTATGTTAAGTCTCCCCTGCTTTCATGTATTTTATGTCTGTGGCGTATGTTGTCATGTTTATATCTCACTGTGTTTCCTGTCTTATTGTGAAGAGGTCTGGTGTGTCTGTGTTCATCGTGTTCAGTTTTACTCTCCCAGTGTCACGTCGTTATGTTCATGTGTGTCAGCTGGTTCCCCATGTGTTGCCACTTTCCTGATTATCCTCCTGTGTCTATTTAGTCCGTGTGCCTTCAGTCATTCGTTGTCAGGTCGTCTGCTCATCCATGTCTCATCTCCAGGTACCCGTGTTAGTTCATTATGGTTAAGGTTTTTCATGTTTTGTTATTAGTTCACCCAGTTTAGGTTATTGTTTAGTTTTCACCCATGCCCTATTATTTTGTACCCTCGTTGCTAGCCTCAATAAATTGCTTGTTTGTCAATCCACACCACGTTTTGGTCTGCGTTTGAGTCCTCCTCTGCAACACATACGGTCTGCCCCAGCCAGACCGTGACATTTTTGTGGTTAGTGGCGGATATAGAAAGATTTACGGGGGGCGGGGCAACAGAGGGGCAAGAACTCTGTTGTTACCTAGTCTAGGCAGCTATGTTTTTATAGGCTAAAGTATTTACAACAAGTTATATGCTTAAGCTAATGTAGCTAATGGCATACCTAAATGGGATGGGATGGGAATTGCTAAATTCTTAGCAATTCCCATCCCAAAAATTTAGTCAGTGTTTTTTCAACAAAAGATAAGATGGACATATTTCAAGACATGTGATAATCATCTAATTCTACTGGTATTGGTTCTAACTTCCAAGTTTCTGGTATCATTACAATCAGTATATTACAAGCCCAAAATGGCCTGCCTCTGTAGAATACAATTAAGGTATCTTTTTTTCTTTTACATATAAAACAGCTTAAAAAATCTAAGAGAGTGCTTTTTTAATTAATAAAGAAAAAAAGCTTTTACTTTTTTAGCTAATATCTGACCACTAATGTTCATTCATTGTATATTTAAGAGGAACTGTGATCTGATGTTCTCTGTCAAGTATCTGTGTGGGGTTTTTTCTTTTTTTCTGACACACCTGCTTCGTTTCCATAGAAGTGGCGAGATCAGCTACCTTTAGGCTACCTGTGCACCTTTTCCATTTGTGCCACACAATTAGCATAATAGTAACATTAATCATGTGCAATATTCCACCTCCACCACTCATTCTCCCGTCCTGTCACAGCCACCAGGCTTAACAACATTTTTGGCTGAAACTCTGGTAGTCGAGCCTTTAAATCATGAGACTGGTAGAAAAAAAATAAAATCATTGCACAGTGGATTCAGTGAATGCAACTCCAGACTTTTGACTGCAGGTTTTACAGTCCATAAATCATTTATAAATTTATTAAAATCCAAAGTTTTTTGTGAGTTTCTTCTTTATTTAAATTGGGTGAAACTTGATTTTTTTGGCCAGCTTGCACTCTCTGTTTGTGATGACAGCTTCTGGAGTGCACACTCTAAAACAAGCTTAGCTGAAAAACATGGCTAAAGGTCGCCAACTTGGTGACCTTTTAGTTACTTGTCTGACGAATCTTTGGTTCTGGCTCGCTAAGATTTGCTTTTTTTTTCTCACTTTTTTGCACATCTCTCTCTGCATGTCTTCTCTTCAAAGAGAGCAGCACATTAAGCAGACCTACAGTTGCTGAGTTAAAATAAAATAATCATCGCGAGATGTGTCATTACAAGGCACATTTGTGAAACAGTTTGAAATTGAATTTATTTTACAGTACTGTCATGGCTTTTAAACATTCTTCCCCATCCCCTTCCAACAGTCAAGGTTGATTTCTTTTAATCATGAAGACAATTTATTTTTAGGCTTTAATCTCACCACATTGCAGTCTTTCTTTCTATTATCCTGCCAATATAGCCTCCAGATCTGCCAGAAACTCATGTCATTTGAAAGTCACTGGCAAGCAGTCTGCAGTATATTATTCCTGTTTTAGTTGTGTGGCTTCACGTGCTTGCTTTTTACATGTTAGACATTCACAGCATTAACATCGATAAAGATAAAACAAACACACATACATACATTTGCTCACACTTGGAAGAATTTAGGTCATTGCCATAGAGATGTAGATGCCTAGATGACTGATGATGACTCTGAAGGGTCCGTAAGGATTACTGCTCAGAGAAGGTCTCGCCGATGACGTGAAGGAGGTTGGGTAGACGGTGGGGATGCGTGTGTTGTATATATTTGCTCGCACGCGTGTGTGTGTGTGTGTTTGGGGATCATCAAAGAAACAGCAGCAGGTTGAAACAACTCAGAGGAGCTATGAAGAACAGCATATCTTCATCATTAACCACCACACAGACATACACTTGCTCTCTCACTCACCCACACACACACACACACACACTTACATACTTTCACTGTTTGTCTCTCCCTGAGAGCCGTTCACTCTCTTTCTCTCTCTCTCATTATTTAAACACTTGAAGAGCTTGCGGCACATTCAGATGTTACACACACATTTTGGCACATCTTCAAACACAGAGTAAAAATGGATGCAGACAGGTGGATGTGACAGGTGTAGAAACCCTTACAAGTAATAGTTTTTTTATTCTACGTGTAATGATTAACAGAATAACAACTGCACCGCACTACAGCCGTGTGCTGTAGCAAATACCTTAACGATAGAAAAATTTATGTTGTAACACTGAAAACTGACTGAAGAATTCCTAATTTTTTAGATGTAAACTGATATGTGAAAGAGCCACACGCTGTATTAGAAATAGCACTGCTTGATCTCCTGCATTGGGGGAATGCATCGTTCCACATAACACGAACCCAAGAGCCGGTTCTCAAACTCTGCAAATCCTAAACCGAGCATCTGCAAGCATCTGATGGATGCACTGGAGCTACCTCAGAGTCACCACTGAGTCACCACCAATGTGCCCAAAGTGTGCAGTGCAAACATTCAGAGCCTTTTCGGCAGCACAGCCAGGTTGTTTTGATACCGAGGCGGATTCTTGCATCATGTATTCATGTTTTATATTTGCGGATTAAGATGATTTGTACAGGTAGCTAGGCCGTAACTTGTCAGCTGTGTAAATAAAAGACAGCTGGTGAGTTTTCAGCTCATCAAAGTCATACTGGTGAGTGATCTGATTATTAATAGAGAAGCAAACTTTGCGTTACATTTCTATTTTAAATATTGGATGTACACACAAAATAATTTATTTTGTGGGAAATAATTGCAGCAGGATTTAGAATCAAAAGAACAGAAGCAGCCACAGAAAAGTATAAATTCAGTGCAACAAACGCAGCATCAGGCCCTAAGTAATGATTGATTTAGTCCCTCCTCACCATCAGCATTCAGCAGCTCTGCTTTCTTGTTGTGGAAGATCCCGGAAAACAAATTGATATCTTGATGTCCAGTGCTTTCGTCAGCCTTTCGACTGATAACATCAAAGTAGCGTGGAGCACATCTGTTCGGAGAAAACAAGCTTTTTTTTCCCCTTTTTTACCAGATCTTCACTAAATAACTCATCAAGCATGGTGAGGAAGAAAGTTTGGAATTTCGAGATCACTTCTGAGATTGAAACAGCAGCTTTTCACAACATCTATTACTGTATGTGGTGCTTTTCCTCTGAATCCCAGCCTAGTGTTTCCCTACTGGCAACATTTTAGAAATTCACTATAATTCCTGCATTCAAATTTCCCCCATCTGATGGAAAATTATTCAGCCCTGCTCTTCTTTCCTTTGCAGAGTCAAGCGTGGTTATGGTTAGGACAGTCTATAATTCAGTCTCCAATTAAAAAGCAGGCTAGCTCCACAGTAGACGTGATTGCATAAGCGCCTGGCTCTGCCATTATGTAATACAATGCAGATGAAACGAGGCACTTCACTGTTTGACATAATTATTGGCACAGATGTTTCACTGTATCATGGTCATGAGTCCGAGATTACACCAACTTCTCTCCTTTTTTTCTTTTAATCAGGGGTCTTTGCACAGAAAGTAATTCTGGATTTTTTTCTAACAGCATGGTTAAATATGTCTTTGTTTTTTGTTTTTTAAATACTCAACCTGGACGCTGCTAAATTGAGACAGAGATTCTTATAGAATCAATAAAATTTTCATTTTCTCTGCTTCTTTTTATTTCTATCACCTCTGTTGAGCTTGCTGGGTTTTTTTCAGGGCGATCGATATTGCATCATGAATCCGCTTTCTAATATTTTGACATTTGCATTCAGCGGACATATTTTTCTGGAAAGGAACCCACTCTTTTTTGTGGTGGAAAGGTCTGCTTTGAACAGGAAACGAGGCTGAAATAATCAGTAAACCCCCTCCAGCTGCGCTTCACAGAGCTGTTTGACTTTGCGGCACCTCACAGAAACCTTTAAAGAAGTCTTGGTCTTGGTAACATTAGAGGCTCCGCTCACGTTTGGAAGTGAAGCTCTCTGACAGCGAAACAAGGACAGCAGAGAGTGGCCCTGTCCTCACATCTCCTCTATCCACTCCTATCCTCTCCTACTCCCTGGGGTCTGCTTGAGAGAAATGAGCTCTCCACAGTGCAGCGCTTCGTTCATGCAGAGAGACCTCTAGTGGCGTCCGACCTGTCTGTTCGGTGTCTGTCTGAGTTTATGTAGGTTATGCAGACATGTTGGTCAAACCTGTCCTGAATTTCTAATGTATATCTGTGCCAGTGAGAGCATCATACCCTGATACAGACTGGTGATATGTCGCCTGTTCTCCTGCCAAGCCACAGCAGCTCTGCCAACAGTCATGTGTCTGTCAAACACCATCCACAGCTCTCCTGCTCGCACTGCCTACTCCAATATTTATCCGAAAAAGAACCCTTGTTTAAACTGTTTATATTAGCTCTGGCTTATGTGTCCTACAAAACAAAACAGATTGGAAACATTAAACACGGGAGAGCAAATATGAGCGGTCCAGTTATTATTGCTGATTTTTCGGTCTTCCACATCCAGCAATCAGAGGAAATCCTGTTTTTGTTTGCTCTCATGGAGCTGATTGCACCAGCTCTTTGTAAAAAAGAAGCCTGTTGAATTTGAGAATTGTTGCATAGCTAACTCATAAAAATAACTTTAAAAAGTTGAGAGAATGAGCCGTCAAAACTATTGGTACAAATTGTTTTTGTCCTATAGGAAGGAACAGGTAGAAGAAAGTTTGTTTGGTGAATGGTAAAAATTCACATCAAATTAGTGCGACGGGGCAACCTAGTAGAGAGCTGATGTAAGCGATGAAAAAAAAGATAGGAAATAGGAAAGAACCCCGAGAATTTAGACGGTGAGAGTGCAGATGGTAGGAAGACACAGGAATGATTGAACATCCAGGATGAGTTGGACAGCTGAAGGGGAGGACCAGTGTTGCTGGTTTGAAAGGCAGAGTTTCATAACAGAAAATAGTTTTTAAAGAACAGGGAAAACTAATCAGAACAAAAAGATAACTGGACCAGAGTGATGACATCAGAACTGAGGATGAGGAGTCAGTAATGTCAGTAATGAAAATCATGAACAGAATACAAAATATTTCCCTTAATAGTCAATCGTAAGAGCTCATCTTCCACCTGCCAAAGACTCAAATGATTGTCTGCATGTAATAAATAAATAATGGAAATAATACACCCCATTTTTGTTGTTGTTTTTTTCAGTTGAGGTCTATATTTCACAAAGAGGGATATTTTAGAGTCTAGTGATGATTGTGTACAGATTTGATTAGTATTTTGCAAATGAACCTATTTCACTCGGAGGAGTCTAAAGAAAATGAATCTCTAGTTCACCAGGCAGTAGAGCGGATTGTTTTCCTTCATCAATAATGTCTCTGTTGTTTTTCTCTGACATTTCTTTCAAATGTCAGAAAATAATGAAAACAGCACATCACAACAGCACCCAAAGTTTTGGCTGGCCTATGTGATTAACTCACTAATCATTCAAGCCCTGCCTGGCATGTTTAAGGTCCCACAGACGCTATGAATCCTTTGTTGAAACTCGGTAATAAACACCTGTATTACCAGGTACACTTAATCAAAGGCTAATGAAATGCAGCTATTTTATGACGAACAACAACCAACACTGCTGTTCCTCTTGCTTGTACTAAGCTTGTTAGGCCCTATTGTTCTGCACTCTCATCAACCTCATTTCCAGCAGCAGCAGCAAGCATTTGTTTTAGTGATAAATTTGTGATAAGCCTGGTGGGCACAAACCCGATTCTTACCAAATCGTGCTGTTGTTCTGTATCTGGAACGGGACTGTTTAAACCCTGATACAGACCTGTTCTCCTATGGTGTTTGACGGTGTTTGCTCCACCCTCATTTGTGTGGCATACCTGTTTGTTATTGGTCTAAATGCCAAATAACTTAATATACCGAAATCATATGGAAACAGTTCGTTTCATTTCACTCTAAGGCAGTGATCAGAAGTGGTTGCACTCCAGAGTTAACATTACAAAGTTGCTTTTTCAAGCTGGCCATTATTGTAGCAGTATAGAAGAAAATGCCACCCTTTTTCCAGTTGAATGAATACAAGGAAAGTTATATTAGTTTTCACAGCGCGGCTGTTGATAACAAGAAGAACAGAAACAAGCTTGTGAACAAAGACCCACACCTCCCTCGCACTTCCCTTTGAAGTATCTAGTCGACTGAAAGCGCTCAGAAATGCTGCTGGTTATTGTCGTGATGCGGGGCTTCTTGGGTAATTTCCCGTTTTATAGACAGGTGGATACTTTATTGATCTAAACAATATTCATATGTTTGCCCCACCTTCATCAGTGTTACCTGTGTTTAGTCTGTTACTTCTTGTTAGTTATTCTCAATCTTCTAGACAGATTCTCACACTTTTTGTTTTCTTGAGTCTTAATGTTTTGTCTGCTGTGTTCCTTGTTTTTTACCTTCATTATTTCGTAGACTTTTTAATTTTATTGCTCCTCCGTTGGGTTTTTTAGCCTTTCTGACTGCTTCCTCATGTATGGCCATTGCCTGCTTTGTGGATTCAACATTTGGATTTTAGATTTTACCTTGCCTTTGTGTGTGAGTCTTTTTTATGGCTTGTACAACATTTGAAAACCAAATGCTGTGCCTACAATTTTCTTACACAGGTCTGAAGATGGTCTCAGATGGTGAGTGAAAATTACATGAAATACAGGACATTTTGGAGGATCTCTTACTAGGCAAACCATCCTCTAAGGCAGTTGCTTCCTCTAAAAGCAAACTACAACCCTGACCACAAAGGTACCTGACGGTCTGACTGTTTAATCAGCTCAGCAGGCTGTATAGCAAACACACGCCCTCTTGATTGGCAAGGAGCACATAGACGCCAAGGTTTTGTTGTGCGATCGCCTTGATGTGCGTTTTGTTTAATGCCTGGCTTGTTAAGGTCCAGCAACTGATGTCATTTTTATTATTATTATTTTTTCATGATTCAGTTGTAGTATAATAAGCTTTGTATGCCTTCATAGGCAGGATTCCTTTTAACAACTTTATGAAGCGATAACACAAATTCATATAGAGCTTTGTTTTTTAGAAGATGGCAATAAAAAAGTGTTCTTCTTGCGCATGAACTCTCTTTACATTTTGGGTCCTTTTATGGGGCCACATAGGAGCTAAATGACTTTTTGAGTTGAACCATCGCTGCAGTTTATTTTATGGCTGTCTTATGGTAGAGAGCCACTTGAGGAAAGAGAAACGCAGCATTGGTGGGAGCAGGTAATTATGGTGGTGGTAGGTTGAGCTTCAGTGACTCCCAAGGTTGGAACGGCGACGTAAAGGGACACCACTGCAAGGACTATAAATACAGTAGCATTATGCTGAAATCTTTTTCTCCTGCCTCCTCTTCATCTGCTTTCATTCTGACTTGACCTAACCATCTTTCACAGTCACACTGAAATGAGAGGAACATCAGTAATCAGGGAAACTCAGAACAAAGTGCAACATGAACATGTGTTCCAGTCCTACAAAGACAGACACACATAAGCAGACTCTCTGACCCTCTGCATCTGGTAAACAGATCTATTTAATAGCAGCTCCCAACTGAAACTCGGGCAGTGACTCATTTGTTTGAGGACCAGGTTGGCTCCCACAAGGTCAGCTGTAGTGCGTAAACCAATACAGTCTGTATTAAGGGACGAAGAACAGAGCAGAGACACAAATGTGTCTCGATTCCCTGCTGAGGCTCAGAGCCAATAAGCTGCTGCTTGAGATGTATAGGAGCACTACAGCTGAGCTCAGACAAAACAGAGGAGTGCAGTTTGTTTGTCTTTGTAGCTCCTTAGTGGATCTATTTCTGTTCTTGGGGGTATTTGTTTGTGTGTTTGATTCTTTGATGAGAACAATACTTGCGTATTCATGAGAATCCACAAGCAGATAATGCTACGTAATGCAAAGTAGCTGTCAGTGAATGGGTGGGGTAAGCGAGCAAAAAATTGAGAATTCGTATCAGTGTGAAGCAATCAAGAAAGGAGACGACATATCTACCATAAACAGCGGCATTTAAGTGTTTCTTCTCCAGCTATTGCTGCTGCGAAGTGTGAAAATTAAATGAGCACACTGAATAGAGTAGTTTACTATCGCTCATTCAGCTTAAAACATGGATAAATATGGAATCGCATTGCGGCCTTCTTCTAATCTCTTTGATGACAAACAATATCATTTCTAATGGGATTATATGTACAGGTGACAGTAGATGTATAGTGATATGGTCATTTCTGCAGAGGTGTTGACATATAGTAACCGATCTCAGCATCTCAGAAGGGAAAATTGGCAATCAGTGGTCTAATTTAAATCTCTGATATGATTTGGAAAACCTAAGAAGGGAGCATAAAAACATATAAGGAAGACTGTGTCTCCTACAAAATGTATAATTCTGTATGCATTTTGTATGACACACACCTTGCAGACAATGTTGCATTAGACACGTACAAGGACAGGCTTAAAAATTATCCTAAAGCAGCACTCATCAAAGTGGTAGCTAAGTGTGATGAATTGTCACCCATTATCTGCAGTTCCTCGCCGCTGTAAATAACATTTTTGCATCTTTTGGCTAATTGTTTTGGTTTTACGGCCCCAGACTTTACTGCTCTTTTCATTGAAAAGCCTCGTACATTGGCAGCCCAGTGGCTAACAGTAAACAAGTTTTAGTGGAGCATTTAGCAGGTAAAGAATTAGATATTTCCCTAAAGAGTGGCTGGAAACACTAGAAAAAAAGTAGATTAATGCGGGACCTGGCTTTAACTTTTTGAGCTTAAAGTATGACCGCTTATGCTAAAAAGTATGCAAGACCTAGAGAGGATGAGCAGAGAAGTGGCAGTTGTTCAGCCATCCTCAGGCTACAGGAAAATGGAAAACGACACAGAATTTCAAGTCACCTCTGCCACAGACTCCCTTTTGAGGTGAAGGGCATTGTTCCCTTCGGAAATCCCTGTAGCGTACTTTAGTGTGGTGGAAGACCATGGTGGTCCCGGGCACTATCAATTGGAGCTGCTGGCTCACGCTCCGGTAGTGCCTGAAGTTGGACCTTGCCCACTCACCATCTCTTTCTCTCGCTTGCTTTCCCTCGTTCTTTGCAATCACTTGACCACCCTGCCAACTGCAACCTTTGCAGAGCAATGAGAGGGTGTAAAGGGAATAACTGTCCCTTAAAGTCCAGTGCAAAGAAGTCTATCCAAAAAAACAAACAAAAAAATACTTAAGCGACACACTTGTGAAAGATAAATACATCTCAGTTTGATTGTGGTTGATTGTTGATTGTGCCAACCTCTGATTAGAGCTCCTGAAAAAATTGACTGGAAAAAAAGTGGACAAGTTAAAAAAACTAAAAAAACTGAAATAATTACTATTATTTACAAATCCTTGCTATATTCTCTAAATACATTCAGGTAATTTTGCATATTTACATAAACTGCAGTGGGAGTGATAATATATACACGCGTATTTTAGCAGGTAACTATCATGTATGCATTGTACAGTCACCTGCTGTCGGCATGAAGGATCTGCGATAGTGCTCCGTCCTACACTGTGTTTGTAACAGTCTACTGTTGAATGAACACTATCTGTGTGCGTGTGTGTGTGTGTGTGTGTGTTACCATACCGTAGAAACATGCATATTTTAGACAAAATGAAAAATTGTTTGGATGATTACCATTTGAGCTTATACAGTGTGTTGGATTTTAAATGAGAATCCAAGATTTCCCATGTGTGTATGTCTGTGCTGGCTAAATACTGTAGATTTGTACTGTTGTTTGTGTTAGCCTAGATTCTTAAGGGAATATACAATAATGTACACAGTATGTCTAAATGAGTATGTAATTTCATTATTACAGTGTGTTTACATCACGTCATCTCAAAAATGTGTCTGTGTAGACAAAATGCTTTGTCTCGATCTGACATCATTGGCTTGTGCGTTCTCTCACTAATACTTCTCAGTCTACTCACCACTCCTGAACAGCGAATGACTCTACTGCTGAGGTATGTGTCCAAATGTATACTTGTGTGTTTCTTTGGAAAAGTTAAGGGACCAATGTGAGAGAGTTGAATGGAGCTGGAAAAGCAACAAGGGAAAAGCCTGGTGGCAAATAAAGTGAGATAAGAGACAGGTTAATTGGCAGCAGAGGGAAAGAAAAAGGCTGAACGCCCATTGAAGATGAGGATGAAGGAAATGGCAGATGCTTTTACAGAAGTGAAGATGGCCAGAAATATAAACATTTTCAATGCTGGTTACAGGGGGATCCACAGTTAAATGCTCCTCCTTAAATGTTCTTTATGGCTCCTTTACCTGCAGTAGACGGATAAATGTGAACTCTGCCATCTACAGAGGCAGCTTGGGGATGTTGGTCATGATATACAGAAAACATTGCAGGCACTTTGGACTCTTATCCATCACACAATATTACCACAATATTGCTGTCATGCATCGGTGATCATCCCAGGTACAGTGTAATAATCTGGGATAGGTATGAAAGCACAGAAAGCTTTTTGTGTCCAAACCTTTGCCTCAACATAGTGTGTCATAAATGCAAATACACAGCCAGCATCAATGTACCCAACCAATGCTGCTTTCAGTGGGAACGCGTGCTCTATGAAAGGAAAGAGTGGCCCAAAAGTAGAGGATAGTGGACTTGCATTATTTATTGCGAGAGCCCAGGGAACTAGGAACAGTGTGTGAAACGATGTCTAGACGTTCCATACTATAAACGAGCTTGGCCTACTGATTGGCCCAGATAAAGGTGGCTGATTAACACCAGCAGACAGTCTCGGATCAATCGGCTGCACAGAAGAAAAAGCTGGGCACAAATTTTCTCTCGGGCTACTAGATGAAGACATTTTTCTCCAAAAGAAACGAGTCTCTGTAGACTCTGTCACTTTCTCCTGTGAAGCTTTTTAAAGAATTTTTGGTACATTTTATGTCTTTACCACACAGTGCACAGAGGAAAGAAGCAGGAGGTAGGATTGACATTCACCAAAGGTTAAATTTGGACTAGAATTGGACTTGACTTACTCAAGATTTGACTCCCTGGAGGCTAGACCTATCACAAGGTGTTATATCAAATCAACTTTTGACCTAAAAATAGCCTTTAACAATAGACACAGCAACAGGTAGACCACACAGAATCACTTCAGAAGTTAAAGTCATATTACCAGTGCATTACCTGCAAAGACTGACTGAATCATTTGTCAAGCAACACACAATTACTGCTGTAACTGTCAGGGTCAAAAAGACAGAACAATGTACGTGACGGTTAAACAAAAAGGTCAACTTAGGTGTTTCATGTTTTAGAGAAGGCATGACTCCTGAAATACAATTAATTATTGGGAAACAAAACTCACTTGTAAACCTTTTTCATAACTTTGTGCATCAGTTAGTGTTTTTCCAATAACAGATGTGGAGAAAGGGAGGTCATCATATATGTAGGGTTCCTCTTTGAACTGTAATCGAGCACTGTGCGGAGCTGAATCCCAATCCCATCAGATCCCCTGATCTTTCTGTCCTACTGCTTAAACCAATTTTGGCTTGTGCCTGTATGTGTTGTGTATCCATGTTCTGCTCCAATGTCTTGTTCTGTTGTTGTTCTATTGTTAGAAATAAAGGTTATTTAAAAAAAAAAAAAGGAGGAAACCACCTGAAATCAGTGCCAGCCCACATCAGTTAATGTCCCATTAGCAAATCTTATATCATGTGATTTTAAGGCTGCTTTAGTCCGCTGACAGTTCCTGCTGCATCTGCAAGCTGCTTTGCAACCCACCTCCATTTCAGCCTCTCCTTTATTTATAGACGCAGCAATATGTTTTAGTATCATAATCTGGTGGTTGTGTGGATTGTGGGGGTGAAGAGGAACCACGGTGCAGAACACAGAAGGCAACGTTTAGAACAAAAAAACGAGCCTTTAATGCTGATGGTTAAATTCAATGGGCAGATACAACAGACACCGAACAGAGACCGAAACAATAGACCTTTACTCCATCACCATGTACAATAATGAGAAGTAGAACAACAGCAAGCCAAACAAAGAATTTTTCATAATAAACAAGAACACAACCAGTCAAGCTCCTGAGTCCACAACCAGTACCATGATAATTAGGCCTGTTATTGATATAACCCGAAAATGCTTTTAACACAGAGTGAACGTATTGACGATACTTAGCGTGTTGATGGCGAATAGACAATGAGCAATGGCGGCGGATGATTTTTGCACCTGTTGTATCCCATTAATTTTTAGGAATTTGGGGTAATGAAGCACGGAAAGACTTTAGATTAGCTGTATATTGAAAACAGAGATTTCTTTGTTTGCCTGGCACAGAAGAGGGACGAAGACAGAAAAGACATCAGTATTGACATCAGCTATCAGCCCAGCATCGGTTTTAGCCCTGAATTTCTCAGTCACCTCATCCCTGCTGAACGCGGCCTTTAAATTGTCGATTTTAAAGGTCAGAATTCAGACCAGAGACTTGTATCTACTTCAGAAAAATAACTTAAGAAAGAACATTATGGTTTTAAAACATCAGTTTGCAATCTTATGTCTCTCATTGGAAGCACATTGTTCATGATTTTCACCTGTCTAGGCCTTTTCTACTTGGTTTCTAATTACTTGTCTAATGACTGTTGTGCTGTTTACCTGCTGCTTTTCTCACATTTGATGCAGTGCAGCTGGTTTTGTTGAATCAGGGCTTTTGTGATGAAAGGGTTTGTGAAGTTCTTACAATCGATGTAGACCCCAGAAGCATTTCTGTCTGCAGGGAGAGGGAGAGGGCAGAAGTGAGGATTGAAAACCGCCAGAAAATAGGAAGAGAGATGAAAAAGTGAGTAAAGGAATGAGACTGAGCACGGAAAAGCGAGAGGAAGGTTATTACGGTTATTATGACAATCAGCCTTCCATTAAAACATCCAAACAACATGCTTTTGCTCTGCCTTAATGTTTGTTGATACAGACGCCTGAGGGGCGATCGTGGCTCAAGAGTTGGGAGTTCGCCTTGTAATCGGAAGGTTGCCGGTTCGAGCCCTGGCTCGGACAGTCTCGGTCATTGTGTCCTTGGGCAAGACACCAGTGTCGGCAGCCTCTCCTCTGTCAGTGCGCCCTAGGGTGGCTGTGGCTACAATGTATCTTGCCATCACCTGTGTGTGAATGGGTGGATGACTGGATATGTAAAGCGCTTTGGGGTCCTTAGGGACTAGTAAAGCGCTATATAAATACAGACCATTTACCATAAAATTAGTCTTTCACAAGCGATGATGACAGGAAACCTTCATCAACACGCTACCTGAGCATCCACCTCCTGTGCTACGCTCTGATTGCGCTCAGGATGAGAGCATTTAGCCGAGGTTTTCCATCCTGTGCGACAGCCTCCCATTCCTCTCTGCCACTACAAAATTGACACACTCCCCTTAGCTTTCCTTTTCTGCCCACGTCAGGGGCAGCAGGAAGAAAAGTCAAATGTCAAGTAGTTTGTGCTTCTGTGAGAAATCCATGTCGAGTCTCGCCTCTGCTGAATGCGGCACTGGCATTGGTCTCAGCTGTGTCTCCTCAAGACTGAATCCGCTGCACTCTAATGTTCTCCGACTCACGCTCTTTACTGCAGCCCAGGCTCAGTACAGTTTGTGTGTGAGCTGATCACTGAAACACAAGAAGAGTGGGATCATGTCATAAAAACATGAAAGAGGAGGCGAGGTTTCAGGAGGAAGATAGCCTTGATATGTTGGGCTAAGTTCTCCTCTCGTAAATACTCTTAACAGGACACTGATCCTGATTAAAATTGAAATAGATTTTTGGAGCTTATTGTATGAGAGGTTATGATGCTTTTCTTGTCATATATATATAACAGTGTTTGGTTTCTCATTTTTAAGCTGAATGACTGACTGTCTAAATGACTCGTGGCATTTTTTAAATAAATCATTTGTGAGGACATTGATTCAAGTAAAGCTAGGTCAGCTTGGAAACCTAAGAATATTGTCCCCGCATCTTTTTTGGACACCGAACTCCATCACAATCCATCATACAAGACTCCAGTGGGAGTAGGAGACTCTTTGTTCGTATCGTCAGTGTTTGGTGCTTAAATGCAGTCACTTTAGAAGGACAGTGGTTACCTAATGTGGACTTTAGTAATGTTAACACATCTGCTTTATTATATGATTTTATCAGTGCATCTGCCACTGCTGTTACATTTCTCCAGATGCAAATATAAAAAATGCACTTCAGGAATTTTACGAGATCGCCAGGAGCACAAAGGCTCTACCGAGGGTGACGCTAATCACCCAGAACATCTCTGAACCCTTTTTTCCTGAAGCATATAAAATGTGTTTGTTTTGTTGTTTTTTATGAGTAGCATAAATGACTACATTTAGATTTTGGCATGCATTCCTCTGCTGAAAAATGATAATAAAAAATATGTTGACTTTTGAATCTATATAAAACTGGCAGAATGACTGATTTAGAAATTCTTGTCAGCAGTTTCTACTTTCCTAGACTAGCTCATACTGAGGACTCACTAATAATGCACTCATCTGTTTCTGAGTCCTTCCCTAATGCTCTGTAGCCTTCTTCTGTTGTATATTGTTTGCCTGCGTGCCATTATGTTCCTTTTAAGTCAAACCATTTTAGATTCACCTCTTGTATGCTGTAATTGGTTGCCAGATTTTTATCTTTCAGGACAGCAGAAACTCGGCTGTCAGTCTGAGCACTGAAAAGAGTGTTCATCTCCACCACTGCCTCAGTTATTTTCTTCCTTTTAATTCTTTATAAAAGGTGCGACACTTTTGTTTTTTTTTAGTTTCCTAATTTTGCTTTATTATCATGCATAGGCAGTGTCATGTCATCTTTTTGCTTCTACTTGAATATATGTGTGATAAAAGTGGGCACTGCCTTGTCTAATCATGTGAACTTGCCCTTTAATCAAAAGCAGTGTGGCCTTGCCTGTCATTCTGTCTTCTCTTTGTGTAGAGATTTAAGATCTCTTTTATCTAAAGCCCTGATGGTGTACAGTATAAGGCAGCATGTTTATCAGACCGTCACGTAACTCTTAGGAAAACATGGCTTGTTTGATCAGCACTGTTGGGAGGAAGTGAACTGCAACACGCGAGCTAACAGTTCCAGCTCGTGTTGCTTTTAACGACTGCTTGTGCAGAAAGAAACTGTCTGCCGAAGAGTAATTGTGGTATTAGTTTAACAAGCACTTTTGGCTTTCATCCATTTTAACTTCTGAAGGAAAGAAAAGTGAAGGGCTAATGGAGAAGGAAGCTGTCACCAGAGACTACATTAAAAAAAAAGTTTGTTTATGAAAGACTGTTTGATCAGCTACAGCTGATTGTTTCTTCTGTTATTTAACAGGATACATGTCTATACCCCGTGTTTTTTTTGTTTTTTTCAGCAAACATAATATATCCTTTCTATCTGAGTTGCCCATTATGTTTTAAACCTTAATGCTGGGTCTGAGGCTGAAGTGAGGTCCACTGTTGTGGTTCATTATATTGTTTCTGGTATTCTGTCCGTCTCATGAATGTAAATGGTGCCACAGAAGTGTTTAATATTCTGTGCTGATCGAGCCAGCGCTGACTAAGCAAACAGTCTTGGTCTAGCCCAGCCATTCGCAAACTTAAGATTGCTACAACTCATCGAAATCTGAAAATCGTCTGCAGACCATTCAAGCCTTTTATCCCACCTGGATCATCGCCCGAGTCTAAGATGGAGTATTTCCTTCTTTTTGTTTTTATTAATACATTTTAATCTTCTGCTGATTTGCTTCTTGGCTCTATTAACCGCTTTCATTTTACCGTATAATTAACACTTTTCCATTTTAGTTCATTGTAATGATAAAATTTAAGATGTGCTCAGAGTCAGCAGTCCAAGCAGAATTGCCTGCATCACCCTCGCCCCAGTTACCTCCTCCAGGTCTTCTGGTAGGACACTTAGGTGTTCTCAAGCCAGCTGAGAGACATACAGTATGCTGGACTCAAGGTTTTAGTCGTTTTCTAATGCAGTTGAGTATCATCTCAAAGTGGGTGGGGTTGTTATAGAAACATGGCCCGAAACTCTCATGACATCATTTGTATGTGACACAAACACAACACAAGGAACATTTGCATGTAGTTGCTGGACCATGTTGTTGGTTTTTGTGTATGTTTTTGTTTTACTGGTGGATTTCAAAGATGCTGGGATTGATTCTTGTGAAGGAGTTAGTGTCATGACTCCAGTGATGTCACTTCCTGGCCAGTCGGTTTGGCTAGGAAGGTGACGTCTGAACCAGTATGGCTTCAGTTTTATCTCTCCCACTCATATCCGAGCTAGGCTTGGTTAGCATGTGAAGGTCTAGCCTAGGGACCCTCACTGGATACAGAACCCCTGACTTCAAGTTTTAAAGGCATGTAGTTTTACTGCAATATATATCTTTGGTCACTGACTCCTCACAAAATTTTATCTTGTCATCACAGATTTTAAATTCCTTGTACTATGACCAAACAGTTTCAAAACGAATAATACCCCCGTTACTTTAACTTTACCAGTGACTATCTGGAGACCCTGTTCAAATCCCATGAATATCATTATACCATAATTTGTCAAAAATCCCTTTCTAGATGAGTGATTGCAGGAGGACAATTTCTCTTAGTGGCTGTACTATAGCAGGAGAGTGTGGTCGTGTCAAAGCAGAGGAGATGGATCCGTGTCTCGATTTCTTCTATTAAAAACAACAAACTTTGTCACGTTTGTTCACCGTGTAAATATAGCAATTTACAGATACATCTCCATAGGTGTCCATTCATTCTGGATTATCTTACAGGTACTACCTAAGAAATAAGGACTCCTGGGAAAGCCACTGCGTTGAGGGATCCACCTATGCAAATTAAGCATTAATTCTCACCAAATAGATTAATGTTAATGGCAACAACTGTCACACAAGTAAAAATGCTTTTTTTGCATTCACATTCACTTTTCTTTAGCACCAGAAAAGAGGTTTGCACTGGTACAGACCATTAGTCAGTCTGGTCTTCAAAGCTGATATGTAACACTGACTGTAGCTTGGAAAGCAGCAATGATATCTTCAAACCAGATGGGACGTTATTTTGAGAAAAGTCATTTTTCCCCACTACACCTGAACAAACCTCTGTAAAGAAACCATCTAATTTCCATTTTAGCACTTGCGTCTGATTATTGCTTTTAAATAGATTTGGACAAATGTTAACCTGTTCTAAAACATAGCAATAACACAAAGATAAATGTCTTTTTGTTTGATTTTTGTTGTAGATTGTAAGCATGGGTTCCCAGATTAGTGTCAGTATAGCACTGAATCTGGACTAAACTGTCACACTGCAATCCACTATTTTAGAGCCGCCCGTAGATAACCGTGTGCTATTGATCATTTCCAGTCTTTCACTACACTGTATTACACATCAGGTGGATAGGGACTGGCTAATGTAGGATTTTAATAATAGCTCAACATTTACCTAAGTCCTTTGAGCAGACTGTTGTCAATCAAGCTTATATACCATATAAATAATTACATAATGTATGTAGTGATATTTATCATGTCATCTAACAAGGAATGGAAAGAGCTAAACTGACCACTTAGTTGTCAAAAATATTTCATTTAATAAGGACTTTTCTTCATAATAATTTGTTGTTCTTTCAGCTTGGACCAAGCCTGGCAGAAAGATTTACTGCCTCGGGGGTGAAACCATCCATAACACGGGATATCGGTCCTGTCTGGGCTTTGTAATGGGATAGTCATATTTCTTCTCCTGGGGTCTTTTACTTTTCTGACCAACAACTTCACTCCTAGCGATTATGATGAGACTGTTTCAGTGGCAGCGACCTAGTGACAGAGTCAGGTTATATCATACTGAGGCCAAGGGGTGAATCAGTATCCCAGCAGGTGAATTATTCAGGTGATGAGATGTAGACCTTCAGCTCTGAGACCTGGCCAAGGCTAACATTCATTTAGACCTGTCAGGCTCTATTCAGCTTTGCAGCACTCTCACAAGTTGCTCTCTGCCACTTTTTTTCTACCATTTTTTTCCTGGGGTAGGGAGCTTATTAAATAATTTTTTGCTTTCTCACCTTCTGATCCTCCACCTTACCCCCTGCGCTGTTCTCAAGAGCTGTATTGTAAGTCTGCCAATCGTTCTCTTGAGTTTTTCACAGTAAATTTGGCTGGACTTCAACTTGATGGATGGTCAGCATAAGGAAATGCAAGCCTTCTACAGAGTTTATGCTGGCTTGGACCCTGAGGATATCCCTATTACTGTGTCCACATTGCTTTAAATAAACAGACATAGCAGTTAGCTAGTTTATGGCACCAGTGGAACTCTATTTCCTTGCCAAGCCAATTTCGAATTACTATTTCTATCATTTAATCCTCAACACTTCTATTATATTTATATACTTTTGCACATTATCAAAATAATACAGATACTTTTAATTTTTTATAAAAAGAGCGTGTGTCCAGAAATGTTTGGTTGGATATTTAAAATCATTTGGTTTAGCACAGCAGAAAACTCAGTAGTGCAGAGATTTTAATAATCATTATCAAGTTATATCTGCAGGTGCATAAGGCTGATAATTTTACCTTATCAAATCAGTCACTATTAAGCTTACGGTCCATTTGGGCAAAAGTTTTACAAAAGAGTTGTATAACAGTGTGTCTTTGAATATTGGCCACTGCTTGGTTACTCCGCAAAGCAGCTCTTATTCTTCACCAAGTTACTTTACTGTGTTACTTTGTAAAACTACTATTATTCAAGTAGTTTCGTACTTCCTTTGTCTCAGTATTTCCCTGTTCTCTTCATTGCTACAAAACAGCAACAATAAAAATCCCCCACTTGCACTCATTCTGTCTCTCTCATACTTCTTGGCAGGTAGCTTTGTGCTCGTGGAAGGCATCCAGTCTTTTGTTAATGACAGTGAACGTGTGTAACTCAGCTTGTAAGATGGTACAGAGGACAACCCGTACCTCGATGATTCACATTATTTAGAATTTATAGGTGAAATTGACAAGAGCCGCATCACTATGAACAGCTCTATTAGCTATTTATGTAATCACTTGCTCCAGCAGCTAAAGCTTCACAAAAGGAAATTAATTAGCTTGGTGCTGGTTAAATGGAGTAAGAAATACTACCAAAATCAATTTGCCGTGCAATGAGGTAGCTTCAAAATGTAAGGGTAGGTGTGCAATGGGCTAAATGCCCTATCGGGAATACGACTAGCATGTGCAAGGATATATGGAAGTTTAGGGATAATCCTTTTCTGAACAGTCTGATCATTAAGAAGTGTAGATGTCTGCCTGTGGATGTTTTACCTACATACTAGGATCTTTTTTCTTTTTTTTTTTTTCGCCTGTCCCATTTGGTTCTTTAGCCATCAGAATTGTTGTCTGAAGACCAACAAGGATACCCAGTGGATTTACTTTGCCAAATGGATCATCGTGGCATTGCCGTATTGGTCCATTTGGTCGATCTTTGTTTTTATTATTTATTATATTTTATTTCCAGATGTTACA
>NW_005187505.1:638163-680727 GCF_000239375.1 Pundamilia nyererei | reverse complement strand
AAAAAAAACGTACTGCCATGAAGCTCCCAGCACACAGTTTTACTGCTGATGTTAATGCCAGAGGAAGTTTGAAACTCTACAGTTGATTGGTGCCACTCAACACTACGAGGTCAGGTTTTAAAACACTTCTCCTGTGCAGTAACACCACTTACAGTTGACCGTTAAATACAACGAAAAATAATCATAGTGGAAAGAGATTGGCAAAACTATCGGAGTGGACATGAGGGGATGTACAAAGAAGTGGAAAAACTCGAGGGACAAATCCACAAAAACTGACCACAGCAAAGTGTGGGGAAAAAAAACATCCCACCATTTTATTTGCTCCTATCGGCTGGCTCCACATATACCACACCAGGATATAACCACAAAGTAATTAACACATAATTCACCGTGCACAAGCATAAATGCTGGTAATGTTGTGTCGTAGGCTCCACAAAGCTTCCCAGCAGAAATCTAAATCAGGCCATGCTGCACATGGAGCGGTGGTGCCTCTGTGTGTAGTCACTCCCAGTCGTCCATTCTGAACCAGACAAGGCTTTAGTGAGTATTAGAAACATGCTTTAATTTTGATCTAAGAACTAGGATATGCTATCACCCTGAAGGATTGTGGGACTTATAGCTATATTTTCATTAACCCCATCCTGACTCAGTTTACTCAGCAGGTGGGCTGTGCTGCTGCTCCTGCTGCTGCTGCAGAATAAGAAAAAATAAAAATTATTTTTATCTGTCAGCTAAATAACTGCTATTGCTACTGCTCTTAATGTCACCTGCAAGCAAAGGTCTGGGATAC
Organism: Pundamilia nyererei; assembly: GCF_000239375.1. NCBI lineage: Eukaryota > Metazoa > Chordata > Actinopteri > Cichliformes > Cichlidae > Pundamilia > Pundamilia nyererei. Next base: position 679,937 of record NW_005187505.1, on the reverse strand, counting down.
AGAATATTAAGAGTCTGTACTGTTGTCAGTTTATTAGCTTTTTATCTATATATGATGGATTCGTACTTTAGCTGCGTTCAAAGTGAGAAAGGTTCTCCACCACTGTTTCCACAGATGTGACATTTTGCAGTTATTTGATTGGTTTAAGGATTTCAATCAGCCTGCCATGTTTTCTAGCAGAGTTATCACTCGTTTATATATGTAACAACAGTCTTCGCAGTGTCAGAGATAGATGCCAAAGAGACTAACTAATGCAGGGCCTGAATAAAAGATTGAGGATTCTGTAGCTGCAGAGCTTGATAAATCTGGGTATGTTAGATCCAAAATGAGACTGGATATTAAAAACCATTCCTGTCTTTTAATTTACTTCACTGTTTAAAAACCATTTCATTCTTTGCGGCGAGGCGATGATCACTAAAAGTCCTGAAAGGAAGGAATCTTTTCTTTATTACACGGTAACTATGCCATTATGAGTGTGAACAGTGTGCCGCCCTTCAAATTTTCATACTCTTTTGTTTCGTCTACATCAAAAGTTGCAGTTGATGCTGTCCTCTCTCAACTTTCCCTCTATGCGTTTTTCATCCTCTTCTCCCTGACATATCTCCTGCAGGGATTGTGGGAAGCTCAGATTGATCTACGGCTCTCGCTGTGTGGTCATCCCCATAGGAAATGTTTGTGTAATGGCTTCTATATGAGCGCTGTCAAAGCAGATGAGGATCCAGCGCTCTCGGCGGCCAGTGTGAACACTGTGTCGACAAGCCCCAGCAGGAAACGTTCAGCCCCTTTTAACCCCTGCCGCTTAGTCACTTACATTGGGTTTTCTCATTAATTCAATATGACTGTCTGTTTTTTTCCGACGGTGAATCATGAGATCCAAGTAGGCAAATTATGTAGTTCTTGACTTAAGCGCAGATGTGACCCATGAAATATGTATTTGAGGGCTCAGGCTATGGTTTATGTATGAGTGCTATGTTTGCAACCGTGTGATTGAGATGTAAAGCTAATAGTTTCTCAGCAGCCGCATTCTTTTCACAAATATGTTTGTTTTCTCGAAGCTGGTGTCTTCTGTTTCTCCTTCCTTCCTCTTTTTTTTAACACCGTGTTCACAACTTGATTCCTTTTCCTTTCTACTCACGTCCCGTGTTCGAATTCAGAAATCTTCAACTGCCGACTGCTTGAAAAAGAGCACAAGTAAAACTGAAAATACTTATTGCAACCAGTGTTTTCCCCTGTCATCCTCATATCTTTGGTGTTTCTCATCTGCTATGCATCTACCTCCAAGACCTTCTCTCTTTTTTGTAATTCCCTCGTCGATATTTATATTCTTCCTCTCAGTCTCTTCCTCCTGTTTTCTTTCCTTTTTCTGTCTTTTCAAAGTTGTTGCTAATATGCCAGTGTAGTCTTGCCTTGGCCCTGTCCATCACTCCACATCAAAGCCTCACTTGTTCTCCAGCTCTGTCTGCTTCATGGTCTATTACTCTAGCCTCTCTTGTTGACAGAGTGTGTGTGTGTGTGTGTGTATGTATGCGCATGTGCATACTTAAAGGGTCCTCTCCTCCTTCATTTGCATCCCCAGAAGGACTCGCCGCCGCACTCTAGAGATGTTTTACTTCTATCGCTGACTTGCAAGCATCAGTCAACCTTGCTTTTCACGCTTTCATTAACTTTTCCTGAGCTCATTCACACACATACATGCACACACACACACACACACACACACACACACACACACACACACACACAAAGAGGAAAGTAATGGAAAAAGGGACAAACAAAGAAGAAGCAGGCAGATTTAAACCAGGCTGGGGAGCGCTTTGTTGATGTCTTACTTCCAGCATAATTCATGCTTAGCAAAATCTAGGACGTAATCTTTTGCTCCTTCTCAGCATCAGCTGTCCAGATAGCAGCGTATTTACAGCATTATAAAGCAGTAGTTACAACAAGGCGCTACCTCTCTGTCTCTGTCCTGGAGAAAGCAACACTTCTGTAGTCTGACACTTTTTCACGGCAGAAATAAACCTTCAGGGTGTTTTGTTTTTTCGTAGAGAAACTGAGCTTCATGTCACAAATTATATTATAATCACATTTTTTTCACAGCCTTCCACACAATATCCTGCCTTTGAAACACAATGACAGTTATATTTAATTCACACCGCAAGCCTGGGAGTGGTGGCACAGTGAACTATATACAGAATATATTATGACTAGATTTCCAATATCTCCACAAATTGTGCTTTTAACTTAATGTGGCATATCATTTGTCTCTGGTAATATATTTCTACTATATTTGTGCATATTTACACCCTGGACGTTTGCAATTTCCCACAAGGAGAAGCCAGTGTTATCTTTATTTGGTGAGACATTTTCATCACGCGCCGTTGTGAATGGCACATGATGAAAAAGAGATGAAGACATGAATAATGCGATGTGCTGTGAAGATAAGGCTAGAAATAAAACGGATTCATCTCCACAGCCCTGTTTTTTTGTTTTTTCAGTGACTTCACAGCTAAATTTGGTCACATGGTGACTCTTGAGGAAGCCTTATCCATTGTATGTGGTGTGAATTCAATTTACCTGTCAGTGTGGGTTTCAAGGTCACCATATTACCAGGTATTGTAGAAGTGCAAAGAAGCTGGGATTTGTGCAGCTTCCTTTAATGCAGTCAAAAGCTCCATTGTAATCTTCCAAAAGAGCCTTGATATTGGAATATTTTACCACAGATATGTGTAGTGACAGTTATGAATAAATATATGGAAAGTTTAATATTGTCACTCTGTAGTGTTGTGTCATAAACTGTGGATGAAACCGTATTTGTCAGGTTTGCAGATCAAATATAGATGTTCAAAATGAAGTGTTGTGTTTCACATATGTAATCTGATTTTTAAAATTAGATTCGGTGCCACATCGAGACTGATTTTGGAGTGAGTTTTTGCTGCTTTGGGATAAAACTGCTCCTGTTATTGTGGTTGATTTTCAAAATAAATGTATTCTTGTTTTTTAACCAATATAGCAAATCTAATATTGTATTGATCAAGCTACTACAATAGTCCACTTATTAAATATGGCTTCATTTATACAGGCCTAGAGATCAGTTGGTAAACTGTATATTCCCCAACCAGCTGGTAAGTTGTTGCTGAATTTGTTTCAAAGAGACATATGGTGTTGCATCTTCAGTCACCTTCTGGTGATTGCTTTGGTCGCAGTTTTCTGCAGTCACACATTTGCATGAAACACACTGACTTGTTGCAAAAACTACTCAGTTGCTCACCCCTGAGCAGTAAAACTGAAAACTGCAACGCAAAGCAGAAAGGGGAGAGTTTTGATTGAACAGCCATCCAGGTCATGTTAGTCTAAGGAGCTTTGAAAGAAAGCAACTGGACTTCTTGAAGACGTTTCACCTGTCATCTGAGTAGTTTCTTCAGTTCTAAAACCAGGTATATAAACCCTAGTGGGGTTTTGTTCTTTATTGCTGCATCCAAGTTTTACTTTGAAATTTTCTGTTTCCTTTTTTGTATCACACTTTTTCAAGCTTTGCTACTCCTCGGCAAGTAGTTGGCCGAGGTCATCCATGGCTTGATGACCACAGTTTGAATGACTGTTATCGGCATCTAGCCAACCAGTAGAAGAATCCTCATTTTACCCTAGCAACTGGTGGTTTCCAGGGTTTCCTGACCTGTGTGATTTAAATGGTGTCTATTCACACACTCACACTCTGATTTATTGCACTTCAATATTGTGCCCAAGCATATATTCCTCTAGAGCCACAGCCACCCTATTGTTGCACAAATTGCCAATCCCAAGTAGCAGTTAGATTTTTTTTAAGAGCAGCTACATTATATTAAATATACACAGACAATATAAATAGCAGTTCAAGTTAAATAAATTCATTTTTCATGCATGTTTAACCAAGAATCTCAATGGTTAAAAGTAAAGTATGAGTCAAGACACTAAACCAGATGATTATGAAATGACAGTGACAAACAAAGTGACTTATAATATCTTCCCCTTTATCTATTTATAGATAGATCTATTTATCAACTCCTCTCAGGAGACCACTGGGCATCTCTGATCTCATAAACATTTGTTACTTAACTTCTCCTGCTAAATTCAGTCACATGGCACCCGTGTAAGTCTTATGCATCGTATGTGATGAGAGTTTAATTTAGCTCCCAAAATGTTCACAAGCTCAAAATAGCAATTTATAGAGCTTCATAAGCAAGTGGGATTATTTTCTTTCCTTTCCTTTAATGATGAGCCTTGATACTGGAATATCTTAGAAGGTTAAGAATGAACAAAAATTAAGTTTGATATAATCTTTTTTTTTTCTTGTCCATATCTTTCTGGTTTATGAATAAAATCAGTGTTACGTTGAAAATTGAGTGAATGAGTCATCAATACTTATTTCGCACTGTATGTGTCTGTGCACGTATTTGTGCGTTTTCAGGCCAGAATTTAACAAATGCACTGCTGCTTTTATTTAGAGCTGGCTTTAAAAAGTAATTCAATGGTATTTGGCTTATAGTGAACACAAAAGTTGCACCCCTATTAACAGCATAATGTTCTATATATTTATTCATAGCAGGAGCAGGTTGGGGTTTATCGTACACCTGTGACTGTCTAAAATTGCCCCTCAATGACAGACAAAGCCAAATAACAGATAATGGCGATCCATCTGTCAGATTTCAGACTTTTAGCCCCCACAGAGGTAATGAGCACTTTGAATTTCAACCTAGCGGGCTATAATAAGGTTAAAAAACACACCTTAGAAAATAACTTCACATGTCATTGTCCCCTGTAGCCCACCGGCGGAAGCTAATTAGCTAATATGGGTCTATTTGTCTCCAGGGTGCATTTCTCTCTGTCTCTCTGTTCTACTGCCACAGATCTCTCTTTGTCCCCCTATAGTTTGACCCATGTGGGCTGAATGGACACAGTGCTCTGTAATCGCTACTCAGTGGAGCATCAAAGATGGTCCATCAAGACATTTAAAGTGTACCGTCGTTTGTGACGGATCACAAAATAGCCAAAGCACTTTACCTGTCTCCCTCCTTGCTCTCCGCCTAATGCTATAGCTGCTGTGCAGATGCCGTGATCAGAGGTCACTCAGCCCAGTGACTTTGGAAAAATTCACCTGCACTTGATGCTGACTTCACCTGTGCGCTACTTCTTCTCAGAAAAGAGGCACTCTGGAAAATGCCATGCTGGCCCCTTGGCTTCTAGAGTGCTATTGCATAATTTGCTCTCTTCTTTGAAAGCAGATACTCATCAAAGAGAGGCAGATAATGAACAATGGCTTTGTCAACCGTCAAAGCTCAAGCCCACTTTTCTCTTTGATTCCTATTTAATATAGCACAGCAGGGTGGTATGCTGCAAGGGAAGAACATAGTTCCCATCTTCTCTTTCACACGTAAAATACTCAACATACATTCCTTGGCAAGCCGGTGTGATCATCAGCTCACCAAATCACGTGCAGTACTACTGTTGAAGTTTAGTCTCGATATTGTAGGGGAAGAAAAAACTGATTCTTATTCTCAGAATTGCTTTAATTTTCCCTGAAACTTTACAGATCCAATCTAACATTCCTATGTGATGGTAAACCAGATAGCTCCAGGTTTGAAAGTACTATTAAGATAATTGCATTGGGCAGATTCGCTGATTTATTAAAGTGATTGTTAGTTCCAACTGCTGACTTTCTTAAGGCTAGTGTTTTGAGTGTGAGTGATCAAATTACGATCATTGGAAAATCTTTGGTGAGTTTCAAACCAAGATTAAATAGGTGAACTTTGGACTTCTTATAACAGTGTTTCTAAAGTCTTTGCCACATTAGTGAGTATATGCATGTGTGGGTGGAAAATGGACATAGTTGACCTTCACTCGTACACTCCCCCTCGACCTGTGGAGGATTTTTTTTTAATGTGACAGCGGCATGTGAAATGCCACCATATTTCAATGTCTTTAATGAGACAGGAGCATAGCGGACAGTGGCTGCTCCAGTAAATGAAGGACTTAGTGGCACAGGGGCTGTTAGAGAGATGGATTAGCACGACATGATGACGGCGTAATATCAAGGTTTGTTTTTGGGCTTTGGCTAAACATTATTTACTGTATCAATAATCGGCGACATCAGTGCTTACCGTAACAAATGTCACATGATAAATGAACAAACGTCCCTAATAAGTTACAGTAAACTGCTGGCTGCTACATTTACTTGAAATCTGTTATTCTGCAGTGTAAAGCTCTGAGTTTAATATTATAAAATATTATGTTCTTATATATAAAAAATACTATATTCTATTTTTAGATTCGTGCATAGTGTTTTTTCTCAAGGCATTATGGTGTTCAGCAATCTTTACAAAGAACAGAATATTATTGTATTTTTATAGTGAGGTGATTACAATAACCACAAAGGTGATATTTGTGAGTTATAGATTGTTGTTGCGTTCAGTGCAAACCTTAATGTTTCCCTTTCAAGTACTTTGGTTTCCTTTTAACTTTTTCTTAAAGCCAGTGAAGGTCAACGTCTGCATTTCTCTCCCTGCTTAATATCTGTAATGAGATAACATCTCCATAGGCCTCAGCTTTACTTAAAGTTTTCCACGGTAAACACTAAATTAAGTTTTTAAAGTTTGTAAAGTAAGTAAAGGTAGACATTTAACCCTGGTTTGCCAATAAATTTCTTCATTTTTTAGTCTGTAAAATATCCAAAAAGTGAACATTTCATATTCCAATACGTCAGCTCTGTGGTTCACACTTTCAGTTTATGTCCTATCCAATCATCTAAACCTCTTAGATGAAACAGCATAAAAAAAAAATCAAACAATGTATTCCATCCATTTTGTTCATAATTAATACTCAATAATCAACATTGTTGTCTCCCAATCAAATATATTATCACTAAAATAAAAAGACAAAAAGAGCACATAACGTGCAGCACTGCCAAATTTAAACAATTACATTTCTAAGTTGCAACTGTGGCTCAGTGATCATGCGGCTGAGATGCCTGCCAAGATGTTCCCAAATGCATACTCTGCATGCTGTTTTTTCCCCCCTAAAAATCTCATTAACACTCCCATAAAAGTACACAAAAACTCAAACATACGTTTAAGCATTTTCTTCCAAAGCTAAAGGCATCCAAACATCTATGCTGGCACACTCGACAGCAGGAGCAGAAGGATGTGAAGACTTGTTTCACTTTTCTGGAAAAAGCTGCGCAGCACGTCAGAGTGCTTGTATCATGCTTGGACATGAAAGCAGACGCGCTTTACATTTGTTTCCACACACACGCATATGAAATAATCACGGAGAAGCAAACCCACGCTGACACTGCATGTAAAATTGTGACAGATGCTTTCCGAGGTGCAGACATCATGGTATAGTGAAAGCACAGCGGTGCCTGCATCATTCGGTTGGGTTAGGGAGTGCACTTGATCATTGTGGTAGGAAAGCTTTAACTAATGAAACTAGGTTGGATTTAAATGTGGGATACTTTTGGAACAGATGGGGTTTCTCTGTCTATGTATGTCTTGTTCACTTGCCCCCCTCTTCCTCGCCAAATTCATAAACATCTCCTGCTCCATTAGAGATCAAAAAGAGGCGAAGTGGTAATAAACCAGTTCTCCTCCTTGTTGCCTCCTTCTCCCCCCTCTCTCTGTCTCCAAGGTTGTTTCTGAGTAGCCTCTCCCTGACACAGAATGTCTCATACAAAGTCTGGAGCAGATTAATGGAAAATAATGAGAAGGGGGTGTTGGGGGGGGGTGAATATGCATCTAGCTGAGATAAGCTTGATGGTTTTTCAGTTTACTTAGGCAAACACAATAATGACCCACATACTCAACTCTAATTATGCAGTAGCTGATTCTGCACGGAAGATGTTCAAAAACTGAGTCAGAGACAGTTTTAATCAATTATTTCCCAGGTTACGATCAAGAATAAATCCCAAGGTTTTGTTTATTCCAGATGCTTAAATGTGATTGTGTAAGTTAAGTACCATTTGGACTGCCTTGGAGAAAAACCTCTCCTCGCGGTTCCAAAATCAGGCTCTTGGAAGTGATGGGCTTTTTTCAGTATTTGCCTACATTTTACAGACCAAAGGATCATTCAATAATAAAAAAATTCTATTCAGTATATTCCTCTTTTAAATTTCAAGCCTTAATACTTTAGGAGGAATGAGCAGCTGATAATGGATTTGCAAGGTCAGTGAGATGCAGTATAAAAGTTTATAAATTAAACAGACTGATACATTTCTGGACCTCTGGATTTAAATAGTTTGAAGAAACTTCTGAAGAATTGTGTCTTAGTAGTGTGATTAAATGCCCGACACTTCCCAGTGTGTGATCCATCGTTTTTTTACCTCTTAACAATAAAAGTTGTAGGGAGGTGTTTTGAGACCAGAGGTTCCAGCGGTTTTAATAAATAAACAACAACAACAACAAAAATGAAGATGGAAACGAACATGTAACTTGAACACTTGGAAGAATTCGATATTTCTCAATGCTCTGCAGTAGTCTAGCTGGTAAGAAGCCAGGCCATGTGACCGCAGGACAGGCTCATTGAACACTGACAGAACCAAGTGATTTCATGACAGATTAAGTTTCTAATGGCCCAAAAATAAAACTGCGGGAGTACTAGACACAATATGCTCATACTGTTGATATAAATAGTTCAGTCTGTATACATTTATATGGTAGCCTATATAAACGCTTACTCACCACCTGTTCGGTAATACAGTTATCTAATTAGCCAATCACATGGCAGCGACTCAGTACATTTAGGCATGTACATAACCTGTTCAAACTGAGCATCAAAATTGTTGGTCTGAATATTTCAGACCAACAACCATATATCCTGCTGTCTAGTACTTTGTCCAGACCATGTCTTTCTCTTTATGAATGCATTATAAAGAGTTAGCTGTACTCAAATGGCCTTCACAATCACCAGATATCAATTCAACAGAGCATCTTTGGGAAGGAATGGTGTATCATGGAAGCGCACGATCATGTCAGGATGGACCGAAATTTCTAAGGAATGTTTGCAGCACCAACACCAGCCTGGTACTATTAAGGTGTATCTATTAAAGTAGCTGGTATATGTGCATACAGTGTTAATGATACAGAGTAATTCTGAGCCTTAGATTGTGGGTGAAATGAATTAAAACAGCTTGTTAGACATGCTTTTGTGATTTTATAAACTAAATTATAAATTAATTGGGGGAAAAAACACATATTGATTGAAAACCATTCCTAACCCTTGCCTACATTCTGCAAACCTGCTGCACTAAAATTTATTACATTATTTGACTCCACCGATATTGCTGCTATTTTACATTTTGCAGTTGTTCTTCGTGTTCTGTGTTTGGTTTGAATTTGCAATAACCTGAAGCCAACATTTCAGATTCACTGTGCACTTGATTGCAGTGACAGAGCAGTGACAATTTATATGAATTCGATTGGCTCAGATTTAATACCCACCTCAGCGTTTCCCGAGCTCTCACTTGTTTCCTAAATCTCTTTCATCTGCCTTTGTGTATCCCAGAATTTGTCCTAATTAGTCTCCACTGTTATTTTGCCCTTTTGTCGTATTTTTTGTGTTGGAAAAAGATCAGTGCACCAAAGAGACTGGGAGGCACTCATGGGGAAATAAAAAGAGAGACATAGAAAAAAAAGAAACATTAAGGCCAAGATTTAGAACATCAAGGGCACAAAATGCTAACAGGGTGAGCACAAAATAGGCCTCATGCACGTTTTCATTAATCTGAGTGCTCATCACGCATGTCGTGTCCTTCTATATAGTTTGTTCATTTTCTTTATGTTGTTCAGTTTTGTTCATTTATATGAGCACCAAAAAAACCAACAAGAAATGAATTGAATGATATAGATAATTTATATATTTTCAAAGGGATTCATTATGATTATTATTAAACTCATTTCTAGCTCCAGTAATATTAGATTTACACTTCAAAATAATTCCAGTTTTGTTGGACTTTGTGGGGCATGTTGTAATGGTTAATACTTTGGGGTTACATATTCCCAGTTCAATTCTGGGAGGAGACACAAACCCAGCCTCAGGTTGCCACAATCTACTGTCCTCCAAGTGCTGAAAAAAGGAGCAACCTAAAGTACCTGTCTAGCTTGGGGCAGCCCACCCTTCAAGCTATCTCTCTGCTGATTGGTTGCCCCATGCAAATAAAAGGTTTGAAGTTGGGAGTTCGCCTTGTAATCGGAAGGTTGCCGGTTCGAGCCCCGGCTTGGACAGTCTCGGTCGTTGTGTCCTTGGGCAAGACACTTCACCCATTGCCTACTGGTGGTGGTCAGAGGGCCCGGTGGCGCCAGTGTCCGGCAGCCTCGCCTCTGTCAGTACGCCCCAGGGTGGCTGTGGCTACAATGTAGCTTGCCATCACCAGTGTGTGAATGACTGAACGTGTAAAGCACTATGGGGTCCTTAGGGACTAATAAAGCGCTATACAAATACAGACCATTTACTGTACAGTACATACATTTTTAGATGTTAGACCTTTTTGACGAAAGGTCACGGAAAAGTGTTGAAAGTTCACACTCTGTGTTTGCAGGGTTTCTTCTCACCAGGCAACCTATGCAGTCAGCTTGCATTCAAAAGAGGTTGAGGATGCTGCATGCTTACAACTACTTGCAGTTGGTTGTTGAATACAAAAAACATCGCAGGGGCAACCACCAATTGTTCCTACGATGACAATCTTGGGAGGGGGTTCCATTCTATTTACTCTAGTGTGGCTGAGACATTACCAACAAAGTCAGAGTAGTGTCGGGCCACCAAGATGATAAAGATGATGCCAACTATTCCTACTCAGGTCAAGTCCAGAATTGGAAACCCATTACCTACATCACAAACAAGCAGTGGAGCAGCAACACGAACCACAAAATACTGTCACTGTTGTTTCTGCTGCACTAATTTCAATTGATCAAGAGTCTTTAATTTGTGACCTACAAGTAAAAACAATGGACACATATTATGATGGACTGCAACCAGATTCCCCAGTTATGTTCTTCTGTTGCCTTACTGTTCTCGTTAAGCTGCACTTGTTATTAGCTTCATTAATTAAAGGTTTTTTTATTAATCTCTGAATTAATAGACTTTAATTAAGTGCATCCATTACTGACATCATTTGTGATTCAAGGCCTTTTCTTATTAGATGAACAAGGAGATTTGCAGTTAACAGATCTAACACTTATCAAGTTATATCTTACCGGAACATCATTAATAAAGCTGTCCGGCACTATATCTCAGAAGGAGGTTTAAGCATACATTTCATTTGAACTGAACTGTTGTATTTAACTAGTTTCCCTGTGCTTGTCAGCCTGCATGGTCTCTAGGGATGACTGTTCAGCTATTTTTCTCACCTATCCATCAGTTTTTTAGGGCTATTCCCATCTGTCACTCAAGTAGACAACCTCCCATCATGATGTGCTGTCAGACTCCCACCAACCTGGTTTATATTCCCTGGATAATCGGGCCAGGGGTGCAGGATATATTTTCACGGCCTGCCTGCACCTCTCCATCACTTCCCTGCATCCATCACTGAAGAACTGTCTGGGAGAAGAGCATTTTAGTTCATTTTAACACATCCCAGCATCTTTTTATAGAGATTTTATGGTCTGTTGTGATACAACGAGACAATCAATGGGTTTCTTAATTATTTTTTTTCTGTCAGTAAAAGTCAGAAAAAAGTGAAAAATGGTCCCAAAGTAGGTGCCTACTGATGTCTCCAGAGCAGCTTATCAGCTGACTAGAACAGCAGTTAAAGTAGCTTAAATACAAAGTTGCAGCCAGGAGATAACGTAGTTGCAGGCTGTCTAAAGGATAATATATATAGTATTGGTATGGGATCTGGACATCTTTCCTTTTGGGGGGATTTGCTAATATGCCCAGAATACATAGTGTTTCAATGGGAAACAGTATTTTACTGCGTGATTTTTCCTGTTTTCTTGGAGTAATTTGTCATATTGTTAACTACCGCTGGTCAGAATGAGGGTAGTTGTTTCTATAAACTCTGCAATTGGTCAAGGCCAGAAAGAAATAAGCTAGCTTGGATTTTGTGATCAGAGAAATTGGAGCTCCTAACCTGGGCAGCACAGAAAGTCCCTTTTGCTGTGGCTTAAATGATCACTCACTCAATCTTCAACTCAGTGTTACAGCTTCACCTTCACTGAATGTAATGAACAAGAAAATGTTTGATTCCTGTTCGTTCCTTTTTTTTTTTAATACTCTTGAAACTCTATTACTATTTTTTAAGCCCGGAGACCAGTCATCAAAACTAAGGGATGTTTTATGCCCACGAAATCTTCTCTACTTTTTCCTTTTCTATAATCCGAACCAGCTCTGAGGGGGAAATGAGCCGCCTGGTCTTTAGGGACTTGTGAAGAACACGTCCCATGATTCTCAGCTCTGTTCCACCTAGCCCATGGGATTATTGGAAATATAGAAAATGCCTGGCTGACCCCTCTTTCTCTCTGATGCTCACACATGAGCAAACTGCAGTTTCATCCCTTCACAATGTTCAAAGCCCATTCTTACATGGAGACGGTCTGTGGATTTTCATTTTCCCGATGACAGACATTTATCACAATTTTCTTCCCCTCATTTCTATCATATGAACTTGGCTCTTTTATTCTGTGCCTTTTCAAGTTCCAACTCCTCCTTGGCTTCCAAGTACCTTCTATCACCAGCTGGTAATAACTTCATTCTATATCAAAAACCAAGACTTATTATTTCACTCCCACTGCCTCCCTCTCTTCAGCCTTTCTGTTTCTCTATAACCCTCTTTCATTTCTACCCACCCAGGACATTAAGGTCTAGGCAGACACTCTCATAAACAAACACAAATGCATGCCACATCTCTAGGGAAAAAAATATCACTTTCTGAGAGGGTTTCTCTTTATTCATTTCCCCCATATTTTATTTATTTTTGCCTCTGCAGGCGGTTTTAGTTAAGGGATGAGGGGGCTCTGAGAGTCAGTGATAAGGGCCTTCCATTGACTCCATGCAGGGACAGGCTAGATAGGTGAACAGTAAGCTGCACAGTGCGTAGTTATCTGAAGACACACACAAACACATGGGCCATGTTTTCATGCACATGAACTTTGAATTTAAACAACTAACATGCTAACATGCGAACCAACATTTAACTAAAATGTGTTTTGTTAGAAACGTAACCCTTAAAAAGACCCTTGCTCGTGCAGTCAACAACAGGATATAGGATTGCTAGTAGCTAAGAAACTTTAGGCCCAGCAGCATGCTATCCCTAAATCTCAGAAAAAGCAAGCAGATAAGGGATAATTATGCATACTTTTCTTCTTCTTCTCCTTCACTATCACAGTTTTATGGGACAATTTTCCAGTTTATTAGTGTCTCTGGATACAAGATTCAAGAGCTTCCCTCACCTTATTATCTTATCTGTTTATATGACTATAATCCTTCTTCAGATCAATCTCATCTGTGTTAGTGTCCATAAAGTGAAGAGTTTCCACTTCTTAATGGAGACCAAGTCAAGATTAGGATTCAGGAGCGCATAATTGAGTGGCATGAATCATTTTGCCACTCACACAAGATACCAGATTTTTCTTTTATACTTAATAGCAGCAAAACTACATGGTTAGGGTCAGAAAGTTCAGACTCAAAAGCAAGATGCAGGCCAAAGAAGCAGCAAAAAGAAAGCAGTTATTGGATGAACAAGGTCTAAAGGGTCCAAACAAGCGATCTAAGAAATACACACATACTATAGGAAGACCACAGTCACACAGGTCTAAAGAGCAGTTGGCGACCCTTTGGCAAACACTAGTTGGTTGGAAAAAATTCTATTTCATGACTGGTTGATAGTGGTTGCTGGAGGTTTCTGGCAGTCGGTGGGTGACACTGGTCAGAAAGAGAGTTCTGCATCAAAAACAATGTTGTGAGTGCTTTGGTGTCTAGCAGCTTGCCATGGTGGTTGGCAGAAGTTTGGTAGTAGTACAATGAGATCTCTGAAAACAACTGATAATGAACCACCAAGCACTACTGAAACTTTACTTGACTCAGAGGTTTACTACCGCTTCCCAAGCATGTACTTACAGTCTTTAGTTTTTATGGAAGTTGGCATCTTCCATAAAAACTAAAGGCTGCAGCAAATCTGCTCGCAGCAAGGAGGTTTTTGGTGCAGCATCCTGCTTGCTTTGGTTGCTAATAGATTGAGGTGGTCCCCTGTAGTGTGGCTAAAACAGGAGAATATGTCTGCAAAAACTTGCTAACTACTAGTCCAGCAATAAAACTTGGAGAATGCAGAGGTTGTGCATTTTGAAACGTGTTGGCACAGTTGCATTGCCATTTAGAAAGTAGTTAAGGTGAGTGCTTGCGGAGAGGTCAGCGTCTTGCATAAATCTGTAGATGACTCTGGCAATCTGCTAGCAATCAACACAACCACAAGTAGTTGTTTGACGCTGTAATGTACACCTTTTTGTGATTAATTTCACGTGGCAACTGCCAGTAATCTTCATCAACCATTTGCCAGCTGATCAGGCAAAACACATTCTTCCCTAGCAACCACTGGTTGTTAAGTGGTCACAGACTGGCGTGGGGCATTAATGAATCACAGGTTGGAACATTTGCACACAAATGAAACCAATAAGGGTGAGGCAGATCGCAATGAAAGAAACTGAGCAAAAACACACCGACAAGAAGCTATCCTTAAAATGAAACTGTAACTATAAAAGGCAACTAGTAAACACTGAAATATTAAGATTAACTAAATATGAAGACAGAGACAAGGGAAGACAGAAGGCAGGAGGAGAAGGTTTGGGTATATGTTGCCACTTTATCAAAAGTCCATTTTCATGGTTGCCTGGCAAAGAGACCTCCAAAGCTACTTGCTGCATGCATGACACATGCTTCACGTTGAAGTACATTCATTTCTAAATCATGATTACATTTTCATAATTACTTTACATTTTAACCTTGACACCACATTCCACAGTTTTAGCTATAAACATTTATGAATATGCGCATACCGTACATTCATTGTTCTCCATTCTATTCAACAGCCGGTGTTTCACAGGCTCGACATGCGTGCAGCCTGCTCTCCATTCAGCTGTCATTAACTCCAACACAAGGAGGCAGATTAATTTGTGAGGTTTTCAGCAGGTGGAAGAGGGAGAAAGGTTAACATACCAGGAGTGATGAATGAATCACTTTGAGCGCCATTGTTTCGTTATATTCCGCTATTGTAGCTGTAATGATTTTCTGAGCCACTCAGAAATTGTCCTTTAGTCTTAATCAAAATGGATTTTATTTTTGTCTTTCCCTCCCTGCTAAACTGCTGTGGCATGTGAGTGCGTTGCATATGTTCCAATGTGATTAAGTGTATTTAATTAAGCCTCAGCCAGATGGTCCTGCTGGTTATTTTACACTGCTGCATGTTTTATAGTATACATTATAAACCTATAATGCATTTCAATGTTGTGGCAGAGGGTTGAATATAAATGTTTTGTGTTGTTCAAGAAAGGGTGTAATGATGTCATTTTTTCTTTATTCGGGCCTTCTCATCTTTCTTGTGTTCTTCCAAATTTGTTGTTCCCCCTACAATTTATTAGGTGAAGTAGACAGGTGATTAAAATTTTTAGTCTTACTTCTAGAGAGATGCATGTTTTGCCTGAGTCATGACACAGGCATCCCATTCCTTCAGTTATAGCCAAATGCTGCTTTGAAGTTTTTCTGCTTCATATTTTCTGTTTACAATTACTTTCATTTGATCTTCTTGATTATTGGTTAAGAAAATGCCCAACCCTCTTTCAGCATTTCATCGTCGCATCTCTCGTTATGTCCGATCTACAGTTGAAAGCCAAAAGATTTTCACTTTACACTCATATAAGAAAGAGAAAGGCATTACAACTGGAATAAAAATTATATTTAACTGAAAAAAATCTTATTGAAATAGCTTCTAGATATTTATTTTTCTTAATAGTGTTTAATCATCTGATCATCCCAGTGTTTCAGCTTATATTGCATCATGCCACATTTATCTCTAAGGGGGAAATGATCTGTGGTTACAACCTGCAGGTGCTCATGTCATCAGGCAGCTCAGTGATTCAAAGGATTGTCATCTGAGAGTTAAAAAATACCCAGGATGCTGAATTAACCACTATATTGATGAGATTAGCGTCAAATTACCTTGAACAAACCAGCTTACTCGGCCAATTGTGTATAATTTAAAGACCATTTTAAAGCCTGTTTTTATTCAGCTTTAACTGTCATTGTTTTAATTGAGCAACTGAAGTGCAGATTCTTCTCTTGGTCACTTGTGCTTTAGTCTGAAGTGGGGCCGACTCTGATTCTTTTGTAAACTGGTGAAAAGAAGAATGCAGTTTGATTGGTGTGGTTAAAAGTGGCAACCATATAACTGTTGTTAGTAATGATACATGCAGCTTTTATGTGAGCAGTCAGTGTTGTATTGATTGCATGTGCACTATGCTGGACTATGTACTACATATCATTCATCCTGCAACTATATACAGTAAATAAGTATAATGGCAACAAAGGTGACTTGGACAAAATAGAATACATAGCTTTTTACTACAAGCCCTTTTCACCCATTCACACACACATCATCCATAACACACTTCATGATGATGGCATTTTACTAAGGCCACAGCCACACAGGCTTCTGGTACCCTTTGATTGCCACAATCGGTGCATGAGGCACTCAGAAAAATGCCAACTCATATAGAAAAGTCACTAACTACTAG
Source organism: Pundamilia nyererei (assembly GCF_000239375.1). NCBI lineage: Eukaryota > Metazoa > Chordata > Actinopteri > Cichliformes > Cichlidae > Pundamilia > Pundamilia nyererei. Next base: position 663,192 of record NW_005187505.1, on the reverse strand, counting down.
CTGAGAGGTTGAAAAATTATGACGAGATGCCCAAAGTTTGAAAAAGAAAACATTCACCTTCAAAGTAAATTTTAGCCCTTACCAAATTTCAAAAGATATTTTATTTTGGAGGGGAAAATTCCACAAGCAAACCACCAACTCTCCAGTATGAGTTGAACATTGATGATACGTACTAATGACGGAGAGCACGATCAGACTTCCTTTGGAGAAGTGTTGCCCTGTGGTCTGAGTGGACTGCACTGCTTTTTTTAAGCAGGGAATATTTTTAAGGGCAAGATGATCAGTCTTCATGATAAAAACAGCTTGGAATCGACTTTTGGGTGTAAACAAATGCACTTTTTTGCCTCTGAGGTATGAACTGTCAAAACAGTCACCTAGAGTTATTGAAAGTCCTTTTTCACCTGGACAGGTGGATGACCCATCCATCTATTGTATATCCACAGTGGCTTATATAGCACCATCTCTTTTTTCTTCTTACTTTCTCTACTTTTGTCAGTTCCTTTTCTGTCCCTGGGGGAGTGCCTCTTTGTATTTATTGTTATTAAGCTGCTTATGTTCTCCCATCATCCATTCATCCATCCATCCCTGAGACTGTGCCACTGCCTTTTGATAGAGCGCTTATACATATATTATTCATTTGATTGACTCCCTCTAATCGCCTCACAAGTGGAAGGAATTAATCATTGCAGAAATCCCATCATTCGCATCCCGTTCGGGGAGTTTTGGTGATGCCGTTTTGGGAGCGTTGCATTAGCCAGGGAAGCCAGTTTGGAAAGGGGCGAGCCAAAAAGAGAGCAAAGGAAGGCCACTTTGCTCACAGCCAAAAAAATCAATGAGGCTGGATATTCAACACTAGTCTTTTGTTTTTATGGTGGCCCATAAAAACCCCATTGAAAAAGTATATATGGCATGAGATGATTTCTCTGTGGGTGAAATTGGATTAAGTCTAGTGTAAAACGAAGAGTCTGGTCTTTTTTCCTCTCTTTCTCTGTCTCTTCCGTTCTTTCCCTCATCCACTCTCCCTCTCTCACCCATCCCACAACCATTAAACTCTATAGGATGAGAAACCTAATTACATGGCTGAAAGTGGCCATAGTGAGGACTATTAAAAGGATCCAATTAAAGTTTGTGTGACGCTGGCAGCAGCATTCTAGTGAGGGATTATTTGTGGAGGTGGAATTTGATCTGACGCATGGAGAGTTGTACATTGGCTGAGTATTCGCAGATGGATGGCGGGTGGGAGGGTCTTCGGAGCAGTCCAAGTAATTGGATCCTGTGTTAATGGACACTTGTGTCAAAGAGGGAATGAAATACAGTGACAGTGTAAGAGAGACCAGAAAAGTAGGTAAAAATAAGTGAATGGAAGAGGGGGTGCTCATGAATTCACCGAGAGGACAGAACAGAAAAAGTACTCTGTTGTTTGATGTGATTTTAAGTAAGAGAATCTACGCTGTTATTGCAAAGAAGGTCACAGTATGTTTGACTGCAACTGGGTTTGTAGCAGTGCTTTTCAAAGGATTAGCACAAAAGATGCTGGACAATGCAAAGCCAAAAGAAAATAGTTACTTTTGGTGGTGATTCAGACTAGGATATGATATATTATTTTTGCTTTCACCTTGCTAACAGAAGGCTGAATCTGACTTTGAGGTTGCATGCTCACTGGCATCTTGGATAATCCTCCTTTCTAAGGCCTTCTAAGGTCACACGGGCCTACACAAGGATTGCGACTGGTTGTCGCTAGGTGAAATCAGTCTACAAGAATGTATAGCAGCAAAAATCTCCATGCGATGGGTTAGGGTTCTTGCAGATTTCCATGATTACCAGCTGTGTCCAACCAGTAAGGATGTGAATATGACACTAGGCCTAACATTTCAATTGACTAAAATTTTAAAAATGCATTGTTTTATTCATCATGACCCAAAATCAGAAACTCATCAGTGAAGTGTTTACAGAGGTCAAGTCCGATGGCTCAGTAGTGGGGGCTTGTCCGGGAGCCCCCACTATTGAGCCCCCACTATTGAGCAGTGGGGGCTCAATAGTGGGGGCTCAACCAACACCAACAGCTCCAACCACAGGTGTATTCCCCTGGTGGCCATTAAAAAGGATGCAGGTTTAACTTCACTATGCAGGCCCGAAAGCCACCTTTTTTACCGCCTGTGAGCCAAAATTTCTTTATGTTAGATTTGAGCTAAAAGGTCTTCTTTAATCAAATTGTCTGACATATTTTAGTTTATTCCTATAAATAGATAATAAATAAGGTGATTTGTTTGTTAGATATGAGTAAAGTCAGAAGATTGGTGCCTTATTAGAGTTCAAGCCAACATTTAAGTGCTGTTATAAAATGTTTTTGTAGCAAATATCCCACAAGGAGTTTAATATTAACCAAGTGCTTGAAAACCATCACATCAATAAAAGTCTGAAACAGGAGTGGGAGGGAAACAGCTACCTTGTCAAATGCATTTGAAAAACTGAAGTGCAGGAATGTAAAGTTTTCATGGGCTTTTTCCGAGTTGCTGTCCTGACAAACCTCTGATATGTTTACTGGCGCCAACAGCTTCTCTTTATCCTTCAGTCCACCTTCAGAGGATCAAGATTATCTAAATACAACCTTCATTATTATTTATAGAAACATCTTCCACAAACCATTATTTATACCGAGTATAGCGCATTATTCTAGAAGCTTCTGCCAACTCATTTTTTTAAAACTGTTTTTATTTTTTTGCCTTGAGCCAGTAACAGGAAGGAAGATAGAATTCATGAATAATTTTCTGTCACTTTTTAAAAAACCACTATTCATTATTCATGGATTTGTATTAGCTCGGATGTTTTAACAATTCTGTGAACAACTTCGGAGTAGATTTTAGTTGAGGCATAAATAAAAACACACCTGATGACTTAAATGCACCACTGACAGAAATGTCAGTGCTTGTTTTTGAGAAGGTCAGCATTATTCCCCATGATGGCGCTTGTAATTTATCACAAGTGCTGTTATTAGAGCTTCTTTTCGAAAAATCTTCAGTGTGTTAGCACAGATCACACAAACAATAATTCCAGCCCTGGAAGGTTTCTGCAGAAAATATTTTTCACAGTGTGAGGTGCTCTTCACTGTCACAGAGTAATTGCAATGCAGGGGAAAAATTATCAGAATTTGGGTGTTTTCACTCACTTTTGCTGCTGGGTAGAATTATGTATCATAAGCTTGAGTCACTTTTAACATTTAATTTAACTGTAATTTGTACCTATAACTCAGCATAAATGACAGTACAAAAACATCACACACATACTGCTGTACTCGGCACAGACTAATGTGTCCACTCAATTCCAGCTCTTATAAATGTTTTCTTCTTCACTACAGTTTTATAAAATAGCAAAATTGAATGTTTTTCTACAAGCTGAAGCAACTAGAGGAATTTGTTTATTATTAATCTGCTAGCTAGTTCAATTTTCAATGTTTTATGAAGTTCGTGAAGGTTCATGAAGGTTTCATATTTGAAGAAACTTCCAAGCACATAGAAAAGTTTTATTTTTGTGACAGCATAACAGTGGCTTGCCATTAATCCTCATGGTCTACCAGAGGGAGAGCCAGTATTGCACATACTTAGTGAGCTTCACAACATGGACACAAACCAGCCTGTTATCATTCCTAGGGCAACAAATACCACTGTTTTGTCACAGCCAACAGTGATGCCGACACAGATTTTCACAAGTTTGCAGGAGTGTTGCGATGTGTTGGACAACATAAGTCTTCATAAGAATGCAAGAGTGCTGGCAGTGGTGTAAATCATAGTGCTGTCAGCAAACAGGCTGTGGTTTGTGTCGTAGGTGGAAGCTTTTTCTGTCTTTTCTTTGGATTTCTCTGGGTTTTTGGGGAAATATCAAAGTTTGGATTACATTATGCCTGCCGTGACAATAAAGAATTATGCTAAGGCCGTCCAGTATGTTAAAATGTGATTCCACAGGTTCTGAAGATTATAAGCATGTGACGAGTTCAGACTGAGATCAGACTCAAGCGCCAGGTGTAAGGTTTTTAATGCTTTCACTTTATACATGTGTTTATTCAGCTTTGAGTATAGGATCCATCCAGGAGCTACATCCAGGAAAATGGCGCACACAAATCAGCTAAAATTTAAGATAATATCCAAATGATTAACACCGCACATTGTGAGAATCAGCCTGATAGTAAAACAAAAGCCTCCGGCTCAAAAGGATTAAGCAATTTAGAAACGTCTTGATGCGTCACGGGAAAACGCAACCGTGGTTTTAACTTCCTGCCCTTGTAATCGTGAGCTCCTATAGCTTTAACTGAAATGCTTAGGCTTCTCCACATCTCGCTCTCACATGCTGAGCCGCTGTAGGTCCAATAGTGGGAAAGGGGCAGAGGTTACGGCAGGGTGAAACAGCTTAGCCTCCAGTATTAAGGGGTCAGGAGGTCTCCGTATGAGATGATTACCGCCATGTGGAGTGTGATGATTATTCCAGCCTCTGTGGCCCATAGAGCCACTGGCTCAAATCCCTCACCTTATCCAAAGAGGTTACTGGAAACCCTCGAGTTGGCTCGCCTGTCATTGCAGCTGTTGAGAGTAGAGAACTGTGAGGGGAGATGGTGTTGAACAGCAAGCAGGGTTAAAATAGGAGCATTGATTGAAAAGTTTTTGAGCTGTTGTTCTGATAGAAATTCATGTCTAAGTCTTATGGCTAAGCAGTCATGACAGGCTTTATAAACTGATCAAAATGGTGTGGGCCATCCTGACGAACAGGATTGTGTCATTGGATGGTAATGTGCTCGAGCCAGAGTGGCCCTTACTGAAGGATTAGCCTGACAAAACAGCACTTTCACGTCCCTGATCACTGCCTATGCACACTCTGAAAAACACCCACCCAAATGAATGACATCAGCGTTCCCTTAATCTCTATATCTCTGCCCTCTTTTTTCCTTCATGTTCTTTTTCCCCCTCTCTTTATACCTCCTCCTCGTCCACTGTGTGTGTGAATGTGATGCACCCGTCCTCGCCGGATTCTGAGAGATATTGAAATAGCTGCAGAGAAAATGAAACGGCCTTCTTGCGTTTTCCGTGATATTTTTGGGGGGCATCTCTCTAGATTAAAGTTCGCTGACACGAACGCTCGCTCAGCTGCTGTCTGTCAGGGGTCTCCTCCGCAGCTCTGAATAATTATAGGAGTGTTTTTTGTTGCTTTTATTCTTTTTCATTTCAACTTCGCGCCTGCCGCAAACGTGATGGCTTTGATCCCTGTGGAAGTTGAGATGCTGAGCAAGACCAAAGGAGATCTCTCTTAGCCTATGGAGAAACACGAAGGCTTAGAGGAAGCTTGAGATACAGTTAAAGAATCCATTCACATCTTCTCACAAGAGAAACAGGAGCGAGAATAGAAGAGCATGCTCATCTCTCAATGATAAAAGACTTCATGATGACATCCCTGTGTAGGGGTAGGTTGTTTTTATACTCTGTATATTTATCTTTTCTGCATACTGTATTACATTTGTAGGATAGACTTACAAAAAACTTCCATATGAGTTACACCCTGAATGTCAGCATTGGTACTTGTTGCTGCCAGTTTTGGGGATTCACAGTCACGTCTTGCCTTAAATGAGTTTGTCACAGCACTTAATCAACACCAAGAGGTCTTTTAAATGACTGGATGATCTGTCACTAGTAATTTATCAGTTGTTTGTGTGACAGCTCTGCATGAAGAAACATCTACACTGAGTGGGTGTGGATGTGGACTAATGTGATGAGTATTACACAGTACAACTCCATGACACTCAGTTTGATTCAAGCTGCAGCCCAGAACTCAAACAAGTCTAATTTACTAGCTTATAAGACAATTAAAAATAGCAGATCGTTGGAAAAAGTTAGATCATTAGAGAAGTTAGTGTTTGACATTATGGAGATGAATTTTATGCTCATTTATTAATCATTTCAGCTCCAAATAGAGTTGAATACAATTGCATGCACACTTAATTTTAATCGTAAAATTGTTGACTAAATTATAGTAGCTGCTGCATGTACTGCAGACAGTCAAAATATAGTATAGGTGCGTATTGGACAATATATAAACCAATGCTTTTATACAGTCACGTGAAAATAAGAGTTTAAGGACAGCAGCCGCACCATTTCATTGATTTAACAGCTTGTAGAACCCCTTTTAGCAGAAATAACTTGTTGTAATCATTTTCTGTTTGTTTCTATCAGTTGTGGAAGACTTTTGGCCCACTATACTTTAGAGAAGAAGCTTTCTCAGGGCAACTCCTCCAAACAGACCATACTTATTCAGTCTTTTTCTAATTGTTCTGTCATGAACTTTAACATTTACAATGCTAACTGAGGCTTGTAGAGTCTGAGATGTTGCTCTCAGATTTTTTGCAGTTTAGCAAAGCAAGTATTGCATGGTCTGACCCTGAATTCTACACCTAGGACGAATGCGGCCTTTTCTGTCATGTGAGTCCTTTTCACATGACAGTATACTGACCAATATGTTGGCTCATATATATTGGTGACACTCTGACTTGAACGTAAATAATTCAAGACAAAAATACAAAGAACCTCTCAGCTATTCAGATTGCAGGACTTTTAAATTGCAATAAAAACATTTTTAACTCACAGTTTGACTTACTAATGTTTAGAAGCTCCATTTTTATTGAGTGCAAGTTATTAAACTCTTTCAGATGTCAGAACCGCTCAACGTGTTATGCCATAAAAAGTGAAAAACTCTGCTCAGCTTATGTGTCACATCAGTTAACTGCATTAATACGTGTTCATCCCATCTACGGGGAAATCTTGTCACATTTTGACAGGTTATTGCAGTATCAGATGCTACAACCTGTTCCAACTTCAGTAGTTTGGTAGGATTTTTGGGGCTCTGCTCCAACTTTAAACTGACATGTGATTGAATAAATTAGATTTCAAGCAGCTCTCATTGGTCTTCAGACATGAGCTTGGAGCAACTGAGTCTCTGTGAATATATAATTACTTGCATCTTTGCACCAGTAGAATAGTATTTGAAGTATTTATATATGACTTTTATTTTCCTACAATAGGATTCAGAGGAAAGTGCCCTTTTGGATATGTGAGCTGTTGGGAAAATGTCCACTGAGAGTCTTTTTGGTGTAACAGAGTGTTATTTGTGCATTTGTTATGCAGCAAGCATTGGCTACTGTGAGCTGACAAACAGCAAGAAACTGATGCTGAGTAAATATCATGCAAAGTGCTTTGCATAGGAGAAAACCCAAGTGACTGTTTAGTCAGACAAAATACAAATAAAAAAGAAGTGAGCAGATCTCCTGCAATATCTCTCCTGCTGGTTTATCTCTTTAATGTCCATTAAAATTTATAATTTATTTAAGGAATGCTTGTGAATGTCTTGTAGTACTACCTTTAACATAGAAAATTCTGCTCTGCATAATTATTTTCCCTGTTAATCCCCGCTTTTCCCACCTCTTTATCTCTTTATCAGCCCTCTCTTTATCAGGAAGGAAGCAGTCATTAATATCTCTGGCTGCATTACAGGCGGTCCACCTAGCACCTCCTGGAGGGCAGAGCTATTAATGGAATTCAGGGGAGGGCGGCAGAGGGCCAACAGGCAGGGGAGTGTGGTTCAGTGCTTGGCTTTCTCCAATCTATCCCACATTACTGGCTGTCAATAAGCAGGAGAGCAACACGCAGTCATTCTCACCGAGCTTGACTGAACTCGAATGAACCTAAAATTTCATTAAGAGGGCTATAGGACAAAAATATTACGTATCTTTGGTCAGGAACCAAGAGTGAGGTTTTGTATCTATGAACAAAGCATTCAATATGATTAGATTTTAAAGGAGCAAAATTTACTTTGATCGTGAAAACAGCAGCATTCAGCACACATTATTGCCACCTAAATGATACGTAATCACAGTTTATTAAGACCCTGCTCTTTATCATCGCTGGAAACAGTGAATAAGCACATTGCTACTCTTGCTGTCTTTGAAGGCAAAGTGCAGTGAAAGCAGCTTTCAGTGGCGTGGTACAGCATTTCACTGTCCTCCATCAGTCCTTTTGCCCACAGGCAGCTGCTGAATGGGAAACTAATCCATCCCTCTAATGCAAGGGCATTACAGCTGCCCATCACTTCCTAATTGGCTAATGGTTAGGTTTGGATGGTTACAATAGGCCATGCTGACACTGTTTTAGACAGTCAAAACAAAGGGTTTTGGGGCGGAGGAGTTCAGGGTCGGCCTTAAGCACTAAACTGGTCTTTTTTGAGGTTGTAAGGTGTCTAATCCTGTCTTTGACCTCAACATCTTAACACAACTACTTTTTCTTTAATTTGAATAAACATGATGAATGTGGTACTGTAGTGTTAAACTTGTAGAGGCATTTTCTTCTTTTCAGTTTCTTTAAAATTTAAAAATGAATTCATGGAGGTAAATTGCACAATGACTTTTATGCTTTGATGCGGTGAGATTATGCAGGGGAGGTTGCAACTCCGTAGCTAAATGAAAATGCTATTACTCTGCCCATAGGAGATTTGTGTGATTAGAATATGAAACATATAAGAGGGAAAATGGAAAGAGAGGAGAGACTTTAGCAAAGAGTAGTAGACATGTGGACACTATTTTTTCCTTTCCTGCAGTCTGTCACTTCACTATGGCTGTTACCTAGACTACCTACTCTCACACTCACACACAGCATCATATATACGACACTAAGATGATTCAAGACGAGCACTCACTCTGTGGCTAGCGCCTGTATTTTATTGTACATGTTTTATTTATTTAAACCAGAGAGAATGAGATGGGCACATTAAAGTAACAATACAAACAAGCTGTTATGTTATGTCTATCCAAAGCTGTTGCAATAACAATAAAATACATGTGGGGCTATTGTTGTTATATTCATTTAAGAATGTTAACAACTGCCATTATCAATTATCAGAAGAAAAGTTAAAACAGTGGGTTGCACAGAAAGCAAATAAAATAAACACAACTTGTTTCACCCTAACTTTATTGCTAAAATTCATTTCTTTTTGTTGTCAGGAATATGTAACATGTTTTCTCATAGTAAACAATCCAAAAAATCATTTGCAGCCAATAAGAGCCAAGGTATGTTTAGTAAGATATTTTCCTTCGACCTTGCCTGGCTACTTCACCAAGCCGACTGATTTTTCCAACACTGTGAAGGAAACAGATGTTTTTTAATTGAAGAACGGTCCAGTGAGCACCGCAGGAGAACTAACGAATAGCCAATTAGTGCTATAGATATTAACGCCACTATCCAGGGTTGTTTTAAATGACCAGAGCCTGCACCCCAAAGGGCTTGGCCACTTAATGACAAATGGAGGAACTTTGTGAACTGTTTTCACTTTGCTTGTTCCACCGTAAATCCACAGTGGCTATGAATCAGGATCTACTTGAAAAGATGATAGATTTAATTGAATGTACTGGTCTCCAGTGCAATTGTAAAAGACCTGCACGTCCACAATAGCAATTGAAAAATATATAAATGTAAGAAAACGTCAGTTTTGTCGGGCATGGTAAACAGGTGACGCTCTAATGGTCATCTGTATTCAGATTGGGGCCAGTTTGGAGCAGGTTGGACAATACGTTTTTGAGTTACAGCAATTTCGTGCTTCATGGCAAAATATCAAAATGGGCCATGCTGCCAGGGTCGCAACATTTGATGAAAAGTCACAGTTTTCAAAATAATATAACCTAAAGAGGCTGAGCAGATGGCTCTGGTCATTTCCTGTTGTCACTAGGTGGTGCTGTGACTGTTATTGAAAATTGGCATACAGAAAGGTTCAGGGGCGGACCTTTATCAAACATGATGAATCATAAATAACGTTTATGACAAACTGGACAAAGTGTCAGCCAATGACAGAAATTTTCAATCCCCACTTTAGCATCAAACTCTTTAGGTTTACTGACCAAAGATTAAGCTGATCCTATTAAAGCCCTTAGGCAGATTTTGAAAAAGTGCATCACCTTGAAATTGCAAAAATGAGCCTTAATTTTTTTTTACCCCAATATTCTGTAAGAGGACATTACGCTCAGTTTAAAGCAAAAACATCAAAGATAAACATTTGCTTTACTTTCCATATTTTTCTTTGCTTTTAGACCGCACTGTGTAACTGTATGGAAATGATTTGTTTGAATTCTTATGGTATAATCTTTTCCTCAGGGCCCGTGCACATGCTTTGATTCCCTATCATAAATACACAGTACAACATCTCTCTGTCATGCTTCAGGACATACTCTGAATATGAATCTGTTGTTTTAAATAGAGGCCAATGTTTCTGCTTTCCAGAGACTGTCTGGGTCCCTGTTGCACTTTTTTGTATTGCCTACAGTTAAGTTCAAATTGTGCGCAGGTTACAGTGATTTTATTCTCAATGTGCAACTGTGAGGCAGAACACAGAGGTCATGCATTTCATCTGGTGTATTTGATTAACATACAGATGGGCTCAGAGCTATGTTAATGTATTCTGTTGGAGCACTAGTCCCAGTGTGAAACCACTACAGGTGTTAGCTTTGACAGGGGCATCCGATAATGGTGCTTGGCTGCACAAGTGAGGGCTGGACTCGTGGCCCGTGACTGTGGAGTTGTATCTGGCTCGAGAACTTACTTGAGAGCAGCAGGATGGCTGTAGGCTACGAGGGCCGCAGCCCACGCTACAACTTAAGCTGCTCTCTCATCCGCTCCTCTGTTTTTACACCTGTACTCACTTCTCACTCTCACTCAGCATACAAACAGCTCAGTGCGATGTTCTCATTGTTAACTTTCTGCCATTCTATGTTTCTTGTTTTGCATCTCCTGGGAGAAAACAATAATTTATTTTCAAATGCTAACAACAAGGAAATGAGCTGCTATTTGCTAAAGTACTCAATGGCATTGTCTATCTCTTCCCCTGCCTTTGAAGACTGTCCTAGACTCTAAAGATGTAAAGGTGGATTTATACGTCTGTTTAAGAGCGCAACACGTCTGCTGTGGATGCCTCATGTGTAGAAACTAAATGTTCTTTAGAGATGTATTTTATTTTTTCACAGTACCACCAAACTGTGTCATGCATTGTCAGGTCGGATGATTTAGTTTCAGTTTGAAGCTTGTCAGGCTTGCACAATTGCTTTCAGAAAAATAATAGCTTGTAGGTTGAATTAACAACTATTAGTGATTGATTGCAGACATTGAACTACACTAGTGCCCTCTTTTTTTAGAGTCTCAGAAGTAACTGGACAATTGACCGACAAGGAGTTTCCTGTCTGGGTGAGGTCTGCTGCTTTTTTATTTTATGAGCAAGTAATCAGAGAGAAGATCTGAAGTTGAACTGAAATGTAGATGCTCAGGGAAACTCTCAGTGTGAGGTCCAAAGACGTGTGGCTGTAGAGAGAAACCAAAAAACTTTAGGATTTAGGGCAAAATCAACAATCTGATACATTATTCTCAAAAAGAAGGGATGTGCTGGTCAACTCAGCAACACTAAAAGGCCTGAAAGACCAGGAACACTGTTGAGCAGGTGGGCGTATCATTGTCAAAGTCTAAAGAGATGCCTTCATCAGTGGAAATACAGAAGGTTTACAACAAGGTGTAAACCACAGGTTACACTCAAGAACAGGAAGGTCAGATTAGACTTTACCAAGAAACATCTGAAAGATCTTTACCAGGATTTTATTTTGACAGATGAATCCAAGATCAACCGGAGAAGGAGAGAAACAGCTCACGAACTGAAGTACACACACATCATCTGTGAAACACGGTGGAGGAAATGTTATGTATGGCTGCCAATGGAACTGCGTCACAAGTGCTTATTACTACTTATTAATGGTGCGACTGCTGATACTTCTATCAGCAGTCGCACCAAGTAGTTGAATGAATCCTGAAGTATTCAAGGCTATACTCTGTGCTCAGACACAGCCAAATGCTGCATAAGTGGTCAGTTGGTGTATCACTGTGCAAACGGATAATGACCCTAAACATTCAGCAAAAGCAACCCAAAACTGAAGGTGTCTGCAGTAAAGCCCTAGCAGACCATCTGAAGGGAGGATAAACACAGCACTTGAGTTCTAGACATTTCAACTCAAGAGTCTCGGTGCAGTTGTTTTTGTCTGCACCCACGTGAATTTACTGGGTTCGCACCTGCCCTAAATCACACCTGGACCAAGTGGGAAAACCAATCAGAGTCCAAAGTGTAAGTTGGAAGGTGTGAAAATCACTTCTGGTTATCTGCTAAGGTCTATTTCTCTTTCTCTCTATCTTCAGTTTTCATTCTAAAATAAAGAAGACCGTAGCAAAAGAGGATGACTGTGATTTAAAAATACACACACACACAAAAACTGAAACTGCTACAATTCTTTTGGTCAAATTGCACCTCCTGTTCATTTTTGAAATGCTAATCAAATGCTAAGAGGGAAGTCTTACTTTCTTTCTTTTTCTAAACTGGTAGAATATTTTTGCTGCTAGGGTAGTATTCAGTTTTTCCCACTTCAAACATCAATGAAACATGTTTGTGCTCAAGTTTTGTATGCATGCCTATTTTTAAGGAGAGCTTCACACACTCCTGAAACACACCTACGGGGATTGTTTTTAACCCCAGACTCTGGTAAACTAACTAAATTATGAACAAAGTAGTAAATCTTGATAAGTGTCCGAGGCTTTTATACATAATCATGACTTACCTTCCTAAAGAAATACTGCGCACTTGAGCGGGGTGTTTCTATTTTCACAGATCAGCACTAAAGGATCATGACCCACATACAAAGGACTGAAAATCGAGAGGCATTGTGGGTGCTTCCTTTTAGAAATTGTCACCCTAGAGAAGTCCTGCCAGAAGATTCGGCTAAATATAGCCCCCCAACATCAAAGGTCCTCTTTGAAATTTGTGTGTATGTGTGTGTCTGCTGCTCAGTCAGGAGCTCTGCCTGGGAGGGAGGCTAATCTGACGAGTACACAAGCCCCCATGCAGACAGACACAATCAAGAAGCTCTTCTCCTCTGGAGGTGCAGCACAAACAGAAACACAAAAATACTTTTTTGCGTAGACCACAGTGTTCCCTGCTGCTCATTTGCTCTTATCAGCTCACATGACTTACTCTCTCAGCAGGTTCCAGCTTGATGTTTTAGTTTTGACAGTAAATTTCTATTTGAGCATCTGAAAAAGTGCATACAGGGTGCCACTTTAGTTCATGAAATAGTCATGTCAGTATCATGTGCTCGAGAAATGAAAGGGTTCCTCTGAGTGAATCTTATGCGAACAAAGTCGGGCGCTGCAGTCCCCAGGACACCAGCTGATCATTGATTCTTTTCGGGGTTTGCTCTCTCCATTTAAGCACCAATAATCAACCTGTTAACAAGAAGAAATGAAAAGGTTTGACACGAAGGTTGACGGCATGCAGCTGGTTTGAAGTAAAGAAGATTTGTTTTGTTGTTCACAGCAAAAAAATTTAAATTAAGTAAAAAATTCTGGGATAGTTTTTGCCTTTATTTCAGAGCAAAATATTGAAAAGACAGATAATCTGGCAACATAGAGACTGGGAATGAGAAGAAACACACACAAAAAATTATTCAAGCGTATATATTTTCAATTGCATATTTTATTTTTGGACTCTATTACCATAGCTCTGCATGATCCATAGTTCAAAATGGTTCAGATTTATCTGATACTAGACCTTGCAGCTCCCCTTCAGTTTATCAGCATTAAAACATTTTAGCTCCTTTTCTTCCCCTGTTAAGCTAGCTTGCATCTTACTCGCTATAACGCATCAACAAAAGATTAAGCTTATTCAAACTTCATCATTGACTCTATGAAGAGCATTTATACTTGTGTGTGGTGTGCCTACTTTGCTCCACCGTTTCACTGTCAAAACACTAACGTTTTCTTCTGGAGAGTTCATTTCATTTTGAGCCAATTGAAAAAGCAGTGGCAGAACAAACAGCCAGAAATCAATCGGAGGAAACAAAGCTATGAAACAGGACACTCACAGACGATGTAGGCTAGGGAGGTGCACGTTAGGTTTCAGAAGGGTTTGCAGTTATCTAGATTTAAGGAAGATTTTAAATTCCATCTTTCTTTTAATATATTTTTGGGCCTTAATGTGATAAGGTAAGATAAAAAAGCTGGGCAAAAGAGCAGGGCTAACACACACCATAAATTTGAACCCGTGCCTTTGCCTACAATAACAACATGAGGCTGCTCAACAGAGTGAGCTAAACTTACACCCTAAATGCAGCATTTAACACTCGTTGGATGGGGCATCTGTGCACTTATCCAAAGCCAGATCTCTGTGCCTGATTCACCGTGGTGCATTCATGTCCCTTTGGCTACACAAAGTGACGTTTGTAGGTAAGCAAACTACGAAGATGTGGTTGTGTGCAGTCCTCCAAAACCCGACAGCATGTAGCCTACCAGGGATGATGCTATACGTAGGTTGAACGCTGACTAGTTGTAATGTGGGCTTGAACAGGGAACAGAGTGACTGACACAGACAGTAGACAGAAGTGTTGACTTTGACAACAAATTTTGATTTAGTTTTAGTCCTAATTTAGGCACCTAAGTTATTTTAGTCTAGTTTGAGTCAACTAAATATCATAAGATTATGATAGACTAAATCTAAAGTTGCTTTGTCATTTTTTACCAGCAAGTTGCTCCATACATTTAACAAAGCATCTCAGTTTCCTTGACAACAAAGACAAAATGTGTCTATATGTCAAATCTTGTCTTCCTCCCAAGCGCTGACATTTTGTCACGTTTTCATGAGCATCAGGAAGCATAGGAGCTAGTTGTTGTACTGTACTGCTTCCTGGTGGCAGAGAAAATGTGCCCGTCTAACCTTACAGCACCAGAAGATTACTTCTCATTGGATCACTTCCAAACTCGTTCCGCCTTTCTCTCATCTCTCCAGAACAGTTTGTTTAACTTTTTATTTGTTGACGGAAGTGTCAACACATTTCATCATACTTTTTGTCCTCATGCATAAATTTTTATTTAGTCATCGCCTGGAAAACAAACAGTCGTCGATGAAAACGGTGACGACAAAATACTGTAACTTCAGTCTCAGGTAGAAGCTGAAGGACCAGCAGCAGATCAGTGGTTTCATATATTTTGGCAGTGATGACAGTAAATGGCTACATGTGGATAATGGTCTGCAAAGCTGTGGGTAGGCTCTGCATAGGACCAGTGCACAGCAAAGCCTTTCCTTTGACAGGACCATATTAGGGATATTGATTCTCTGAATTTATTAAGAACCAAGAGCAGACAAAAGTGTTTCAAACACTCTGAACATGAGCTTTTTGTTTACCTGTTTGCTTTTGTCCAAACTTCACTATTTAAAGCGGTGACCCCTTTTAACCCTTGGGTGCCCTGAAGATTAGGGGGTTTAAAAAATCTTAATTGGATTCAGATTTTTTCAGTTCCAAACTTTAAAATCTTAAGAAGTTTAAGCTCGGGCTGATGATGTTGATCACACTGTCTAAACGCTGACACATGAAAGAAGCAGACCTCAGTGAGTTCATACACCCCATGTGAGGCTCAGTCACGTCTGATGGCAAAGTTGTTTATACCTGATCCAAGTGGCAGCATTTCAAATGCGAATAGCGTATGCACTTTTTTGAATACTCTCTCCTTCAAAGCATTCAGCCTCACTCTTGTTTGTACATATGAGAAGTGATTGAAGTGATCAGACGGCTTGAGAGAAGATCAAACCCTCTTCTTGCTCTCTCACCTCCACGCGCGTTGCCAAAGAGGGCAAGATTTTCTGATTGTTGTTGCTGAAAAGTTCAAGTATAAAACACAAACCATGCAAATGTCTCTAAACTGCCCGATCTTGATGTTGGCCGACTTGCAGCCTCGAGAACCTCAAGGAGTTTTTCAGCCTTTAATGTAAACCCTTTAGGGGCAGTAAGATGAAGTAGGCTTGCTGATTCTATCCCCTTTCTTCTTATTCATGAAGTGAACCAAGAAAAACTAACAATTTCATCCTCTTGGGCTCTTAAGCATACCCATTTTTCCCACTTGGTAGTTTTAAGATCAGCTCTTTAACTGATGTAGCTCTGTTTATACAGTTAAAAGTGCAGTAATCTGTGTTTATGGAAACTGAAACCTGCGTACTTTTGGCTTTTCTTGGCCCACATCTACACAACACACAAACTTTTACAGGCGTTGTTTGAAACTTGTAATGCAGGAGCGATGTCATCTGGCCTCACATAAAGTCAAATCACCCCATGCTGCGTACAAGGGGCGATCGGTGGCACAACGCTCCGCCGTTAACTTTAAAACACACAGTTGGATACTTTATAGTCAGGCTTTAACAAGTGTGGTTTACAGGCTCTGCTTTAGTGTGAGTAACGCTCCCTCAGATGTGAAAACCCATTCAGCACCTCAGGGGTAGAGTGCTGCGTGTTATCACAGCTGGGATCAGTTTTAACTAGTCTAATTAGCACACAGCTATGAGAACGTATTTAGGAAGTCATTTGTACCTCATTTTAACATTGTAAACACTTTGACACACTTTGTTTTAGTAACTGGAGGAGAAATGATGGTCGTGACTTGACTTAAAATGCTGCTACCACAGGGTAAAATATTTTCACCGCACCCGTGTTCCTGTCAGCTGGCAGGACCGCTGCTCCTGTCAGGGAGTCCTCGACATGCTGTCAACTCCATGCAAATTGATTTGATTTCTCCTCTTGGTGTCCAAATTGCATCACTTAGCTCCTGAAATCATACCTTGCCACTTCTCCTCTCTGTTAAATATTCAGTCTCAGCTGTACAAAGGATGGGACAAAAAAAGGAATGTAAAGATAGGGAATTTAATGAATAGAGCTGGGCCTGGGTCAGCTTGTGTAAGCTCTGGCTTGTTCTGATCGTCTCGAAAACACTGAAAAAGACTCACCCTTAATCAAAGTCCCCCTCTCATTCAGTAGTTATTCACATTATAGCTCTTCTTGCTTATCTTCTGCAGGCACAACCAGGCAGCCCAAGGAAGGAGAGGTCCCGGGGGTGGATTATAATTTCGTGACCATTGACCGGTTTATGGAACTGGAGAAAAGTGGAGCCCTGCTAGAGAGTGGAACATATGAAGGTAAGGATTTATTTAAGACACGCTTAATAACGCGTATGATTGCGGCCATTCTTCTTTGTGATATTTCTATATTTTTTTAAGGAATGTATGCTTCAGTGTGGCACTATGGGTAGTTTTCAGCAGCTTGAATGAATGGGGCTCATCACCTCACGTCCACACTTCCCCCACACTTACAAGTCTGCTTCCATTTATCCATCTTTTGGCTCTATGGAGATGAGAGTGAAATCTGACATGAAGGACACTAAAACCAATCTAAAGTAAATTCTCAATGAAACACACACACACACACACACACACACACACACACACACACACACACACACACACACACAGTGCTTTCATGCTGGCTTTTTCTTGGCTCACTTGAGCCTGAGCTGCAGTGGCTCTTCAGGCTCCTAATCCAGACAAACAGATACTCTCTTCCATCTCTTTCCTGTGGTCAGACAGGCCTGAGGCTTAGATTTTAAACCACTCAAAAAGTCCAGCGCCTAGTTTGCCTGTCCACCTCCAACTCTCAGGAGACCCCTACCATTATATAGATAACACATAGCAGCCGACTTTCTTCTCTCCCACCTGACTCCAGTCTCTGTCAGCCTGCCGCCCCTGCAGGATGGAGCAAAAAAAAAAAAAAAGGAAATTGCAGATGGCCAATTTAATGGTCGGTTGCCAGAAGCAATGTTAGATCCTTTTGGCGATGGGAGCTGCCTTCCATGGGGAGAGGGAGACAGAGTTCCTTCTTGCGCGGTCGCTCGGCCATCATACAGCCTTTTATACATTTTAATAATTTAATGGCCAATTAGATGTGGAAGAAAGAAGGAAAGCATGAATTTTAAAGGAAAGAGCTGCCTGGTAAAAAAAGGAGAGAGGTTTGACTTGTTAGTAGGAAAAAAAATAGGAATTTCTCAGGTTCAATTCCTAGAAAACATTTCCCAGAGAAAAGCAAACATCCAAACATCCAAAGTCCAAACATCTTACTGTTTTGCTCTATTTTTTAGCAAATATCTTTAATCAGCTGAGTCACAAAGTGAAAGAAACTCCAGTTTTTCTTCCTCAGTTAATTTCCACTTACTTTTTCACAGTTGTTATTTTAATTACATCCCTGGTGTTCTTCAACTTATAAAACAGGAGTCTGGGTGGTAATTTAATGATAGCGTAAAAATATGCCATTGCCATTCATTTTCATTATTCCAGCGTAATAAAATAATCTTTTTGTTTTTTCATGTTTTGATTGTGAGCTCTAAATATTACAATAACCGTACACCTTAGGTTATATTTGCTGTAATGATGAAGCTCGTCAGATAGATAAAGCCATCTGTTACACCATGTGAATGCCAGTTAGAGCCAACATTAACTACTAGGTAGTGAGTTCCAACCAAAACCAGCTGCAACATTTCTACATATATTGTTGCACAGAGCGATATGAAATGGACAAAATTAGAATAACTCGTGACTGTAATTTGAAATAGCTTTAGGGTTGGCTGTTAAGGAAAGAGATGTTTACATTTACCACTCTTCCCCATCGAGGATGCCCCGGGGAGGGGCGTTACCTCTGCAGAATCCGGTGGGTACATGAAAAGTGTAGCTTAAGCTTTAAAAAATTGCAAAAACAAATGCATTGGAGTGCGCCTGAACAAGTTTTACCAAAACAATGACAATAACTAAAAGGCAATGAAATAGCAAAATGTTATTTGTAAATGATGATGGGCGGGAGGAGTACTAGCGGATGATTTTGTTCAGCGGTGCAGGAGAGATCCTCACTTATCTGGATATGAACCATCTGAGACCAGAGCGATGGTGATCGACTTCACATGGACTACATAGCCCACGTCTTTTCTTGCACAAGTTTGGTGTAGTCTGCTGAAGGAACAGAGATGCTGTGGCGGAGATGAGGTCTCCGAATAAACTCTTATCCGTCGTTTTTTCTTTTCTCTTTTTTTTTTGCTAAGAAAAAAATCCTTAACAGTATGGATACAAGATAGACATGGCCTTCAGTACCTAAAGGCTGCATTATTTTTAATGACCACCAGGGGGCTGGCTCCCCTGGTTGCAAAAAGCTGTCCAGTTGTATAGAAGTCTATAGGAAAATTACTCTCAGCTGCCTTGCTGTGCTTTGTGTTCTGAGGACTTTGTTGGCTAAATCTCTAGTTCCAACTCATATTCAATAAAATATGAAGTTCATTTTGTAAATTATGGTTATTATTAGAGTCAGAAAGGAGGATTATTGCCAATGAGTTCTGTGTCAAATCCACCCCTTGCATGACAGGTTTACATAAGGGAAAACCTTCAGTGTGAAGCTTCATAACTGGACACTACCCACTCCGATCGCTGCGTCCATCTATTTATACCATCTCTGCTTTTATTTCATGATTGTGTTGTGACAAAGAAATCTCAGCTCCTCCTTCCTTTTGTTTCATTTTTGATCTTTTTTGTTAATTGAGGTGATTTCCTTCTGTTTTTTTTTAAGAAAATAAGTTACTTTCAGTAACACTGTAGACTTAAATCACCGTGGCTTTTAGATGTGACAGCATTTCCACCACTTACTCAAACTTCAAAGTCCAGGTTTCTGTGATGCTTCGAGTTATTTAAGTTCACACGCGGCGTATACTTTTTCCTCAGCTTCAGCTCATTAAGGGTCTGGGAATCATGTCTTTGGTTCAGAGGTTCTAATCCCACCAGTCTCCGTAATCTCTTTAGAGCTGCTCGCTTCTATTTCTTATTGCAGCCTTTAGGTTTTTCACAATGTGAACATGATGTTTCAATAGGTGCTTCTTCATGTTTCCCTTGATATATGTGTAAAAATTTGTCTCAGATGCTTGAGCCTAGTTAATTGCGCATAAGCAGAGCCTTCATGTGCTCTAGCAGGCACACTTGAGTGGATGAGGTCACCGATTTAAAAGGAAGCCTCCAAGGAAAGTAGTGTCTGATCTTTTAAGTGACAGAAGAATCTCTCAGACTTTGGATGAATATAATCCAATGTCTCACTCTCTCTCATCTGTTTGTTGTGCGAAAAACTCGAAAAGAAAAAGTCCGGTCAGTCACATAAAACTTGCCGTTTTTTCTGCATGAAAATGCTTTTAGAAGCTTGAGACTTGCAATGGCTTAAGGAAAGACTGTAACTTTGTGGTTTTATTGGTCACTTCACATCTAAAAATGCCAGCACACTTTTTTTTCCCTTAGGTTTTGAGGTATTGGCTCTTCCAGTTACCCTTTGTGTGAGCCTTTTATAGCATTTTCCAGCTTTTTGGAAGAAAATGTTTTATCACATTAAATCTCAACAGCACTCATTAAAATAAAAGATATATAAATCCATAAACATGAGGTTATGAGGTTTTCACATTGACTGATGGAGACTGTCAACAGTACTGGACTGCTGCCAGTACTTAAACTGAATGACAGTAAAATGTAAAATCAACTTAGACGACTGTGGAAGGAGCTGTTGCATCACAGCCAAATGAAAACCTGCAGTTCCCAGAGGTGGGGAGTTGGTTCTGAGCAGAGACCGAAACTAAGAGAGCGAGAGAGAGATGGTTATTATTCAGTCCAAGTCATGCAGAAACCCATAGTTATATTCCACGGAAATCCAGGCACTGGGCTAGTAAGTGATTTATATGCAGAGGAGGTAATGGAAGAACTTCGCAATAATAAATATGCTGTTCTTTAAATGGTTGCGATTAGCTCGCAATTAGATGTGTGCAGGTCAAGATTACTTTGCAAGTGTGCACGTCTTTGTGCAGATGATGGTGAATTAGCTGGAACAACATCTCAAGTGCAGAACTCATCTGACATTACAAGGCTAACATCCTAACCCGCTCTCGCTTCTCTCATCCTTACTTTCTTTATTCCGTGCCCGTTCTGCTGCCTCTTTGCATCTACATTATGTACACAGGAATTATTTTTCAGTGCTGCTTTTCCTTTATTAAAATTTTATGGAAATGCAGATTTTATTTTTTTTAATGTCATGTCATCTCCTGGGATTAACAGAAGCAGATATATTTACTTTTAAGACACTTAAAAAAAAAAGGGGGGGGGGGGGGGGTCCAACATGTTTCCTTCTGAAGTTCTGAGGTTCTTCCCAGTAGAGAGGGAGAGGATAAAATGGGCCAAAATAACAGCTCTTCTAGTTGCTTTCTTATATATTAGCAAACCTTTAACTAAACGTGTTCCTTTAAACACCAAGGTAAGCAATGAACCCTGAAACTGTTCAATGGGTCTATATTTTAGAGTGTGTGTGTGTGGTTAGTTTAAAAGGTTTGGGGAGCTCTGATTTGCATAAAATAGGCTAAATGTAAACTTGATTCAAATGGGGAGAAGCCAAATCAAATCCATTCAGTGAAACTGCAGCACTTTGGCAACAGAACGCATTTCCCAGCTGCTGTCGTAGTCAGTGATTGGGAAGTGTGGAAATCACAGAAGCTGTGGACATATACCATCAGAGTGAGGCTGCGCTTTAGCCAAATGTTGCTTTGATCTAAAATTTGCATTTTAAGATGTCCGGAGCTTGTCAGTGATATCCATCTTTTAGATCCCTTCATCCTGCTCTCATTTTCACAGGGAATTTGACAACTTGGTGATATTATGTGATGTATGAGAATCTAAAGTTCCTTTGCACTCTACTGTACGTCTATAGCTAAACTTTGTTTTCCAGATAACTTTTACGGCACCCCAAAGCCTCCGGCTGAGCCCAGCGCTCTGCTGCTAAATGTAACGGACCAGCTGCTCCCGGGCGCCAGACCCAGCTCAGAGGGCAAGAGGAAACGCAACAAGTCAGTCAGCAACATGGAAAAAGCCAGCATCGAGCCCCCCGAGGAGGAGGAGGAGGAGAGACCCATTGTCAATGGCAACGGTGTTGCTGTCACCCCAGGTCAGTCCCGACAGCAACCTCCACAGACGCACAGAGGCAAAGGTCACTTCTGCCGAAGGCTTCATCATGACAGCAGGGTCTGAGGTCACGCTTGGGCTCAGTCTGATCTGCATGTTACAGCGACAGTCTCTTTAAGGGCGGTTGCCTAGCAACAGATGCAGGAACAGATTGTTTTTACATGCATTTCTTTGAAAATGATTTTACGGCAGATTATCACTTTTAATTGGTTACACAAATATCTTTATATGTAGTTTAATGACGTGATATATAAACAGTGAACGGCAATTCGCTCTCGCAGTGATTACCTCTGCGGCACAAACAGTTTATGATTAAAGCATTAGTGCTGCTGCTCTCTAGAATTTGATATCATTCATTAGGTACCATTTTTAAACAGTGTCTCAGAACAGATAGCCAAGGGGCAAACACATATTTTGCTCCCCAATTCAACAAAAGCCTGTAGGCTGTTTAAAAATCAACAAGGGCATTTTATTAAGTGCTTTCTCTCATTTGTGAATCAGGCCTGTAGAAAGTGCTGTTATCCTCTTTGTAAATACAGAAAATTGGCAGAAAAGGGGTTTAACATTCTGTGTAACAAGGCCAAACCTCTAGAGCTTGTCGTTATCCATAAACTGATAGAGAAAGGTGCCATTCTCTGCACTGAAAGACTAGACTAAAAAGACGTATCTAAGTATACCTTCTAGTGTGTTCACTTGTTATAACAAGTAAACACACAAACACAGATACATGGAGTTGCTCCGTCACGCACTGAAACCCGTGATCACATGAATAGGCGATCATAAAAACACCATTATGAGTTCGAATTTTGTGATTCCAAATCCAGAGCCACGCTTCGGTCCTGTGACTTTCTAAGATGGTTTCATGGCCTCAGGAAAAGACTTTCACTGCACAGCATCAGTCAGAGCAGCACAGAAGCTCAAGGAGTCTGGGTGCTGATTTCAGCTGATCCCTGCACTTACTTTTATATTGTGCTGCAGCTGTATTTTTGGATGTAATTACGGCTATATACTATGGAGCTGTTAAGGTGATATTTTGAGAAGGGAAGTTTGGTTAAAGGATGCAATATTGGTTTCCTTTTGGCAACGAGGTCAAACAAGGTAAGATTCAATGATTTGCGGAAGAAAAACAAACAGAAAATACTGAGATTAAATGTTCTAAGGGTGAAGTGATGATTTTCCTTTAACTATCATATTTGTTTTACTGGATCAGAGACATAAAATACCTGAATTGATGAAAGGAAATCAGAAGCAAGAAAAAGTTTAAAAAGTAGATTTTTGTGTGTTTTTTTTCATGTTATTTTACACTTTGACTTTACTTTCATTTTGTCTGGAGCCTGCCGGACATCATTGCTGTGGATGATAAAATAATAGAAATCTCTGACATCGTGATCTCATTAAAACCCAGCATGTAAAAGCTAAGACTTTGACACAAGACCTACTGTATGGTAGTCAACTTTTAATGAA
Organism: Pundamilia nyererei; assembly: GCF_000239375.1. NCBI lineage: Eukaryota > Metazoa > Chordata > Actinopteri > Cichliformes > Cichlidae > Pundamilia > Pundamilia nyererei. The sequence continues at coordinate 639,789 of NW_005187505.1, read as the reverse complement.
GCTGACATGATTTATGTTTTTACCTGCTTATGAACAGTAATCTCAATCTAGTGGTAGTGGGGGTTTCTTAAAAAGGTTTTTGTCATCTTTGGAGACCCCAAACTGAAGCAGAGCACCACTTTTATGACCAGAATCCCATCGGTTCAAATTTGTACATGAAGTGTTGAAAAGTTTTTATAAATCAAGAGTGGAAATATCTTCAGCAATAGTGAGATGCTCAAAAACGTCATGCTGAGGCATGTTGTTTGTTAAAGTGGGCAGCTTCTCTCGGCTCAGGAGGAGTTTTGTCTCTGAAAGGGGGGACCGAGTGTGGGCTGACCAGGAGAGCAGAAGGGGAATCAATAGAGCACAGCAGGCTCTGTGATCTAAGCAGATCACTACCTCGCGCTTTCCCTCCCATAGATTATCTCTCAATCCGCTACTTTCATTTGTCCCCTCTTCACTTCCCTCCACCAAACCTCCTCTGGGATGAGCTCACACTTGCCATCTCTTTCTCTGTCTTCCCATTTTTCTCTCGCTAACACTTTCACACACTGCCACAACTCAAAGTAGGGCATCACCGCCTGCTACTTTCTCAATCTCTATTGTCTCCTCTGATTTATTCATCTTTCTGTCTTGTTAACCTCAATCACTCCCTCTGTTCCCTCCTGTCTTTCCCCAATGTCACCACTTCCTCTCACCTTTTTCTAATCACTCTTTCCTCTTTTTTCTGCCTCCACCCCTAGCCCCTTTTCTCAATCAGTCCCTTCACATTTTCCACACTTCAGCTCCCTTGTCTTTCACTCTCCTCGCCCTCCCCCGTTCCTCTCCTCTCCGATGATAATGTCATGCCTGACTCATCTTGTCCTGTTGTCACCTCAGAATCAAGTGAACATGAGGACAAGAGCACAGATGCTTCAGGGGACGTCGGCCCGCAGATCAACCCAGCAGAGGCCCCGGGCGAGGTACCCAAAGATGATGGACAGATCCCGAAGATGGCAGTGCCCAAACCAGATGAGAACGATGAGCTAGGGCTGCTGCCAGACAACTGGGAGATGGCATACACTGAGAAAGGAGAAGTCTACTTCATAGAGTAAGTGTTTGAATGATATATGCATTCAGACTTTTCTCAGATATTCTTGAAATTGATGATGTTTATAAGTGATTTTTAAAGACCTCAGCGGGGTGTAAAGTGACAAAAAAAACTTTAGCTAAAAAAACGTTCTTCTTTTAAAGTAAGGTCTCTGAAAAATGAGCAAAATATAATTTTCTAGAACTTTCCTTTCTTTCACTTTTGTTTTTGCCATTTTTAAAGTATTATGTTAAAAAAAAAAACTTATATCAAGCCTGTTTTGATGATACATGTAAACAAAAAAACTTTTAAAATTGGAATTTGAACGTTGTTTTGCATTCCCGTAGTTATTGGAATATTTTCTTTTACCGTCAGCCATTTGTTGTGTGTAGCTGTGGACAGAATGGATATCTGTACAAACTCACGTCACAATAATTATAAATCCTTTATTATAGCAGTCCTCAACCTTTTTTGTGCCGCAGTATATGTCCGTCAATATTTTCATGGACCAGCCTTTAAGGTGTCGCGGATAAATACAATAAAATAAAACCAGTACTGGTACCAAAAAAAGAAGA
>NW_005187505.1:612590-637712 GCF_000239375.1 Pundamilia nyererei | reverse complement strand
TGGGAGAGAGTCTGGTGAAGTGGGAGGTATGCTCTGGGGAGAAGAGGAAGGCAGGTGGAAAGGTGAAGTTGCAAGGACCACAGGTAGTGAAAGTTGAAGGGGTTTAAATACTTGGGGTCAACCGTCCGAAGGAACGGGCAGTGCCAAACCGAGGTGAGGAAGAGAGCGCAGGCAGGGTGTAGTGGATAGAGACGAGCGTTAGATGATGTATGGTTTGGAAACAGTAGCACTGACATAAAGACGGGAAGCTGAGCTGGAGGCAGCTTGTTAAGATTTTCAATGGGAGTGACCGGGAAGGACGGGATTAGAAATGAGTACGTCAGAGGGACAGCTCTGAATCTGAGCGCCATACTCAGAGATCATGTCATTTGCCTTACATCCTAAGAAGATTGCTAAAGATGTGGTCACTTTATGTTTTCAGCACTGTTTAATTGCCTCTGTGCTCAGCACACACACACAGACTATATGTGATACATGGTGGTTTTAAAGATTTAAAGCTCCCCAGAAATACCTTGCTACGTAGAACTCTTATAAACGCTCTAAAGTTTAATTCCTTGGAGTTGTTAGTATTTTACAGCTGCAGTAAAACCATGGGGTGAATTTTTATTACATAAGAATAATTGAGTTGCTGTGTGTTTTTGCAGTGGTGTGGTGGGAATTGTGTGTGCATTTGAGTTCTTGTAAAACATTAACAAATGTAGATATAGCAGAGAGGGGGTTTTGCAATTGCGAAAAAGTTTGGGGGCTTTTCTGCACCAGTTGATCATTTCAGTGATTAGGAGAAATCTCTCCGTAGAATCAGCTGAATCCCAGCCTGCTTGAGCGCACTCTTTTAACTGCTAGAAGCTTCGCAGCAGCACCAAAGTAAGAAATGAGACAGGGTTGTCAGCCAGCCAGGCACATGTTGTCTCTTCATGTCTATTTGCCACAGATGCAAACTTTTAATTCCTATCCTCTGCAGACAACTCGCCATATGTCTCCTACCGCAAACAGAGAAACCTCATGCTCCCACATCCATCAAGCACATTACACAACTAATTCACTTAGCCTACCGCATTTATAGCATCAAGGGGTTTTTTTTTCTACGCATAAGTGATGCCAGGAGGATGCTTGTCTTTGATTGGCCTCCATATAAGATCAATTCGTTTACCTACTGCTCTTGAAGTGAGGTGTCTGAGAAGAGGAATAGACGGAGGAAGAGGGAAGGGAAAAAAAGTGATTAAAAATAGCAAAGGCGGAAAAAAGAGAGGGTGACAGGGAGGACAAGAAAATGAGTAAGGAGGTAGTACGTTTTATATACTATAGGTAGTAATGGAGAAGAAATGACTGAAAGGCTAAAGTAGAGGAAAGAAAAGAGAATAAAAAGCTCTGATGAAAAAGATTCAACATTTAAGCCAAAGACTTTAACTTGCACTGAAGTTCACTTCATGCTCTTCTGTATTTGGCATGAAGCTTCTTGTTCCTCTTTTATCTGTCCATTTTTTTCTACTCAGGCTTCTGTTCATAGCTCAAAGGACAGCAATGCACCATTCAATCAGTCTGTTACTTTGGTCCAGACTAAAATACCTCAATACACTTTGAGAAAAAAATCTACAATGAAACAGCTGTGATTTCTGGCAAAGATGCAGTTTCAACCTTGTAAATATATAAAGATCTCTGCTCTGACATGTTTTGCCTATAACTAATTAAACAATTAATTGATTGATCAAGAAAATATATATTTTAATGAAATGTATTTATTTATTTTCAGTTATTCAATTTCAGTTATTTGTATTTAAAATAACTGATTTGTATGACAGAAACGCCTTGTTCTGTGCAGCATTTAATACTAATCAGCAAATGTCAACATGTTAACTCAGTTAATTGAGCTAGTCACAGCGCAAACACAATGTTGCAGGGCTATAACAACTATCTGGTTGTTCTACGTAGTTTTTTATATATATTTATTTTAATTATTCTAATATTCCAGCAATTAGTATTCTGGATAAACATCATCATCCAGCAGGTTGTTGGCACTCTTTTGGGGTTAGGATGTATTTTATCCATATAAAAGCAGAAGATTTTCCCTTTCAAATAAAATTATATACTTTAACAGCTATACAAGTTAGCCTAACCCTAACCTTGTGTTTTATTTTTTTTATTTAACCTTTATTTAACCAGGATTGTCCCGTTGAGATCAAAAACCTCTTTTTCAAAAACCTCTTAATATTGAGTAAATGACTAATTTGAAAAGACACCGAGAACCAACAACAATTCGGCAGCTGTATAGAGGATGTTCTTATTTTTTTAGCTTATTATTTCAGTTTAATATCCTGTAAATTATGCACTTGGCTATCAGATTTACAGTCTTAGCATCGAGCTGTGTGCTGTTTTTGTGGTCTGTGGGCTTTGTTTCTGGATTTTGTTTAGTTTTTTGCATCTTGGGAAGTTTTCAGTTCTCATTTAGTCCTAGTATTTTGAATCTTCTTTTCTAGTTGTATTTCATTACTGTTTCTAGTATTCTCATGTGTTTCCTTTTGTCTATCCTCTTGTATCTTTCCCATGTGCCAAGCTCAGTCTTGCGTCTGATTCCCTGGTTGCTGTCGCTTACTCCGTGTTGCACTTTGGCAGTTAGTTGTCTTTTGTGACTTACTTTTAGTTTTACTACCTCCCCTGTGATAGTGCTGAATCTGTGAACCCGTGTCTTCTTTCCTCCCAGCTGTGTCTTATTTCCTGATTAGCCCTCAGTGTTTTTATGTGTATAAATAGCCACAGTTTCCCTCTCTCTTTTGCCTCAGTGTCCATTAACCCTGTTGGTGTGTTTCCTGGTGTTACTCCTGTATGTATGGTACTTCACGGACTCTATGCCAATAAACAGGAGTTGGGGTTTTTTTTCTGTTTATCTTGCCTGCTTCCTGACTCTGCATTTGGGTCCTAGCCCCACATTCCTAACAGCGATAAGCTCTATGGAGGTGTTAACAGAGACTAAAGGTGTTTTTACATCTGCGCTGTTTAGTCCATTTAAATCCAACTCTGGTTCATTTGTGCTGATTTGACCAGACTTGCACTCAAGTGCATCAAGAGGAGCAGTTCAGCAGTTTGTCTCAGGTCCGTTTCTAAACAAGAATGTTTCCTTTATGTTAACATGATCTACTCATAATCTGACCTGGGTACCAGCTGCATGCTGTAAACTGTAAGAGTAAACCAACTCTAGCCCCTGGCTGAAAAATAAGTCAGGGACTCACTTAGTTGTGTTATCCACCAGGCCAGACAAAAGCGACTACTTCTGTATTTTATTTTGTTGCTGTGTGGTCTGAGAGTTCTCACGTGGTTTGTTGTGGCACAATTAGGTTTTCTTGGAGTCTGTTTGGAGTTTTATTTTTGTGAAAAACAACCAAGCCACAGAGAAAAACTACTAGTTCACAAAGTCACCAGCTGATTCAGACGAGAGTGAACAAAGTGTGTCGGTGTGAAAACGCCCTAAAAGAAGCTGATTCATTGCACTTCAGTGAATCAGGTGAGAGAAACATGCCAGACTACTTTTTGCTCGGTGATTACTTTTGTGTTTTTCCCTTTGTCTTCTTTGTCATCAACAGACCATCACTTAACTTAACTTTATTATCTCTATATTTTGCATTTTGCATGTTTTCAAGACTGGTCCTCTCTGTAAATCTATATGTGTTTGACGCCTAGCTGCAAAGAAAATATCCTGCGGGAAAACACAACAGTTAAAAGTATTAAAGAGAAAAAAGATATAAGAAGGTCTCCTCGCTGCATCCTCTTACTTTATCTTCTCGCTTCCTTTATCTTTTTACTGTAGGCATTTTCAACACCTCCCCTGACTTTTCCCTTCCTACTATTGTTCTGTCATCATGAAGGGAGGCCATTGTGGGTCCAGAGCTTCAGACAAGCCGCGTAGATGCATTGCGCTTCCCTGGCACATCATCATATCTGATCTAGATCCAGCTCTCTGCCTGGGGCTCTGGCTGAATCTGCCAAGCCCACAGCTGTTCCTCTCCATCACTCCCCCAGTCACCCCTCTATCCATTCCTATCCCTTCTCCTCTCCTCCTCCCCCGCCCGCTAATGAGAGACAGTGAGCAAATTAAAAGTATTGATTGCCATTTTGTTAACCTAAAGCATTTTTCGTCTCTCTTGTCACCTTTTTTAGACGCAGGCACTCAAGGGAGTCTCATCTTTCCTCTCTGAAATGATTCTCTGGCTGAATTAAGAATCCACCAACCTCCTTCTCTCTCTTTGTGCCAAGTCTCCTCTCTCTCGCCATCTATCACACTGCCTCTCACGCTCTCTCTGTCTTTTCTTCACAGCCACAACACTAAGACAACATCGTGGCTGGACCCGAGGCTAGCCAAGAAAGCAAAGCCGCCCGAGGAATGCAAAGAGGATGGTGAGTACAGCAGCTCCATCGTCTATTCGTTTTTCCTCTTTTATGCTTTTCTGCCTCTTACATTCACTGATGCTAACTACACACTGGAATGTAAGTTGCTCACGGCATTAATTTCAAGAGATTAAAATCTTGCCTGTTGCTCTGATGAGCTGCATAGTGGCATGATTTCCTGCAAGTCGGTGGAAGGACATTTGCTAAATTGTGTACGCTGGTACAGGATTTGTATGTTTTAGGAGTTATGTAGAGGCAGCGCTAATGTGTGTGGCAGCCCGCGCTGCAGTTGATAGGAAGCCCCGTGATATGTGTGCTTAAAACCCAGGACCAAAGAGACTGGAGGTTACAAAGACTTCTTTATTCTCAACCGAGCGAGATCTGAAGTGTCCTTTATCCACCCACACACTCGATAAACACACAACAAAAAGAAAGGAGAGAGATGAATGTCAATGCATTTTTATAGACAAATACAAATACACAAGTGAGTTGTATCTTTCTCTTTTTTTCTCACATCCAGCCTTCCTGCTTCCCCTTTCTTTTTGTGCGTGACCAAGAGGGGGTTTATCAACTGAGTTATAGGCGCTGCGGGAGCAGTGCAGTTGAATATGAGTTGAATATGAATAATAGGATGGACAGAGACAGAGAAGAGAAGTGACTACCTTGCTTACTTGTTTCTCTTTTCAGTGCATGCTTGTTTATGGTGGGAGGGCAGCAAGGTTTTTTCAGGATGCATATTCCTGGAAGCACATAAATACATTGGACACTGAATGAGTGTTCAGACAGCAAGTCATGTGAGCAAATGACACCTCGCCCCAGGTCAAATTTAACCTGCCCTGTGTTGCCAGTTGTATGACAGACAGTTACATATGTTGGTGTATTGTTTAGTTTTGGAAATGTGGCAAATGATAATTGGAAGTGTACTAATAAACTTTCATGAGGCTACAGTCACAATACGGAAAATGGTAATTACAGACTTGGCACAAATTATTGCCAAAGTGCGCAATGAACTTGTGATCTCGTTCCCTTTTAGCTCGTTGCTTTGAAAACAGAGACCAGCTTTGCGACCACTCGCAGTCAGCTGCCGTCTTTAAACTGACTTTGGTGTGTCGAAACAGCAATAACATGGAGTCAGTCTGCTATCGGTCTGTAGCTGTGATTAAATCAGCAGAAATGACAAATCTGTCACCATCTACATTCACAGAAATTCACATTAACCAGTTACTCCAGCCAGAAATGTAGATTTGAAACAGAAGTTCAGAAATTCCTCTACAAATAATGACACAGTTCCTGCAGGATAGCAAGTGACACAGACACTCAGCCAGCTTACCTTTTAATGGAAATATAACCAGAATGCAACAAGTTGGCAGGCAGTTGAGTCCCTTGTTGCAAAGAGTTATTGGCAGTTTTTCTGCATTTGTAAATTCAGAGTGATTGCAGTTGGTCTTAGAGACAGAAGTTTAGAGACAGAAGGTGACATGTGCCATCATCTTTGGACCAGTTGGTCACTATAGCTACTTGCAATCAGAAGCTGAATGCGAAAAGAAAATCAGTAGGCTACCACTGATGTTTTCCTAGTTTCAAGGAGGCTGCCATCCTTCTTTTACTTTTTTTCTGTTGTCACTGAGCCATAGGCAGATGAGACAACAAGCTTTTGTGAAATAAAGCTGAACAGCCACCTCAGTATAAAACATCTCAGCTATTATATGGAGTTTGAAATCATAACAGCTTTGGTGCTCATCTGCCAGCACAAGGTAACTGATATCTGAAACGCCTCGACAACAATTAAATGAATTCTGTTTGATTCTGTGATCCTCTTCTTCCTCTCCTGCTGTGTTTTAAACTATACTTACGTTGCATAATTAAGTTACCTGGAATAAAATATACCTTAAGGTCGCCCAAGCCGAGATTCTACACAAGTCCATCATTTAAAAATTAGCTGAACAAATACTCAAATGGTGCAATATTCCTGCACAGCCCTAGAAATTCAATACAGACACTACTGCCTCCTCTCCACCTACAAATGAATTCCAGTGACTCTGACCTTTCATCTCGCACAAACACCTGATCAGAAATCTAATTTTCACAGCTCTTGACCTAACACCAGTCAGATTCCTTAAAAAACTAGAAAACGAATGATATTCATACCAGCTTGCACTGTTTTGTGTACAACTACTTCCTGCTCAACATGTTTTCATTTTCATAACTGCATAACTACAGCCTCGCAGAGCTGCATGGTTATTGTTTTTCAATCAACTACACATTAAATATTCCCTGGTGTGTACCATGAAGTTAAATAAAATCTACATCCTACATAAAGTACATAAGATGATGAAGGATTCCAGCATGTTTTAAGTGAAAATAGAAATATTTGTATTTGCGGTTTGGTAGCATTAAACATGGAGACTCATAGCCTGTTTTAACCTTCCAAAAAAATTGCCTCTTATTCAAAAGAACCCCCATGTAGTCACTGAAACTCCCTTTTCTCTCTAAATCTTCAGACATTAAAGGGAGAATGATCTCCAAGATGATGAAATGACACAGAAACAAAGACAAAGGCGCCTGTGAGGAATTAGTCCAAATGTGATTGTGCTTTCATCTCCAAGACTTCCAATCCTATTTATCCACCAAGGACACACCACATGAGGAGATGTGCTGATATTTGCAAGGATCGCTGCTGATCTTCTCGGGGCGTCTCATCCACTTAGTTAGTCCCAGCGGTACGAATCAAAGTCAGGCAAGAGAGTCAACTGTATAGCAGTTGATAACAGTGGCTTCAGGTCGGGATCAGCCGAATGAAAAAGTTCAGTGACTGCACCTGTAAAAAAAAAAAAAAAAAAAAAAAAAAAAAAGGTAAAAAACGCACCTGTTTGAAATATAGCTGTTATCTCCTTCAAGGTTTTCTCCTTGTGCACCTTCAGCACTTATCTGCAGGTTCACTATGCGCCTTAAAGGTTTAGAGATCAAACGGCTTCTGTGTTGAAATAACGCAGCTTTAATGTTTAGGATCTCTGGCCAAATTTAAATTAGTTACAGTTTTTGTTTTTTATAGCTGTAGTCATTGAACTTTGTGACTGCTCAATTCTCAAGTGGAAAACACAGGAGAATTGTTGAGCTCAGTAATAAGTTATAGCTGAATGCTGCACCTCAGTGGGTCAAAATGGGCAAATTTCCTTATAGTTTGGAATATTGAATTTCCTGAAAGAGATTTCTGATTTTGTTACGGTGTTAACTGCAAGCGCACGTTGTTATGTGGGTTAAACCTCGACTTAAAGAATCTTATTTAATTCTGGGATCTTTTTAGCCATCTCACTGCATCAACATCTCAGCCTCACACAGCTTTTGGTTCATTTGACTTTGTGTTCGGGGATTTGTTAATTCCATAATTAAGCTGTTGACCTCTGTATTCATTTAGCTTTCAGATATATTTCTTTTGACGATCCAAGACTTAAAGATCCGCCAGGGAAGATAATACGGTGGTGTGCACTTTGCTCTGCTTTGTAGACTTTAGTAACTCAAAGTGTGTTTCTGTGTCAGCAGCCATACGAGATGTATGTAGTTCAGCCAAACTTCCACAGCCTGGTGACACCAGCCACCCCTGAGAGCTGAGCTCAGTTAGGAGAGAAAAGCTGCCTCTGTAAATTCGGTATTGATTGGGGGAAAGGTGTGGGCGTGTGCGTGTCCATGTTTGAACCCGAGCCATGCTCTGATAAGCACTAACAGGATCGCGGGGTGGAGTCTCTGAGGTGTGACGAGACAACAGGGAGAGAGAAGGAGGAAGAGGAGTACAGTATTAAGTCAGACTTTGAGTGTAGAGGAGAGGAGTGAAAGTGAAGCGCACACATGGAAGAAGTGCTTATACACTGGACTTAAACCGCAATACTTAAGGTTCTTTATTACAAATTTGATAGGAGAATTGTACTGTCACCAGAGTACACTTAAGGAGGAAAGCTTTGCTTTGTTGCAAATTATTTTCGTATCTGGTCGTATCATTTCTCTAAGTCAACTGTTATCTAGCAGTTGTGATTAAACAAAAGGCTAACAAGGCAAGAAATAAGGAGCCAGATGATCGAGCTTGTTATCTCCTAATCCTGTGAGATAATCACCAACCTTAGTCAGAGGGACTTGTGTACTTGGAAAAGTGTGAATATGACATTTTTTTTAAATAAATGTATATAAAATAAAGTGATTAAGTGATCGACAAAGCCACTGTGACCATGCCTATGTTACACGGCTCTGAGGTAGGTTTCATTCTGTGGAGGGAGAATTTTCTTTGCTCACAGACGAGCCGAATCTCTTACGTCAACACAAGACTAAGGAATACGAAAGCTGCCTGCATAGGTCATACATACTGACATACACAATTCACAATTTGCTTTAAGTACTAGTGACGTGTTTAATCTTAGTATAATGCATGATATTTTAAGTGTTTTGGACGTAAAGCCTTTCATCTTAAAAGCAGCTGGTAACTGCAGCTGTCAGACAGATGTTATGCTGTTAAAATCTACAGTTTCCCTCCTAAAATGAGGTGAAATAGAGATTTAAAAAACCCCAACTGACTGTTTAGAACCTCAGCGCTGTACCTAACAGCCATATGTGAGTAAATGTTTTCACCTCTGGTGAAGACAACTTGTTCCCTCTCATGTTTAAAGTCAGTTGCAACGCATACAACCAGATTCTGTCAAAATATGCGCAGAAATGTGTGCTCGGGTTAGGGTGCTCATTCCTGCATGTTCAAAGGAGCGTCAGCTTCAGTGAAGACAGAGCAGCTGACATCACAGGCGCCTTGTAGTTACATAACTCGCTCTATATTTCTCCCTCACTCTTTCTGCCTATATTTTTTTTCTCACCTCCACTCTCTACCTCTATATCCTCTATATCATCCTCTCTCCCTCGTGTCCTCGTGCCTCTTCTTTTTTGTTTTGGTTTAAAAAAAAAAACTAGGACAGGCTTTTTACAGAACCTCCCTCTTTGCTTTTATTCCCACTCTCTCACTTAAAATTGCCTGGTTGTGTTTTTTTTTTTCTATCCTGCCAAATATTTGTTGGCCTGGAAAAAAATAAACTGAATGGGCCATACTCTTGTCTCACCTCTTTACTTATTCAGCTGGTTTTCTCCCTTTTATTTGCCTTCACAGGTAAAGAGAAAGAGAATTCCCCCGATAAGTAAACTAAAAGCAGTTTGTTTAATTAGCTGTCAGTTTGTCCTATCTGGAGAAGATATGCTATATATCAGGGGAAGTTATACTACATACAGTATAACGTAGTGTATGAATAGACGCATAAATTGCAGGGAGGGATTATTACTCTGATCGTGCTTAATCGTATTACAGCGCCTCTTGTCTTTTGCCTCTGTGAATCCCAAAAGACGGGGCTCGTGCATGCAGAGGGCAGCAAACGCAGACAAGTAATTACATTCTGGTCATGTGAGGAGCTTCACGGCCAAACACACAAAGTTATTATCGTGTCTCACAGGCTAGCTTTGGGCTCACACTTCCTTCTTGTGCTCTCTCCAGGGGAACTAGCAGGACCAGCGTTTTACTCGTTTTTCTTTGCTTTTCTCACATCTGCAGTTTAAAAAAAACAAAACGCCATCCAGTGCATGTATTTGTGTGTCCCTCCGATACTTCATCACTTCTGTCCAGATGGGACAGCGCTACTCCAGCCTGGGAAATGCCATCTCTCCTTTCGCTGTGATGTCAATTTAGCCAGCTCAGCGGGACTTTGTAGATAGATTTTGTGATTTTTGTGGGGTGCAGGGTGTTGTTTGTGAATGTGAAGACACACTCACCCTGCAGTGAGTGTGTGTGCACTTCTACAGGTGAGTTATTATAGATGGCGAAACGCAGCGCCCTCCTTCACCTTGAGCCTTTCTGCAGCAGTCGGGAGCAGAGTCGGAGGGGTTGGGGATGGCAGGCGTAGATGTCGACAGCATGATTGATGGGTGTATTTTGAGAACATCCCCAGCAGAGCATGCCTGAGGCCTGGAGATTGGATGCAAGGAAGACTGTGTGGCAGGTGTTTGTGTGACATGCAGCTTCTGAATTAAATGTCATTGTGTGAATACCAGCACTGCACTTTTTTTAAATTAGCAAAAATAAACCTAGATGATATATACAATACTGCATTAAGGTAATTTATGTTGATTTATGATGATTTTAAGGATACCTTTAAGCATTATTATTTATTTTCTTTTGAAAAAATGAGACAAAAAGCAAAATGAACCTAAGACTGTGCCACAGAGCTTCCCTGGTGCCCAAAGTTATTAAAGGATACTAACAATCAAAAGGTCACACCGTTATATCCCTCCACACGGGTATTGAAGTTCAGGAAGTAGCAGAATATGACCCACATAATTCTGCTGCCCAGAATAGTCAGTAGTGCATTAAACGTGTACTACTCCACAGCAACGATCCAATGCATTATTTACTTTTGTTTGAGTAATGTTTGCTGCAAACTACACTGCCCGGCTATGATAGGAAAATACTGAGCCTTTTTTAAAAGTGGAGCTATATTTGTGTGCGTTCTATAAAAGATTTACTTCTTCAAAAGGAACTGTTGGTTTTGGGTCTGAGAGCCAAAAAGAGGGTAAAGAGCTGAGAGAAAGATTAATTTATAGACTTTTTAAACTCCATTTCCCTTTTTAATTCAAATATTCAGAGCCAATTTTAATACTTGAGATCGAGGTGGATGGCTTTGCAAAGTGTGAAAACTACAGGGAAGACCGGCATTGTTTTTGGACTTTCCACTATGATTTATGGTGGAAAGCACTGTGCTGCAAAGTTATTAATGGTTTTTTTCATTACCCATGGCCTACCATACCACGCCAATGGGTTTCTTTGATTTACAAAAGTAGCATTTCTTTGTAGTGACAGTAGACTCACAGTTGCACTTATTTTTCTTAACACATCTTTGGCTGTTCATCATCTGTATCGGAAATGGATGGTTCATTAAAGCTTAAAGCTTTCCGAGTGTACTTGCACTTTATTGTGTTAAAAGAAGGATATAATTTTGTATGGGTTATTATGCAGTGGTGGCACATTTTCTGTGGTCTATGAGGCAAAATAAGAGTGACACCCGTGATTTAGATGTCAAGTAAGCTCACTTTAAAGTGCTTTGTCTGTGACTTTTAAAAAAAGAACAGTACATAATTCTGCTGATTCAGGTCTGCGTTTGTTATGTTCTTCTGTACTTAGATATCAGTGTCAGATTAGGAACCAGTCAGATGCTTATCTGGGCAAATATCCATACAGCCAATCACACAGCAGCAACTTGTACTTGTTGCATTTAGTCATGAAGAAATGGTCAAGACCTGCGAAGGTCAGACCAGCCATCAGAATGAGTAAGAATAGTTGGTCTGAGTATTTCAGAAACTGCTCATCTGCTGAGGCATTCTCAGATATTTTTAGATATCTCTAAGTCTGACAAAGAGAAAATATCCAGTGCAGCAGTTCTCTGGGTGAAAATGCCTTGTTGTGTGCCAGAGATCAGAGGAGAATCCTTCAAGCTGATAGGAAGGCTACGGTAACTCAATGTAGAAGTGTACAGCACATCCGGTCTTGAAGCAGATGGGCTACAGCAGCAGACAACCACACCGGATGGCACTCCTTTCAACTAAGAGCAGCAAACTGAGACTACAATTTGCACTTGCTCACCAGGGGGTCTTGATTTGTGCTGTAGCATTTGGTAGGTAGGATCAGAATTTTTTTATAATCAGCATAAAAACATGGATCCATCCTGCCTTATATCAATAATTCGGGCGTAATGATGTTCTGGATATTTCTTTTGGTACACTTTGAGCCCCTTAGTACCACCTGAGTATCATTTTAATGCCACAGCCTACCTGAGTATTGCTGACCAAGTGCATCCCTCTGTGACTGCCGGGTACCCATCGTCTGATGGCTGCATTCATGTCACAAAGCTCAGATCATCTCAACCTGGTTTCATAAACATGAAAGTGTAACGGCTACAGTAGCAAGGTGTGCCTAATAAATGTCTGAGTGGATCATTTGACCGAAAATTAAGCATTTTTATATCAGTTAGTTTATACAAACTTGTTTACAGAGGTATGTGAACAAAGTCTACCCTAATACATTATTTTATGTTATTCACAGCATCCTGGAGGCTATAACGAAACACTATACTCTACATAATTACCTTGTTTAACACCTAACAAAAGGATTTCACAAATTTTTCTCTGACCCCAGCAGGATGAAAAAAGAGTGCTTCGGAGGGTAACGCTAGAAACAAAAAATAAAAAGGAGAAAGCGTGCGCTTGTCTGTTTGCAGCTGCATGCAGCTGTAAGTGTTTTTCCCAAAGAGTTTATCCAAATAAACCCGAACTTTGGAGACAACAGAGGAGGGGATAAGTGCCAGGTCACACTTCAGTACATCTCCTCCTGTCACTGGAATGCCCTGATAAGGTACAAGCTTGTGAATTCTGCTTTTTTTCCTCACTTTTATTCTACTGCTTAACTGTTGTCTGCTTGCTTTGAGTTAGAGACCAGTGAGACACTGAAGTAGAGCAAAGGAAAGGAGGGTTTCCACGCCACGCAGGTGCATTTAAAAGGAAAACAAGCTGTGGAAAAAATGGCAGCTCATTGAAATGGAGAAATATACAACAGAGGAAAACACTGCTGCCAGCAAGTGACACAATTAACTGATTTGCTGTCAAAGCCACGGCTGTTGCTTTGACTTTTCCTGTCACGGCGCAGATGTATTGGTTTATTAATCATCTTCTGAAAGACTGAGTAAACAATCTTTGCCCAGTAGGAAAAAAATATGTGTGGTATATATCTGTTGGACCCGCATGTGACAAATACAGCAGTAAATCATGAGCACATCACTGTGTATCAAACCCTGTCACAGCCTGTGTGGTTTTAAATCACTGTAAGCAGATTCAGCCGTATGATTAACTGACAGCTGTTAGAATGACTCAGCTTGTGCAGTTGTCCCCGGGGAGCCATAGCTTGTTGGCCATGTAGTCACAGAAACATATGCACATGCTGAACTACAAGTTTGCTGCACTGATAGTAAAGAGCCGCCAAAATTTAAACACTCCATGAAAGGCAGTGTAGTTGCTGGACTTGAAGTTCATGACTGATAGCAAGAAGATTCATAAAAGTTGTGATGGGAGCAGCAGATCGCTTACTTGTGTGGAGCAAAGCACAACTATCCACCAGTGTGACGCACCGACTAAAGAAAAAAGGAGGGGGCGATTCGTCAGTAGATCGGTCTTATGGTCTCAGCTGGAGCTAGGATGTCAACAGCCCCTCAGCCCAAGTGCATCATGTCAAGAGGAGTTAGCTAATGCTAACATGGTGCCAAGCAAGCTGAGGACACATTTAGAAACCAAGCATCCTTTCTGTCAGGAGCACAGGAAGCAGGAGCTTTTTCTGGACCGTGTCAGTGTGTCTGATGAGTTGATGCAGGTGATTTCTCTTGTAGTGGAGCTTATTGCAAAATTTAAGAAAAAGTCATGCAAAGTTAAAAAGCTGCAAATGGGTTATCTAAAATGATTTTGTCTTTTAGTATACTGATAAGAAGTACTGCCAACATGTTTGTTGCATTAAAATTTTAGCTTACCCTTTGGTGTTTCTTAAGCATTTAACATTTGAAAACCACAGATCTAACTTCCAAAGCACAGACACTGATGCATTTCAGTTAGATTTTTTTGTTAAAGAAATAAAGTCCTGTAGAACGCACAGTTATTTTCTTTCCCTATAAAACATTTGCATGACAGTTTTTGCTAAAATCATTTAAACTTACATTGTTTAAATACATTTTTAACTTATTGAACCTAGCATTAGCCCACAATTACAGTACATTGGGTTATAAAATCTGATCTCGACCGCATCATGGGATGACCCAGCTGATACCTTCCCGTACAGGCTGTGCCTCCGCAAGCCGCTTTGTAACCCACCTCCACCTTAGTCCTTTGCCCATGATTTTGTGTCCAAAGGAAAGTGTACCCCTCTGTTCAAGGACAGACAAAAAAAAGCCTTTTTATTACTTCACCTGAAGAAAGCGTGCTTCCACATAATAACTAGGATTTCGATTTTTCTGCTTCTGTGTGCCCCTCTGACAGACAGCATGTCCCTGTCTTTGTTAATATTTTTCACATCTACTATCATCGATGCTTGTTGTTTTCCGTACTGGAGGGTCTGGTTTCTTCCCTTCCAAACAGAAGGGGAGAGCATGTCACCAAATGTAGATTACTGCAGATGGAATAACAATTTTCGCCTTTTTCAGTTTACCACCATATTAACAGTTTTTATCTTCCCTCTCTTTGTCGACTCATTGTTATATTCCTTGGTGTGATATTCCTACACTTCCTGATCAAGGAAGAATAAGTTAGCAACCCCCACTTTTCCAGCCTCCTTTTTTTAAAATGCCTTCTGTTCTTCTGCTCTAGTGTGACAGAAAATGGTAAACTGCACTTGTCTTGCAGGTGAGGCTTTTTCTGCTACGTCTTGTTTGACCATCAACAAGCCCAGAAAGTCTCAGAAATCATCCGACGGGGCCGGTGAGCAGCTCTCAAAGCGCACAGGCCCCCTTTGATTGCGGTTTTGATTATGACAGACAGGATAGTCATTATCAGCACAAAATTGTAGAGTATTTTTTTAAGTGCTGATTGGAGAGGCAGCCGAGTTCATGAATTATAGGTTAGACTGACTGAGAAAATATTGAGACTGAGTTCATCATCACTTTCAGGTCTTCTGAAAATATTCAGTTTCAGTCACAACCAAGTAGGTTTAGCTCTTTGTTGTTTGGTGGTTCCTGAGAGAAATAATGATGGCGGCGTTATGAAGAAAAAGACTTGAAGAGAGCAGGAAGACCTTCGCTTAGATATATACATTTACATAGACACGGTTCATTACATACTAATGTTTGAGTGTTAAATGTTCCTGATTTTTCCATTCAGGCTTTTAGTACTGCAAATTTCTGCTGAGCTTCACAGTGGGCCGTGGATAATCTTAAAATAAATGGCTCAGTTTTTCTGCAAACACCACTATTTATCATTTTGAACAAAGTGGGTGTTGAATTCACAGGTAGTCTAGTATATTAATGTTCAACTGAGCAAGTGGGCAGCAAGTTCTGTCCCTGCGACAAAAACAAATAGTGCTAATACCTTATTTCATCTGCCGAGACATGCTGGCTTTAAATGTGTGCACAATGTGGTTCTTCTTTCTGCAGTAGCTGATGTCTACAGTGGGATTTTTACCAGACAGGCAGAGTTTTTGTTGCAAGCCAAGTCAAGTCAAGTTGCAGTAGACAGATGCCAGGTAAAGGCTTAAAAAGGTTCAATAAGTTATCATATTTTTCTTTTTTTACACTTCTTTGTATGCTTTACAAGTTGCTTTTTGCTTTTATTGTGAAATAGTCACAGGAAATGCTTTTATCAACCAGGTTAGCCTCACTGTTAAAAATGCATTTTAAAAAAAACAAGATGCTGATTATTTATTGAGGTTTTAAATATTGGAAGAGAATAGCTGTGCAAACAGCTGGCTGATGAGTACTTTGCTTTTACTCTGTAGCTCGGCAACCAAATTTTATGTGTCCTGCTAAGAGGCCAATTTATTGACTGACACCTTTATTAATGTGAGGTTGTTTGTTGAGCTCCACTGCAAACACAGTTGACAAAAAGCCTTGAACGTTGGCTTTAGTATTGAATGAAAGATACAATAAAAAGTGTTGAAAAAAGAAAGTATTTTTTTTACAGCTACAGTTAGGATGTGAAAATGTACAAGGCCTCTTTATCTTTAAAAAAAAAGTTATTTTATCTTAAAATAAAGCAATATGCAGATAAGTCGTTTCTTTGTATCTATAAAATGCTTTAAGGAGAAAATTATTTCTATCCATCATCCCTCTACCGCTTATCCGGGGCCAGGTTGCGGGGAGGGCAGACCTCCCTCTCCCCGGCCACCTCCTGCAGCTTGTCCGGGCGGGGGACCAAGGCATTCCCAGGCCAGCCGAGAGATTTAATCTCTCCAGCGTGTCCTGGGTCTGCCCCAGGGCCTCCTCCAGGTGTGACATGCCCGGAACACCTCACCCAGGGGGCATCCTTGTAAGATGTCCGAACCACCTCAGCTGGCTCCTTTCGATGTGGAGGAGCAGCGGCTCTACTCTGAGCCCCTCACGGATGGCTGAACTTCTCACCCTATCTCTAAGGGAGAGGCCAGCCACCCTTCGGAGGAAGCTCATTTCTGCCGCTTTCATCCGCGATCTCGTTCTTTCAGTCACTACTGTAGGCACGTAGATCGACCAGTAAATTGAGAGCTTCTGCGGCCACAGCACCGTCTGTCAGTCTCACGTTCCCTTCTCCCGTCACTTGTGAACAAACCCCAAGATACTTAAACTCCTCCACTTGGGGCAGGGACTCATCCCTGACCTCCCTGAGAAAATTATCTGATTGATTTAAATAAGTATTTTATGTGTGTCTGTCTTTAAAACAGCGTGTGATTGGCTTTTTAGATGTTTTCATTAAGCATTAAGCAGTTGAACCTCATACCTAATACAGTTACCTGTTTCTTTTTTAGCTGACAGTTGGTGATGGGTTTCAGGCTCAGTTGTGCAGTTAAACCTAATATTAGAAGTCACTTCAGTCACTGGACATAAAGTTAATTGTCTCTTCACACGTTTGCACATTTGTGACTTCTGCCTGTAATTTAAGGATCTATTACCACTTGTTTCAGACTTCTTCTTGGTCTGACTATATATATATATGGGTTCACTGTTATGTTTAAGAATAAACTTAGCCTTAATCAGATGCCTCCCTTATGTAAAAAGTGTCTTGGATGATCTAGTTGTCTTATTGTGATGGATAAAAATAAAAGTATTAAAAGCTTTCACAGAGCTGCAGGGAATGTGCCTCTGAATACAGACCAGGTGGCAATTCAAAAAGAAGCTGAAATAATTAAGCCGGTATTGTAGTATTGAAACAGCTTCTTTGTCGTCCGTGGCCTTTCATACACTTTTCAGCTTAAATTTGAAGTTTAGAGAATTGATGCTGGGCTGCTACTTACAAAGAATGCAATCTGCAGTAGGTAAGTCTAAGCTTTTGCGACAACAACGGTCCATTTATTTCTTGTTAGATCTTTATATATTGTGTATTTCATTGAATTATTGAGCTGATTTTGTGTTCTCAAATGTGTTTTTCATACCTTCTGTCAGTTAGTGGACTTTGTGCCAGTGTTGATCAGTAGAAACGTACATTAATCAGCTGAGAGAAGTTTCTCCCAGTAGGTTCAGTGATCGAGCCTGAGCCTGAGCCCTCGAGTGGGCTGCATTCAAAGGTGACATGATAGATGAAGCCCTGTGCAGTGCACTATCCGGTAAGACAGAACTTTAATTTTTGGTGACTACAAAAGGCTCAGGGCACTGAAAATGATTCAGTTCACCTTGTTTGCTTTTCAAAAGGTGGAAAAATGAAAGAATGGGGGGGATGGAGGGGCGAGAAACAAGGTCCTGGTGAATCCCTGCGGTGTTTGAGGGCTGTGTGGTTCGCCACCTTCTTTGTAAGACCAAATTGGAAAAAGTAGAATAAAAAATACACTTGTGAGCGTGAAGCCTGACTTCAAAAAGTTTTGGCGAGACTGCATGTGGTAAGGTAATGTAAGATAAAAGGATACTTTTGGAAGGACGAAAGCGAGAGAAAGAGGAAAGAGAAAGAGAGATTATGGAGCATAATAGTGGCAGAAAATATGGGAAGATGCCAGGATACCTCCTGCTGGTAGTAAGAGGCGCTCCACCTGTGACTGCAGGATGAATGTGGTGGCATGACTAGCAGTCGTAAACATTTTTCCCCTCGCTTCAGGGCTTCATAATAAGAGCTCCTACCTGAAAATTCTACACTGGCTTGACATTTCCTTCCACTGATAAGAAGCATTGGTTTTATATTGCACACACACACACACACACACACACACATTCGCCCAACTTGTCCCTAGGAGTGAGTGCTTCATTGCAGGCTGCTGACAAAGAGGTTATAGACTACACTCAGTGGAGCCAGACAAAAGAAAGCGAGCAAAGAGACAATCCTCCTAAGTTCAGCATTTATCATCATGCTGCACAGTAACAAAAACAGCACTGCAGTGTGGGCGCATTTGTGTAAAGCATGTAAGGCACTGAGGCCATAATACCACATGAACACATTAAACAAAGACTATGTAAGTAATGCTGAATTATAGCCAGTAATCACAAGTTGCAGCTAGCAAAGACATTAAAACAGTAAAGAAAAGTGTTTAAGTCTGCAAACTGACTTCCCCTGTTTCATAAGGTTTATTTGCTAAGAGAGGAGGTAAATAACTATCATTGGAAACGCATGAATCCGTTCCCTTGAATTGATTTGGGAGTAAAATGATTTTGCTGCAAGGAAGTCTTATCAGCAAGAAACATGAGTAATCAGGGAATCAGAGAGATATAAACATTTGTTATCAACAGTTAGTTTAGACAATCTACAACCCCAATTCCAAAAAAAAAGTCGGGAAGTTGTGCAAAATCTAAAATAAAAACTGAACACATTGATTTGCAACTCTCAATATTTTATTCACAATAAAACACGGAAAACATGTCACATTTTTAAACTGAGAAAATGTAGAAGTTTAATAATAAATTTGGTTATTTTGAATGCCTCACTAGTTGGTTACTTGGCACTAAAAAGAAAAAGCTAAAGAAATCTTTTGCAGCTGATTACAATAATTGGCAACATGACTGGGTACAAAAGGAGGATCTTAGAGGCAGAGGTTCACCGATCAGCAAAAAGCTGTATCTACAAATTCAGAAAATTGTTCCTCAAGAGAAAATTGTGAAGAGTTTGAATATCTCATAATATACAGTACATAATTTCATCAAAAGACTCGAGATTCAAGACTCTAGAGAAATCTGTGTCCAAGGGTTTGACAGAAAATCAATGTTGGATGCCTGTTTTCATCTGTCCCTCAGTGGCACTGCATTATTCTGCATGATTTTATTGCTACTTGGGCTCAGGACTACTTCCAGAAATCACTGTCTGTGAAGACAGTTAACCATGCCTTCCACAAATGCAGGTTAAATCTCTGCCATGCAGAGAAGAAGCCATGTGAGAGCACCATATGATCCACCATATGATCCACCATCTTCTCTGAGCCAAAGCTCGTTTAGAGGGGATGGAGGCAAAGTGGAAAACTGCTCCATGGTCAGACAAATCAAAATTTAAAATTCTTTCTGAAAAACATGGACAGCAATAAAGAGGAAAAGGACCATTTAGCTCGTTATCTGCGCTCAGTTAAAAAGCCCACGCCCCGACGTCTAGCAGCTTGCACATCTAGAAAGGCACCATCAGTGCTGAGTGGTACACTATAGTGCCAAAAGTATTCACTCAGCCGTCCAAATCATTGAATTGAGGTGAATCACTTCCACAGGTGTATAAAATCAAGCAGCTAGTCCTGCAGACTGCTTCTACAAACGTTTGTGAAAGAATGGGTCGCTCTCTGGAGTTCAGTGAATTCCAACAAGTCATGAAATTTCCTTTTAGGGGTTTTTCTCAACAGCAGTAAACATCGGCATCAGATTCAAATAGTGCAAATTTTTTCTTAACCCTTTATTGCTAAGTGTTTCTCATTTTTTTATGTTATTGTGAGGTTTTTTGAGACCTTTACGTCATTACTGGGATTTTTCTTTCCTGAAAAAAATAATTCATGTAAATTAATAAATTAATGTAGCAAATGTAGCAAAAATATACAAATGTATATAAAATAATATTTCTTTTTTTTTTAAGTTTCTCAGAAGGTTCAATAAAAAAAATTGCATTTTCTGGCAATTATTTTGTAGTTCAGGCTTTACAGGGTTAAACTGTTTAAACATTTGATTTGTCACTTTCACAGTTTGGGTAAAATATTACTTTAGGAGATATTTACTTTCTATTTATATTTTCTGTGCTTTGTAGCTATCTCGTTTCCAGTGACTCCATTATTTTACTACTTGTGTATTTTTACCCTCAGACTTTAGTGCTATGTTGCTGTGTTGCCAGATTTTAGTGTTTGAGAACCGTTGTCAGAAATGACAGTCAAAAGAATAAAAATAAGAGCCACGTTTTAATAAACTCAAACTATCCTTAACAGAGAATCAATTTGTCTTCTTCTTGTTATTGAAGCCAGGGACTGTTTTTGTTTCTGTAAATATTCTGTGGACGTTTTAATAGAAAAGCTTTTCATTAGAAGAGTGCTGGGATGCATGACTGAGTCCTTTGATCTCCTTTATTTGTGTGTGTGTGTGTGTGTGTGTGTGTGTGTGTGTGTGTGTGTGTGTGTGTGTGTGTGTGTGTGTGAATATGGAAAATAACTGAAGGGGTTATACCTCTGAATATGAGTGTAAAGTAAGTAATATAATTTGTATGTACTTTGTATACAGGTGTGTAGAACTTAGCAAAGGTCTAGTTAAAAAAACAAAAACATTAACTCTAAGAAATGTTGCTGTTCACAGAAGGTATTCCCATGGGCTGTCAACCTGCTCACAGCACTGCTGTATCACTCACAACCGTGTGTGTGTGTGTGTGTGTGCATCTTATGAAACTTTAATCATTTGTTTGGAGGAGATGGGGGCATGTGTACAGAGAGGCATATGGCACGTGCACTCCTTAGCATTGGTGCAATAGTGCTGTCTGCTACAGAGGAGCAGTATGCACTCAATCGAGTCTGCTAACTAGGTCAAGGGGTGATATTTAACACACTGAACAGAGTGACCATAGATTGTATCATATCTTTGGTGAATCCCTGTTTATGTGTCTTTGTCACAAGCTGCAGTCGTGCCTACAACAAGCTGCAAAGTCCAGGAGAGCCTGAGGTGCTTTAGTTCTCCCTCTGGTTGCCTCCCTTTCTGATTAGGAAACATTTTCTCTGCTGTTATCTCTGCTCTCATCCTGATTAACTTTGCATTGTCACTAATCAAAGCTGGTCTGAATCTAAGCCGAGCAGGACCGGAACACACTGTCCCCGAGCTCCACGCTAGATTCAGCTTAGATTCTATTTCAGTACGAGCCTCTAACAGTGAGTACCCAAGCTGGTTTTGAATGATTACAATATTATGCTAAAATTCTGCAGTCTACATGTGGGAATATGTTTTAAATGCTAATTGCTCATATCCTGGAAAGCAAAGGGGGGAACTCCTTCTAGGCATTTTTTTAAGAGATGTGTTCTGCAAGTGAGCTGTGGGTATAGAAAAGAGGAGACGGGGCAAAACTTTCAAAGTCCTGTCCGGTATGACTGATAACTGTCAGAGCTGGAAGGAAGATCTCCTTTGATCACTGCAGCGTGTTCTGCAGCACATCTCACGTATAGAAAGAGGCCAAGGTGCACTCACTCTGTTCAAAAGTTATACACCACTTTGTGTAAAAAAGTAAAGCTCTCAGTCTGACCAGGTAGTCAATGCCAGCTGTTACAACTGCCTTTTTAGGCATTGCCAAAATCTTGTTTTGACACTTATGGATCATTTATCAATTCTAGAAGATTAATCACAAAGGGGATTTTCAGATTGTTCTTTCCTGCGAGGTTACATTTGTTGCTTTGAGTGATATTCCCCAACATGTATTGCATGGATTTCCTCTCGTTATAAAAAGTTATACACGTTATACTTTTCATTTAGAAGTGTTAGATGAAGGTTTTCGTTTGTCAGCGCAACGAGGTCCTCCAAATCGTAGCGTTTCAATTTAATTTTGCTCGTTAACTCATAATGTTCTCATTTAATTAGGTTTTTCTGTGGTAAATCCATCCAATGTTGTTCTGTGGAGGGTTTAGTGGGCATGACTCACATCTGTTCTTTTGGCCTCTGTGGCAGTTTGAGAGTTCAGGTGATTTGTTGTTTTTTTTTAGAAATGGAGATACATTTTAGGTTCAGTTGAAATTAGCTTCCTGCAAATATCATCCCAGAATACATATCATTAAATATATTTGCATATATTTTATGTGCTGTTAACTCATAGTCTGTGTTTTATGTATAGACTGTATATAAAATATGAACAACGCTACAGTGACTTACGCCACCTGGTTTGTGAACTTACATTTTGATGCTTTGACTTTATCTTAATGGTCTTGATGGAGCCATTTGCCACCCTGAGATGATGGAGTTCTTAATTATCAAGCAAGCTTGGCTATCCAGGTTCATCTGTAGACTGCGAAGTTTCATCACACAGACATACATATTTGCTAATTAGATTAAGTAACGGACTAATAAAATGCTGGAATCTCCTTCACTTAAACTGGGCTGTAAATTAACACATATTACCACAAAGCTCCAGTACTCCATAATAATAACAGGAAGGGAAATACAGGAATATTATCTATGGAGACCAAAGGTATTTCATTATACCTGACTTAAACACGTTTCTGTCTTTTACACAGGCATACAGGCTCTGTTATAGGCACTGAGGCAGGTATTTCTTGGGCCCTTGCCTGCTTTCATACTGGACGGGCCACAGGCTAACACATAGAAAAAAGCAACCATTCACACTCAAATTCACACCTACGGGCGGTTTAAAATCGTCCATTAGCTTAACCCCATGCATATCTTTGGACTCTGAGGGGAAGCGGAAGTACCACCAGAGTAGTAGAGCAAAGTCCTGCTGATCTGGGGGGAACATGCAAACTCCATACAGAGAGACTGCTGCGAGGCAACAGTGCTAACCACCGCACCACTGTGCTGCCCTATCATACAGCAGCAATCAATAATATCAATAGCATCATCCCCACGTTTGATTAGCACCATGGACAGCAACTGCAGTTAGAGGTTGGGGAATGGACACATTTAGTCAAGCTTACCAGGCTACATTAACAGAAAGACAACTGTAATGTCTGCAAGCATGGAAGAAAACAGAGAAGCTCATTAACAACAGGTCCTCAGACTGACGAGCTAATCTGTTTATAGAATTCATGATTCAACAATCATTTCTAATGGAGCAGCTTCTACATATATCACACATATATATTACTGTATGAACGCAGCAAGTATGCCTGCCATGTAATCCAGAGATGCTCGTTGGATATTTATGTCAACCGGGCCTCCCCTACCTTCTGAGCCCTTGGGAAAGTTACACCTTTATGGCACATTTATCCTCCCTGCATTGGTCGCTTCGCACGCTGATGATGACATCGTCAAGCAGCCACAATCATTTAAGCTCGCCGTTATGGCGCTTTTGTCCATTTGTAATCTTCTCCAGACTGCTGCAGAAATCTTCCTCCATGAGTTCCGTCTCATCTGGGAATACTTGTGCTTCCATATGCACGTGTCATATAAATGTCAGTCACAGGGTTTGAATCAATTGTTGTGCCAGCCTCAAGTGGCCACTCATGGAACTGCGGTTTTTTATTAGTTCTGTGCTGGCTGCATTGCTTACACCAAGAGTTTGCTCTTTAATTAATATGTCATTTAGATGCTTATCACAAGTGTTGTATTGTTTGATATGACATTTACAATATCTGTGATGTACTGTTTATTATTGGGAACTTAAGCCAGTCCCTAACTCGTGACATTTGGAGGTGAAATGAGAGTAAAACTTCACTAACATGTTGAGATATAATACTCTGACAGTTTGTGCTCATTCTAGTTGCATTCTGTTAATTTATGGAAAATGTTCCCATATTTTTAAAGTATATTTACAGCCTGGTGAAGATGCAGGACATAAATATTTTACCGATTTAAATTCAGCCACTAGATCTAACAGCGTTTGGTGCAGTTTTACAACTTTTTTCTGAAAGAAGTTTGCATTTGATGCACGTCAATGTGACAAGTTGCAAAGGAAACATAGCTAGATTTTAATCTTGTGTCTTATTGCCATAAGTTATTTTTTTTATAAAAGATGAAATTTCCAAAATATAGATGAGAAATAATCCTTCCAGTTATCATGCTAATGTACCATCAAATCACTGACGATTACCAAACAGTAAAATGGCACTGTAAACTTAATCTGCCATGGACATTTTTTCATGCAACATCAGCATGCTGATGCAGGTTCACTGAATAAACAAGTCCTTCATTATCGCTTCTGTTCTTTTTGTTGTTGTTTTTTTAACAGAGCTTCCGTACGGCTGGGAGAAAATCGATGACCCCATTTACGGCAGCTACTATGTCGAGTAAGTTCAGTACATCTTTAATACATAATGACTTGCTTTTGATTTTCAGCATCACCCGCTGGTGTCGCATTAATCATATTTATTAGGAGCAAACTGGCGATGTAGCCAGAAAAGAGTTACTCTTAATGTCTGCTTGCTGACGGCTCACTGTTTGTTTGCAAGTTTATGTGCTTATCTGTAGCCCTGGTCGTGCATCTGAATGCTACAGAGGAACTGCTGCAGTGGCCTGTCCTCTGTATTGAACTGCACGTCCCCTCTCTGTTTCAGGGGTGCCTTTTTTTTTCTTATTTTTTGTGGCTGGATGCTTTCCACTCTGGGGCACTGGGATGCTGCTCTATTTTTAGACTGGCAGGGGGAATTCATTTGGCTTGAGTTTGCTTTAAAAAACCTGCAGAGTGACACTTGAATACACTCTGCCTTATATACTGCGCATCCCTCTCGAGATGCTCTTTGTGTCTCCCTTTGTCATCATGTAAATATCATTAAAGAAGCTGCAAGACCTTGAAATTATATAACTATATAAAAATAAAGTTAAGCTGTTTTGTAATTAGGACTGTGATACTGGGGTGTTCATTAAAAGATAAGGAGAGGAGAGAACGTTGGGGTGTGTGTGTGTGTGTGTGTGTGTGTGTGTGTGTGTGTGT
>NW_005187505.1:575314-612514 GCF_000239375.1 Pundamilia nyererei | reverse complement strand
GTGTGTGTGTGTGTGTGTGTGTGTGTGTGTGTGTGTGTGTGTGTGTGTGTGTGTGTGTGTGTGTGTGTGTGTAGTCTTAAATATGGAGAGAAGTATCTAATGATGACTAATTATTTCACACTGGCAAATTACAGCATTTGTAGTCAGTGACTATCTCCCCCCTGTACATACTAAATTAAGATCAACGTAGGACATTAAAGGAAATCGCTGTTCCATGTGCAGGGTTACTCCCAGTCACTGATTCATATAATCCTTGTTACAAGACGAGTTGAATTACGGAAGAAATCAATCGTTTGTTCTTTTTTACTCAGCAGAACTGTTCTGCGGCTGTTACATAATCTGGGAACTGGCCATTCAATTAATCATCATAGTTATGGCTGCTGTAGTGCTACGTTTGTTAGATCTGATCTTTTCCAAGAAGGGGCTGAGATAGGTGTGCTGGTGTAGTGTGAGATCTAAAATCTCCTCTCTTTTTTTTTCTGGTGTTATCATCTCAGTCATATAAATAGAAGGACCCAGTTTGAGAACCCAGTCCTGGAAGCTAAGAGGAGACTCCAGCAGCAGCAGATGCAAAGCCAGGGCCTGTCCTCACTGCCCCTTCCCACCATCTACAGAGGTAAGAACGGCCTTTGGCTGAATGGGAAATTATTAGTAGGGTATATATATCCATTTATTAATTACTTGTGTATTAAGAGATTAATATTGCACTATAATTAAGGAACATTTATAAAGATATCTGTTAAAAAACTCCATTCTGTGTTTATTATTGTGCTTCAGAAAGGCTCTCAGGAGCTTTAATGATAAAAGCAGATGCAGGAAAATTCTCTTAATACCTTCAATTACACATGCAAATGCTGGGAAGGTGCTTTAATGAATGTGATTCATTCTAATTGTCAAACTAATGATAAACAACATGAAATAAAATAAATTCAGTATTTGAGCCCTAATTCTTCTAGGTCCACTTGCGTGTTAATTTTTGGAGTCCTTTGCAGGTGTTGTTCAAAGCATCTTTAACAACAAAGTTTTGGGGTTGAGTTTTTAAGTTGATTCTGTTAATGCAATCCCAGACCATGTTCAGATCAGAGCTCTGTGAAAGCCAGATCCCCTCTTAGAGCACCCCTTGGAGACTGGAGCAGACTTTTCAGGCAATATATAAAGCTAATATATAAACAGTAATTTATCTAATCAGAACAATCTTTGTGTAAATGTAAATATAACTGACAATGACAGGCTTAAAACACCTGTCAGTAAGTGAAAATTCATGTGTGCTGGACACAAAATACATAAAACCCAGGGTCTGAAAAGGGGCGACTCCTTCTGGTTGCATAACCAGTCTAATTTTTAAAAGTCTATAAGGAATTGACCATACTTTTAATTTAATTTATGAACTCGGTAAAGAATTTTTTTGATGAGTTTATAGTCTCGATGGATATATTTAAGTCTTGTTAAAAACAATGTGGAGTTTAATTTGTGAATTATCCTCCCAAATAGATAAATACAGATAATAATAAAGCAGATTATGTTTTAGTATACACTGACCTTAAGACTGATCTTATGTATCACATCCTGTATCAGAAAACAAAGATGTTAATTTCCCAGATATGAATTTCTAGGCTTGAAAATGAAGCAGGGTGGCAACGTAACAAGGTGTTAAGCCCCTCATCCTTGAATATTATGTCCAACAGTGCTGCAATCACTAACACTTTCAAACAACATAAAATTATTTGAATAGATGTAGCAAACTATTTACGCACTGATGCAATTTTATATAGCCATGGCCTTAGAGATACACACAAGGTCATATAATCAGGAAAGCCGCATGTACGAGTAAAAAGCTGTTTGAAAGAAAAAGTAAGAAAAAACATGCATGTTACCAAAAAATAATGTTAATTTTTTTCCCCAAAGGCTTTACTCATAAAGATTATTTTTATAGTGATTGACGGTAGGATATATCAGTCAGTTCACACCTATGCCTCATTAAAACAGTGGGTGGAATGCATTTTGGTCAGACTAATAATACTTATTGCCATATAAACAGACGTCTTCCAAAGAGAACATGTGGGTTTCAGGGTGATTCACTGTTTTGTTTAATGACTGGTTACCTGATTCTGCTCTCTATCAGTTTGTTACAGTAGGATGTGTACTGCTAGAAAAAACTGTCTGGATCCGAGAAGTGGAGGTTTGTTTCTGTAGTAATGTTGTTAGTCGCGACTCTGAGTGAAGAGCCTGTTTCTTTTGTTCAGTCCAGTGAGGCTCTTTTTCCTCCTCTCTACCCACTTCTGCCTCCTCCTTCCTTCTCCTCCTTCTTTTCCCTTCAAACTTTGACACCAGTGGAGGATGCCAGCCCCTGTGCCACCCTCCCCAGATCCCCCCACGTCCAGGTCGGCCCGGTGCCCGAGCGCTGCCATAGCCTCAGCGACCTCTCCCGCTCGCCAGCTCTGGGTTGCAGGACTGCTTCGTATACCAAATCCTCCTCCGCCGATGTCTCCCCGCTCCGGCGTGTTCTGACTCGGCGGATGAATATGTGCCCCAATCACAGGCAGAAACAGCAGCCCCTTCACACATCCGCCTGCGCTGTAGTGCTAGAGCAGCCAGTCTGTAGCCCCTACTCCCTGTGGCACTTTGTCAGTAAGTAGGCCAAGAAAGATGCACAGGAGGCTGACTCTTCGCTTGTTTGACGCAATGTAAGCATGGTAACTGGCAGGCAAGCTTGTTCCCTTGAGGTAGTTTTTGTGCAGTGACCATGCCCTGTCACCTGCCCTATCACCTGGGAAGAGCAGGTACAGAGGAGCATCGCTTAGTCTGGGCCAGTGACTGCTTACAAAGGATGCAAAGTTGCACGCTAGCCATGTCTCTTTTCCGAGTCAAAAAGATGAGGGACTTGGTTAAGTGTGACTAAGCTTGTTGGCAGAGATCCTCTCATTCCGACTCCAGGCGCTCCTCCATCAGAAAATTTCCCAGCTCTTCCTCCTTCAGAAATCTCCCAGTTCTTCCCTAACCTCCCTGAGCATCTTCTCCTGGAACTGATCCCTGATTGGCAGCATGGCATTTGCTGAATTTTGCTGCTTTCTTTGCAAATTTGGGATGGAACTGAAGAAACTGCACCACTGTGGCTGTCTGCACCTCTTCTGCCCACTGTGTCCCAGCATGGGAGGCGAGGACGGAATGTCAGTTTAGTGTATTTTAGGTGTGCCAAGAGGGACTTGGATTGCATTGGTGCCCTGCACGGGAGGCAAAACGTTTGACCCACACCTGCATCTTTCAACACCGCCTTTGTCCGAGTGTGCTGTTTTGCTACTGTGGTCATACCCTTCCAGTTTTCCTGTGGCTACACCCGTATCTTATTGAATAAGCTTTGCCCTTGCCCCCCACCCTGTGAGCGCAGCCCCTGCACCAGCTTTTAGGGCCTTTTAGTGATTGCAATAAAACTTATAGGGAAAGACATTTTATTTAATTTTCTTGTTTTTATCCTTTTGTAGAGAAGCCGCTGTTCACGCGGGACCCCACCCAGCTGAAAGGCAGTTTCTTGTCCACATCACTCCAAAAGAGCAACATGGGTTTTGGCTTCACTATCATTGGAGGGGATGAGCCCGATGAATTCCTCCAGGTCAAAAGCGTTATCCCCGATGGGCCCGCCGCAGCAGATGCAAAGATGGCTACAGGTAAGCTTCAGGCGTGACTGACACACAAACTGAGAGAGAGGCTATTTTCACTGAATCACTTTTCTTTACCTGTAGCTAACCAGGAGCTCTCTTGAGGCAGTGTTAAGTACGTAATCTATAGCCGTATTCACACACAGACACCAAACAATGATCTCTGCTCAGTAAACTAGAAGCTGAAGGTCACGTAGATAAGTTATCCTTGCAAATTTAAAATAATGGCATTTCTCATGGCTGGCATGCATTTGCACACGATCGCGCTCACAGATTGTTGCAGAGAAGAGCAATTATATGTGGCCTTTCTGCTTGCAGTATCTATTCTATATATCAGCATGCAGTGAAAGAAATGAGGTCAGCCTTTCTTTCAGAGTGCAGCCTAAACAAAGTCAAATAAAAGCTCATTAAAGCAGCACACAGTATAGTATCTATTTCACAGCAGTACTTACCTGAGCTCCCCTTGAGTTTTTTTTTGTTGTATAGAACTTTGTGCTTGTAGTGATATTTCAAAGGGAACGCAGCTAATTGCATGCCAGCTTCAAAAACCTGACATTATGAATGATACAGAATTATACTGCCAGTAAAAGGAGCTCTACCCCAGTCGGCTGCAGTTTTTGCTTCTTGCATGTCAGTGCCGTCCTTTCATATTCTTCCACTTATTTGATTCAGGGTCACAAGACACGCTGAAGCCCATCCCAGCTGTCACAGGGCGAGAGGCAGGGTATGCCACAGATAGGTCACCAGGCTAATGCAGGGCTAGCAGAGAGGGACATACAACCATTCAAACTCACATTCACACCTGATGCTTTATATCCATTTACACTGTTTTGGTTTGAGTTTTATAGATAGAGATATGTATGCATGTCATTAAATATAATATTATGACCCGGTTATTCGGGCAGCGCAGTGGTTAGCATTGCTCCCCCTGAGTTAGACTTCACCATCTGGCCGAGGCTTTCTGTGTGGAGTTTGCATGTTCTGCCCATGTTTGCGTGAGTTCTCTCCAGGTACTCTGGCTTCCTCCCAAAGAGATGCAGTTAGTGGGGTTTGGCTAATTTGTGATTATAAATTTCCCTTAGCTGTGAATGTGAGTGCAAATGGATACTGTCTGGTGGACACCACTACCCGCCCTGTGGTAGCTGGGATAGGCTAGAGCCCCACTCACAAGGACCCTGATAAGGACAAGTGGAAGAGAAGGGATGGACCCAGTTACTCAACAAAAAAAACAAAACACAAACGTGCGTATCTTTTAAGAAAGGGCAGTTTTACTTCTAGAACTAATCAAATGCAAAAATAAAACAACCTGCTCCTCCCGTTCAGCACATGAAAATCCACATCCTCAAAAAAGTGTTCACCTGAAGACAGAGGACAAGTGGAGCAATGGCAGTGTTCAAGTTCACACAAGCCCTCTCCTTTAAGTTACAAAATAAATAAATAGAAAACTGCATGGTTCACAACAAACCACTAATCCAGTTGACTTTCCATTAGATCCACATCCCCTACAGACTTCCAAATAGGGTCCCCAAATCTTTTCAGACATCCTCTGTTTGTCCTTCAGTGTTTATGTTATTCATTCAAGTCTAAAGCTATTGTATTTTAAAAAAGAAACTGAGGTTTAATAATTGTGTTGTAATTCTGTTTTCTGGATCCAAGCCAAGTGTTTGGGGGGGGTTGTTGTATTTTGTATTATTTACTTTTTTCCAGAATAACTTGGGTACTTTTACTCGAAACCATCCAAGTACGTCTTCCTCCACTTCTTCACGCAGAAATATGTGGAGCTTCCTCTTCAAGAGTAAATGGCACTGGGTCCACACTCAAACACACTTACAAGTATTATCCATTTGCATATATTCTTGGCTGGTGCAGCTTGCCAGGCTTGCATTGTCTTAGCTCTCTGTGTGGACATATGCACATGCCCGTGCACCAACTGCAGTTTTGTTCTTTCATTAATCATGAAAGGGACTTTATAAGCCCCACAACGTTGGGCTGTGGCCACAGGGGGGTCGCACTGCAGCACACTTACACACACGCACACACACACAGAGGCAAACCATCTGTACTGAAAGGTCAAGGGACTAGAAGTAGCCAGCTTGTCATGCTCTCAGTATGCAGTGATGTGTCTGTCTCTATACTCTGCAGCAAATGCAGAGCTTATAGTGGTGATTTATCACACATAAAGCAAGCTGGTCAAGGTGTTTCCTCTGTAGTAATGCTCCTCTCCAAAACACCAATGTTTTAACAGATTTCTGCAGAACACTAGCTCATAATTGTTCTGTTTTCTTTCTTTCTTTCTTTCTTTTGTTTTTACAAATGTGTTGGTGCAGCAGCCCAGAATAGATCCCTTGGTGACTAATAAAGCTTGTCCTGATAGTTCTACATATAAAGCATTTGGGTTTTGTGTCTTCTCGTCCAATCCTCCTGCTTTGTTTTACAATTCCCATTTCTTTTTTATGTATTCTTTCCCCCAAAATAACTAAAATATCCTTCCCACTTCTCTACTACTGTATCACACATCTTTTCTTCACCACTTCCTCTCGTCAGCTCATATCCTTCTGTACTCCCCCACCCGTTCCCCCAACTTTGCCTCCACAGACTTTGTGTCCTACTTCTTCAGGAACAGTGCTAGCTTGCTAACTCAGAGCTTACACGGAGGAAGCCCAGGCCGGCAGAGGTGTGAAATTCCCAATTTCAGATAACTGATTCCTGCCGGTTTTTCCCTATGACACCTCCTGGCTATCTCTATCTACTGTGTGATTGTGCAGCTACAAAAACATATGCATGATAGTTACATATATTATATTTATATATCTATATATATTACCTATAAGACCAAATGTACTCTAGATCATTTTTTCCATTAAATTGCTTGATGTGTAGGGAAAATAATTCTTTTTAGCAATAATTGTTTTTTAATGTAAAAAAAAGCTAAGAGGCTTGGTTTGAATGTAGGAGGCAGAAAGTGTTTAACGTGAAATGAAATGGGTCTGTAGGTGGAGGACAGTCAACCCTTGTTTTACAGTGTGTGGCCTATTTGGATAAGGCTGCCATATTTGCTTAGATGTTTTTTATTTAAGAAAAAGAAGGTTTATGAAAAACACGAGTCAAAGACGGCAATGAAAAAAAAACTTAACTAACTACTAAAGCAAGTTTCAAAAGGTTTAGCAACCTGTTGGCCAAAATCCTGCCCATACAGTGATAGATCATTAGATACACCTTGCTAGTACCAGGTTGGACCCCCCTTTTTGCCTTCAGAGCTGCATTAGTTCTTTGTGGCATTCATCAAGAGATTTTGGATCGTGTTGACAGGATAGTGTCATACAATTGCTGCAGATTTTTCAGCTGCACATCGAGATGAGAATATCCTGTTCCACCACTTCCCAAAGGTGCTCTATTGGATTGAGACTGTGGAGGAAATTGGGCTCATCAACCTGAAACCTTTTTGTTCATTTGTATAATTTTGGTGAGTCCTTAGGAATAATAGCCTCGCTTCCCTGTTTTCAGCTGATAGGAGAGGCACCTGATGTGGTCTTCTGCTGATGTATCCCATCTGCCTGTTTATGACCTGTTATATGTTCAGGGATGCTCTTTTGCTTACCTTGGTTGTAACAAGTGGATCCCAGCTGATCAGCGATTTCTAAGCTTGTTTGAATTTCAGTGGGTCATCTTGACCATGTTTGCATGACTAAATGCCCTGTTCTTGAGTTGTTGCATTGTGATTGGTTGATTAGATATGTGAATTAATGAGCAGTTAACCATTTGTACCTTTATTATCATTAAAGGCATTCAGTCAAAATGGCCATAGTGCGCTTAGAATCACGTGTCACCTTACACAGTACAAAAATTATAACTTTAAGCTTACAGTTAGGCTTTTCTCATGTCAAGAAATCATATTTCTCTCTTGCAGTTTCATCCTGATTTTGTGTTATATCTGTTTACAATTAATTTCAATGCATTCTTGCACGAAAAAGTAAGAAAAAAGGGAAAGTACACTACCTCCATAAGATGTTTGATTTCTTTTTATTTGTTTCATCTTGTTTTGTTTGTTTTTAACATTTAGCCTGACGCACACAGACACTCAGACGACCACAGTCGGTACCACGGCCCCCCCTGCTGAGAGTCTTAACTGCTCTGTTATCGTGGCCTCATCTTCTCAGCAGGGCCACAGAGAACTCTCGTTATGTTGACAGACTCTTGAGCACACCATTAGATGGAGATGAATATGTCATAACGAATGTGCAAGGATGGGACAATGAAGATGAAGCAGGTGGGAGCGTGGGCCTTGGTCCCACTGAGCGTGGTGTGTACAGATAAGGTCAATGTGATGTGGACTGTTTAAGGGACCTGCAGGAGCTTTTGTAATGGACCGAGAGAACGAGGGCAGTTTTAATTAGTGTGGGCTGCTGTCTGAGCTCTCATTCTTGATGATTCAATTTTTTCCACTCTCGTGCTCGTGGCCATGTTTGTTTATTTGTCCTTGTTTCACCGAAATGGCAAAAATACATCATTTTCTTTGGATCCCCGTGAATAATTTGTTTTATCTCCTGATATTTTGACACTTTTCCCATGGATTTAATTTGTTCTGCTCATGCTGATGGAAAATTGCTCTTTTAGTAAAATGACAGTAGGCTGTTGATGTGTTTAATTAAATAGCAAAAAAGAACAAAAATGAGTTTTGCTCCCTAAAAATGTTAAGTAAATAAATGTTCTTGTCTTTCATTTTTACTGAATGGACATTCCTCTTCTGGGATATAGCTATTCAGTAATAACATTTACCGAATAATAATTGAAATTAAATATACGGAGGTTAAGTTGTGACAGAATATTTGGTTTCAAAGGTTCATTGGTTTCAGACGGATTTACACAGTGCAACTGCTTCTCATTTCACATTTCCTTTTGCAAAGTTGTACTTATTTCAATACAGTAGCTAGCTGTTTTTGTTTTTGTTAGCTTCTTTTAAAACTGAAGCTTTGCATCTTGGCTTTTTTTGTCTCATAAACAGTACATAAACATAATTTATATCTTTATACCAACAATATACCAGTTTTCTGTTTGTCTGTGTGTGTGCAAAACATGGCACATATCTTAAGCTGCTAAAGGCTCTTATCTATATCAGATATTATAATGTAATCATGTTACCTGGCAACCACCAAGCAATGAGCTAAAATGACAATTTTTTAAAAATTATTTATTTATGTACCGACAACACCTTATGGATGCAAACTGAGGTTTTAATTTCTCAACAGTAACATTTGATTTATATTCACAAAAGCTTATTTGTACAGAATGTATGGTAACATCATCATGTTGCCTAGCAACCACCTAGCTATGAGCTAAAATGACCTTTTTTTTCTTTTTTTTTCTTTTTTTACTTATGCACGTGCAACACTTTATCACCTTATAAAAACACAAACAGGCCAATCAAGGTGTAGCATGGGCTTTTGCTTCAGTAGTAGAAAAAATACATGCGGTACTTTTGGTTTTTCCGTTATTTCCCAAGGGGTCACCACAGTGGGTGGATATACATATTTGATTTGGCATAGATTTTACCCCACATGCCCTTCTGATACATCCCTCCTAATTATCCGGGCCTGGGATGGGCAGTTGGAGTACACAGGCTGTGTCTGTTTCCCCACTCAGTGTCAAACTATGCTAACCGCTACTCCATGAAGCCACAAGTAGTTGATGAGTAGATCAAATAAAGCAGGTAAAAATTATTTGTAGAGCTATTTTTGCTTTGTTATCATGCCAGCCGTATCGACCTATGATTAGTGCTCACCTGTGCTTTGCGTAACTGTTTTTCTGAGTATATGAGAGTGTGCACTCTCTGTTTTTGAGAATCATTGAGTGTTTTTCATCATTTTAAAGTATAATGAGCCAAAAAGGTTTGGGGACACAGATTCAGAGTAACAGGGGAACTATTGGAGGAGTTGATGAGTCGCTCTTATGCAATTTGTAATAAACAAAATTAATGTCACTTCTATATGGAGATAGGGAAGGCGGTAGAATTTGGCACACATGTGTCAAGTTGAAATCCATCTTTTAGGAATAAAGATTCCTGGTAAAACATGTGATTATATCACAGTTCCTACCCGCCTGTGTCTGTTGATGGTTTATCTGCGTTTCATCTCTGGTTATAAAGAATGAGATACATGTGCGGTTTGAGGGCGCCATGAGGTCACAGCACCATCATTTGTTTTCTGCCAGTGTGCTCAACTATTGATTCTGACACTGATGCTCAAGGCAAATGTCGGCTACGTTTACCCAGATTAATTAAAAAGTCCCTCACGTCACATTGCCCAGAGGTGTGAGCTGGCTCTGTCAATACCAGCAGAGCGTTTAAACTCGAAAAGCTTTTGAGACACCGTTTACAAAGATAGACAGCGTTTCGGTGATATTTTAACTTCCACGTGTGCTGTCACTCAGAGGGGTTAGCTGCTCGGTTGCAGTTCCACAGCCAATCCAGAAAATCAATAAAAAAATTGCCTTGTTTTTGTAAAAATAAATGAATAAATAAAAGTGTAATTGAACCATCTATTAGTGCTGTTCACGTTTTATGAGAATTGGGCAGGGTGGTTAGCAAGGTGAGAGCCAATCACTAAAGCACATGCTTTGCTTATTAATCACAAAAGATCGCTGTTTTTTAACGCCTTCTCTTTACAATGCACACTGACAGTGTCACCCTGCCCTTTCTCCAAAGAGCGTGACAATTATGCCTGCAATTAGAATGTAATTGTTTTCATTATCAACCCAGGTAATGCTGTTTGTCAGACTTTAATGTGGATTGTGCTTCTTAGTCCCACTTGCCCAGAGTTTTGAAAAAGCTGCATGGTTCCTCCACAGTGGAGCAGAAAACACTGTATTTAGTAATCTGGTTGAGAAAAAGATAAGCCTGGATGTTAAGAGCTTTTGTGTGGGAACATTTAATTGTTGGCTTGGTTTTTATCTACAGTGCAGTACACTGCAGCAAGCAAATAAAACCACTTGGGACCATAAAAGACAAACATTTTAGCCACTTGTCATATGCACTATTTTATACTTAAAAGGCAGCTGAGACATTATCGGTGGTAATGTTTATCTGTAGAAATGGTTTATAGCTGCAAGCCATCTGAGGAGAGACAGCGCAGATGTAGCGTACAGCTGAGAATGTGAATAGCTGTGGAGAGATGAAGTCTTGATATTAAATCCAGGCCAGCTGCTCTTCCGCATATTTGATATTCTACATAATGATTTCTGGAGTGACACCGTGGTGGGGTCTGTGTAGAGCGTGCCTG
This sequence comes from Pundamilia nyererei, assembly GCF_000239375.1. Lineage (NCBI taxonomy): Eukaryota > Metazoa > Chordata > Actinopteri > Cichliformes > Cichlidae > Pundamilia > Pundamilia nyererei. Next base: position 601,587 of record NW_005187505.1, on the reverse strand, counting down.
CTTGATTCTAAACTTCCTCTCACAGTAAAGGATATCAGGTAATGCTAAACTGGCTCTAGGAGTAAATTGTCTGGTTACCTGTCCATCCAGGGTGTAGCCTTCCTTTCTCTTTTTTACAGCTGGGATAGGCTCAAGCCCTTCCGTGATGATTGCTTTTCCCATATGTATATTATTATCCCACAATATTTCACTATTATAGCTGTCATTTTTCCTGCTTATAGTGATTTTCTCCACTATGGTAAGCTGTTTCTGTTCTCTTAAATCACCACTGCCTTTGTAGAAGTGTGACAGATTGTTAGCATTGTTAGGACAGTCTATAGTCCCTGTACATTGGCTACAATCAGCTGAATTCAGTACCAGCCAGGGTCCATCAGCTGATGGGTCTGCTGATACTCTTCTGCACATGATATTGATAAATCTATTTTAAACTGCTTATGCTGCCATTGAATGAGAGGAAGCAGTGATTGGAGACTGTGGCGTGATGAAAGTTATTATGATCGTATGCAATGAACTTGCAGTCTTGTTGCCTTTGGTTGCTTTAAAGATGGGCACCAGTTCTACAACCACTCACACTCAGCTGACATCCTCAGGGCAACTTTGGTGCATGGAGGTGGTGATAAAATGAAAATAAGATACGAGTCTCTCTGTTATCGGTTTGTGATTGAATGGGTTCAAATTGGCAATTACATGCAATTTGTTTGCAATAATGCAGTGAGTAACTGTGATAGATGGGCAAATATCACAAATCTGTTGCCATCTACATCTACAGAGGTTAACCAGAAAATGACATTGATTGCATTCAAAGTCTGCACAAAACCTGATTTGAAACAAAAGTTACTTCGCCAAGGGTAGTTGTTGCAGGACTGCGAATTACCTGCAAAATGACACAGGCGCTTAGCAACAATGCTTTTACAGAAATATTACCAGAATGCAAACAGTTGGCAGCCAGTCGAGTCCCCTCTACCAAAGAGACACAGATGAACTGGGCTCATTGATGTAGTCTACACTCGGATTGATCTGCATTTATAAATTAGACACTTGTTATTTGCAAACTTTTGCCAGTCTTTCTGAGAGTGCTTGCTGTCAGCCTGAGTTGGAGCGCAATTGTATGGAAATAGGTTGCCTTCAATTGCCATCACATTGCAACTGAAGGCAGTTGCTCAGCTGTTTGCCACAACTGCTTGCCAAATGTGAAAAAAATCCAGTGCAATCAGCAGGCAGCCACCAATTTATCCTATTTGAAAAGAGATTGCATCCTTTCTTTACTCTGGTGTGACTGAGCCATTAGCCCATATACAGTTGCTGGTACCCCTGCAAACTACCTCCACCCCAACACCTGCTTTTTCCTGCTGTTTCTGTTATGTCATAATCAGTACATCACGTTTGATGTCACTGACGCCTGTTCTGTGCTGGGGGTCTTTTATTGCTCTGCAGTGAGACAACTAGGACCCAGAACACTGCTGTCAAATTTCTGCAGACTGAATAAGTCTTCTTTTAAATGAAGTGGTTTTAACTGAAATTCCATTGACCAAGGTTATGATGAAGAGCTGTATTTTTAAATTTGAATTTTAATATTTAATATTTTTTCTTTGTGATTTCTTTTTCTTTCTTTTTTTTAAGAAAAGCACTTAATACTTTGAAGCCACTCTTTAACTTTGCCCAATTAGATTTATGGCAATTTGGTTCAGTTCAGGGTCATTTTGTTTTAATTGTAATTTCATGTGCCATTAAAGTACAATATAAAATTAAAAAGAGCCTGAACGTGGCTTCTGTTTATTACAATTCTTGAGATTAATCGCCTTTAGCCACCCACGTCTGTGCCCATTATTTCTAATGTTCCAGCTCCATTATGCCTAACCACTATATTTTTGTCCATGCTTTTTCTCTGCAGGTGATGTTATTGTCTACATCAACGATGTGTGCGTCCTGGGTACCACCCATGCTGATGTGGTGAAACTCTTCCAGTCTGTACCTATTGGCCAAAGCGTGACTCTCGTATTATGTCGCGGTTATCCTTTGCCGTATGAGCCAGAGGAAGCTGCCAACACCAACAACAACACCACCACCATCATCTCCCCACTGGGCATCATGGAGCAGCGGCCCATTATGGTGAACGGCAGGACGGGCTACGATAACTACCTAGATTATCTCACTCGCACCGCACGCTTTGTTACAGACCCCAGTCAGGACCCGGTCAGCGCCCAGCAGCAGCTGCTCACTGGTCACCCAGCGGACACCCACTTAGATGGCTCGCTTCCTCCCACCACGGGTACTACGCCACCAGACAGCGTCTCTATGGCATCATCGGGCGCGACCCAGGGAGAGCTACTAACCCTGACCATGGTGAAGGGCGTGGATGGGTTTGGCTTCACGATTGCAGACAGCGCCACAGGTCAGCGTGTTAAACAAGTCCTGGAGCCTCAGGGCTGCCCGGGCCTGTGCGAGGGCGACTTAATTGTGGAGATTAACAAGCAGCCCGTGCAGGGATTCGGTCACACACAGGTGGTGGAGCTGCTCAAGGAGTGCCCTGTGGGAGCTGAGACCTGCCTCTTGGTTCAGAGAGGTGGAACAGGTGAGAAGGTGTTAAAGGTGGTGTTGCTGGCTTTGGAGAAGAGCTTGAATCTCTGTCCTTCTTCCTGTCTGCTTGTTCATTTCTGTCGTCTTTTGCTGGTGTGTTTGCATGTGCGGTTTAGTCCAGTGACAGCAGAAATCTGTGCTACAGTCCCTCAGTGCACAGCAATGACTTACTGATCTTCAGCTGCTCTCAGATGTCCTGCTAAGTCCGCTTTACTGTTCGCTGTTCCTTGCTCCTCATTGACAGCAGATTCCACTCCAGCTATACTAGGGGTCCCCTTGTATAGTCTGATTGCGTCTGAAAGCGTAAGCTTTTTCTGTGTTATTTTCAAGCCCACTTTCTGATTTTCTTTTTCTTTTCTTTTTTTCATTTTCACATGTATAGTGAATTTTACCTTTTCTACAAGATCCAAATAAAAGCCCGCAAATCAAAGCATGTCAAAACTGGCACAGTTTTTCCTTGAAACACTGGTAAATGGCTCTGAAGTGCTTTCAACTCTGTGTTTTTCAGAATGGGAGGCCCTCTCACACTCTCTGACAATCATAATTATGCACTGCACTTTGTCATGAGTCACACACAGGGCTGTTATTTGCCGAATCTACGTGTAGCTGAGTGTGTGTGCGGACTGATGGAGGACATTGAGTGTTAAGTGTGTACAAACGTTCGTATTCTTCTAGAAGGCCAGAAACCTTTATATTGCTGTCTTTTAATGGCAATGTCTATGAGAGAGTTGCTGTCTTGTCTTTGGGAAATATACATATGACTCAAATGACAGAGCATAAGTTGTGTGTAAGCTTCCTGTGATCTGCCTACAAACTGAGATTGCCTTCTTATTGAATTGTGGCGGCGGTGCATCTGTCAGCGATGACTCAGCCGAAGCACCGACGTTGAAGATTAAAACGTTAGAGAGTTTAATTAAATCTAGAAACGGCAACAGTGGCTCTTCATCAACCAAGCAGATAGGATCTGTCTCTGGAACCTTATTGTTAAATGTTGTTAAATGACTCCTCTCTTTGCGTTTACCTGTCCTTGATTTATCTTGGCATCCTCTAAGTGATGATGCATGAACTTTAGCACGCTCTCATTTGCAGAGCGAGCTGGAATCGGAGCCAACTCGTTTGGAAAACTGACACTGCTGTTTCTTTTTGTGTGCAACCAATTTGTAGTTCCGTGTTTTGCCTCTTTGTGTAGTGTAATGTCGCATACCAATCATAATGCCAACCGCCTGGGTGCCACAGACACCACTGAGACTCACGCGCAAAGGTCAGCAGCGGCCACTGAATAGATTTATTCCCATTTATTTCTTTATTAGGCTGCCCATGTCTCTGCTAGTGAGCAGGGAGCCAGCAAACAGGGGGGGGGAATAGAGGGATGACATGAGGTATTATCATGGGAAGATAATGTTTTGGGTTTTTGGGGGGGAAGGGGTTTGTAATCCAAAAAATCTACAAAAAACAGCATCACAAAAAAATCTGAAATCTGGTTGTGTTATGTTAGCGCCAGTAAACTGCAATACATCAGGGCGTAGTGTCGCATCCGATGGCGTTGATTGCCTGTGACATGACAAGTTGCAAATGCGAAAGGTGGAACAAATGTCAGGGCCACCCAGCTTGCCGTTACTGCAGCACAACTACATACGGCACAAATTTGTGTCAAAGTGAGTAAAGTTAAGAAAATGTACCAGTGGGGTGGAGTTTTTAGACATCGTGCATCTCCTGAGAGTATTTTTGGGATTTAAGCAGGAAAATTCTGCCAGACTTTAAGCTTGTTAAGATCAAAGTACACACTCTTCTGAGAGTAAATGATCACAACACTATTTTCAGTTTTGTTAGAAGTCTTTGTTGGTAGAAATTAACATGAGAAATGGGGTTAAAGTAGAAACCTATAGATGGTGAAAAATTTGAAAATGCTTAAACCTTTGACACCACCCCCCACCACCACCACCACCTATAAAGAGTGGGCAGTGGCTCTGTTGTGCTCCAGGGGGCATTTTGCTGGATAGTTGGTCACTGCACATTAAAACAGTTGTTCTGGGTGATCATCCCATCTTCAGGGATTACAAGGGGATCATTTCTTTTGTGTCCCTCCAAAGGTTCTATGGTGAATATACCTGTGGTTGAAATGGGACTTTAACATGGGCCTTCATTTCTCTTTCGACTGAATAAAGAAGTTGAATTTTTTTTCCCATCGAATCCCATATTTAAGGATATAGGAGCTGCGTAGGTTTGAGGGAAAGAAACAGGATTGTGAGATCAAACGCAGAGCAAGACATGGCTGCAGCTTCTCCTTCCATGCTTAAATCATTACCATTTCTGACTACGATGTCTGATCCTCTGGGGTTGTGAAAGGAATACTTTGCTTATCAAGCATGTTCACAGTGTTACATGTTTGTTCCTGTTAAGGAAAAGGATGCACTGAACTGCAGGGTAGCAACTGACTACAATGTTGCCAATTTCTGCAAATAAGTAATTGTGATTTCTATTCTTCTCATCCGTAAACTCTCTCCACACTCTTTCACGTGATTCTTGGGTAGATGGTAGAAGAGGTTTGTCATGTTTGGGGCACGAAACAAGCGATAGCGTATAATATGAAACAATAGGCGTTTTAATTTTGTCATCCAATATATTTCATCATATCGCACAGCTCCATTTTTTGACACACAATTTTCACTGACAGAAACAAGATTTGATCAAGAATTACCAAAGTTTCTGTCCATAAAACTGAAATAATCCATGTGCACCACACCACAGTGTAGCCCAGTGTTCAGGTTGAAGGTGGCACATCAGGTGAGGAGTCCTTTCAGGAGCATGATCAACAGTGTTTATATTAGGCTTCAGTCACACAAGCCTGTAGATCATTGGGCGATGCCAACACTCCCCAACTACTAGGTGGATGTGAAACTGAGCAGTATGATGTAAAGCAGAGATTGAGAGATTCAAGGTAAAAGTTGCGCATTCTGAAACATGTTGGATTTAGCTGCAAAGGGTCTGTTTCCTGTTTCCGTCAGGCCTGGGTGACTGCGATCTTACTTCTCACATAAGGGAACAGCAAAATTGTATATCTCAGTTAAAAGGTTTTATCTTTTATGGAAAGATTAGATAGCACCAATCTTAACTAACAAATACAACATTTAACAACAAGTTGGATGGCTTTCAATTTTTAGTTTTGATGATGGAACTACCACTTTGTTTCAGGGCAGGGAACAATTGCTTTGACTGCTGTGGCCTTAAAATAAATAAATGTTATTTAAAAAAAAAAACGGGGCAAAATTTAATTGCACATTCACTTGGAGAAGAACAAGCTGGATAAGCTGCACGAATACGAGCTGAAATTGGAGCACCCAAGCACAAAAAAATAATCTGTTCATCCAGTGCTTGAATTCACACACAGCAACACAGAGAGGAAGACTGGGGTCTGTGGTGAATTTTGATAAGAGATCAAATAATTTCTAATGATGTTAATGTTTACCCATCTTTCTACATTTGCTGAAAGCCAACTGTGAGTTGATAAAAAAATTTTAAAATCCTACACGTGGGAGGTAAAAAAAAAAAAAAAAAAGATAAATGCCAAAAGGTGCACACACAGTCAACCATCTGAAACGCATTAGGCTACATTTGTTCACCATAAAAAAGATCTCTTTAATTTTACAGTGAGAGGCTAACATTAGCCCTTCAGTTATTTAAACGAGACAACGATAGCACTAGAAATGATGGTAGAGTGTGCAAATGTTTTGGCCCTTTATAAAAATGTATCCTCATATCATGAAGGAGCCTGCCAGCTTCACATCAAAGCTACAGCAGAAAACCGATTCTATCCACTTCTATTGAATCAATTGTTTCATGTTGGTCTTGTGTTTTAAAAAAAATCAGCCTCATTGCAGTTGTGTGCAAAACAAAATCATTTTCTAGGTACACGGTTGAATATGCGTGATATTAAAGCAGAATTTATTCAAACACGCTCCTGCAGTCACTGGGTAATCACTCCATCCCATTAAAAGCCAAATAGGAGCGCTTGATTTGTTTAAGAGGCAACCGAGGTCAGTGACTCTACTCCTCCCACAGACAGGAAAGGGATTCAAAGCACAATATAGAGTTCAGTGGTCTAAGTTTGATGGCAATAAGGCTCCCATCGCATTTTCTACTTGATATAATCTCAGCATTTCGCCCTTCATGCACAATACCCCCTGGCTCCCTCCCTGTGCCGATAGGAATGGATATTGATCCCTGGCGGGCACCGCCTCAGCTTTGGAACCGGTGGGGACAGAGCTGCAAGTGTGAACATGGCAGACAGACTGTGGCTTACTGGCAGAGAGCCGAACTCATCGCTCTCTTGCTCTTTCCTCCCCTTCTCTTTCTCTCTTTTGTTTCCAACTATTCCATCTTGAACACACACAGCCAATGAATCACTGTCTAGTTACACACTGATTCCCTGGGAGGCTAGAGGAGGCTCACTGAATCAAACCCTTGTTCTTTTCTTCTTTTCCTTTTCTAGAGAGCAGACCTTCACCTGAGGTCCGCACGGTTTCTAAAGCAGCTGGTGGTCACATGAGGCGAAATGTCAAACCAGGCATAATGTACAGGTTACTCATGGTACTACTAGCAAGGGGTGTTTATGTAAGTGTGCGGGGGCTTGCGTGCAAAATTTGCCTGGGGATCTGTGCGGATAAGATGAGGAAAGTGTGTGCCTGGCTGTTGTGTAGGTGTGCGCACAAACTGTGTGAATCAAACCATGTGGCTCGGCGTTTGTGCGAGTGCGTGGGCGGGCAGCAGTGAGGGAGAATGTGGCATGTTAGTGGAAGCTAAATGGTCGAGCGTACATGTGAAAGAGATGATAGTCTCGGCAGCTAATTACAGCCCTGCATCTCTGCTGGTGTTGCAACGAGGACACAGACTGTTAATGGTCTAGATCGCCACTAATGAGCCTGTCTGGCATGCACACACATACACGTGCCACCCATACACACAGGCACAATAATTACTGGTGATGAGCGACAGAGTGGCCATTTGTTGGGCAAAAATGGCTCAGGAGTCAAACTGAAATTTAAGGGATGGATAAATATCATAACTATATTATGAGCGTTGGCTTTTTCGAGGTGATGAGGCTTAATTGACTGGAAGGTTTGATCATAAATGTCCTCATTTGGTCAACAGGCAGCGTGCTTCTATTGTCGGGATTTCAACAACGAGTTCTTTGGGAGTCATGGAAATAAAGCTTGAGTTAAAAAAAGAAGAAAAACCACTAAAACAACAGATTTAACTGAACTTTAAAAGAAAATACTTTGTTATGATCGGTCGCTTTTATGACAAAACTTAAACAAACAAAAGTTAAACAGCCTGCCATGCTGCAAAAACTGATCATGGATCGCGCTTTAGGAGCGCAGGCCTCCACAGATCCCAAACTGTTGGTGCACCTGGGAAAACAGCAGGAACAAGCTTGAATCACAGAGGTCTACCCCACAGCCCAGAGGTGGGGTAGACCTCTGGACTCTAAGTATCATATTTCTAAGTATCATCTTAGAAATATAGGAGACCGCAGAGGTCCATGTCCCACGGATCAGAGCTGTTTCAATGAAACAAAAGGGGTCTACTATAGTTCATTGTGTATGACCAACTTTAAACTTGAAGACAATAGTAGCAGGATGGATACAAAGGTATTTACTATCTTGCACTAGGAATCTAGCTAATCAGGTGGAGCCCAAGTTAAAGGGCAAAATACAAGAAATTGCATCCTAAATATCCCAAGATGCAGCGATCGGAGTGTAAGTGTGCATCTGATAGCGTGAATAAAAAATTGTATTAATTCTTATCATGAATGGATGAACATGTATTTTAAAAAGTGGTCCGTTTGTAAATTTAAGCACCAGTCCACTCACCATTTAAACTGTACTGATAGCAGATCTTATCATTTCTGACCCTCGTCATTTAAATACACATTGTCAAGATTGCAGGAATTGCCACCTTCTGTCACGGCGGGGTGCGCCGGTGTGTGTGGAAACAGGACCCAAAAGCAGATGACGATGAGGAGTAGTAAGGTTTAACAGAAAGGTGAGGCTTTATTTAAATGACGGCAGGGTTAAACCAGGAAACCAAAACAAACTGGCAAAACACTATGAAACAAAACACTAAACTGGCAAAACACTAAGAAACAAAACACTAAAGGCACTAAGACCAAAAACTATAACTATAACTGAGGTGGAAAATAACAGGCAAAGACTAAGACTAAAACTGTAACTCTGGTGAGATAAACAGACTAAGACTAACGTGGAATTAACAGACGAAAACTAGAACTATGGCTGAGGTAAACAGACGAACCGACAATGGCATGAAGAAAACAAAAGGCTTAAATACAGACATGAGGTGATCAGGGGAAGTGGGGACACATGGGGGAACAGCTGGCAGACATAAACCTAATGACAGGACCAGGAGAGGAAAGCTAAATACAATGAACAAAGAACACATGACATTGTCAAAATAAAACAGGAAATACTAAAACTAAACGTGACAACACAACTTAACAGACCTAATATGTGATGAATAAATACAAAACCCCAAAACATAGAAAACCCAGGAACAATAACTGCCTAAACTAAAGGCAGATAGGAAATAACACAAACTAAATCACATAACAAAATGAGACAAATACAAACATGAACTCAGAGCGCTGGGTCAGAGACCCAGCCTGTGACACCTTCTCTGTGAGTAAAACTACTCTATTTCTCTGTGCGACAATGACTTTCCAAAGCTGAGAAGTCATGTGCACTTTGCATTACAGTAGTAAATGTTCGGTTCTGTGTCCATGACAACACCAAGCTGAGCAAGGCAAGGCTTGCTGAACAAAGAGTTGATCATGCTAACTCTCTTTGTTTTTAATTTTTCCTGTGAAGTCGCATTTTTCCTGTGCTCCTTCTTGTTTCTACTTCAGTGAGTTACTTTACTTCTTTCTAGTTTGTACATACAGCTGTGGAACTGACACAAACAGGATGCACTATCTGAGTGTGTGAGGGGAACCTGTAATTGAACCTTCCTCGCCTCACTAGCCATTCTTGATCTTTGATGCTGGACATTAGAAGTGTGTTGTCATAGTAACACCATCATAAAAAAAGCCATAACAGTATTGTCGGATTGTGGTTGTGGGAGTTTGTGAAATATGTGGGTGTTATGAAAGCATAAAAGCTGTCAATCTCACTTCCAGTTGACTTTAAGTGTGTGTGTGTGTGTGTGTGTGTGTGTGTGTGTGTGTGTGTGTGTGTGTGTGTTTTTGTGCATATGTGTGTGTTTTTTGTCACAAGGTGGTAGATCTGTCTGCAGGAATAAAGAGTGGCCATTAAAAAATCCAAACATATGCACACATATACACACTATTTAAACTTAAGCTTGTGGTGCTCGTTCAGTCCTCCGCATCAGATTGCCATTTCAGTGAAAGTGATGAGCTGTGTGCCTGGCCCTGAACTGGCAAATATTTGGAGAACGTGTCAGAGACTGAAGCATGACAGTTGTTTGGTGACAGATATCAGTCAGTTCCTCTCATCTCTCTCTCTCCCACTTTCTGTTACTCTGCTGTGGGGCACAAAAAACAGCCAGCTCAATTAGAAAGTGTGGCCAGTCTCCAGTGGGCTAAAGAAGCGAGCCAAATTGCTATATGTTAAGAGGTAGATCATCATTTCAGCAGCATTATGACAGTTTTATTACGATGGATAATAGCTTGGCTAATGTTTACAGCTCGTCTTTTTGAGCATGTTGGGTCAGGGAAGACCTGCAACTCAAATCTCACAGGTGGTGCTGCGAGTCTCACACCGGTCACAGTTTAATGAGCTGTAAGAGGTGATTTTATTGGCAACCACCCTGTTTTGTCTCCTTACACATCTGTGGATATCCTACAGCAATTCTTCTATTTTGAGACCTCTCCCCAGAAGTAAGGCTTCAATCACACTGGCCAAGAGACCAGTTGGCAGCCTCTTGGCAAGCTCTAGGTCACTAGGGAAATATGTGCAATTCAGGACCGTTTGGCAAGGGGTAGCTGGAAGTTGTTGGCTGGGTAAAATCAGTTGGAAAGACAGTGCTTCACCAAAAAACCCCTTGCACTTTTACTGGGTACCAGCAGATTTCATCAGTCACCCATAGTTAGTGTTAATAGCGACTGCCCAAAACCTTTAAAAACCATTCACCAATCAGTTGAAGAATACACATTTTTCCCTAGCGACCAGCAGTTGCCAGGGGATCACTGACCAGTCTCAAGGCCTGATTCATTCACGTTTTAGGAACAAATTTCATAACAACATCCAGCAACAACTCAGCAACCAGTTGGGGAATGTGCATTGCAATCAGTGGTTGCCAGATAGCTGGTCTCTAGGCTTGCATGGCTACGGCTGAATGAACTGAGAAACTGAAGACCCATCACATTCATAAAAATTAAACATTTACTCAAGCTAAAATCAAGGAAGAAATAGGGTTGTTTTCTGTCAGTTTTTTATTTAATTGGACTACTTTTGGTAACCCAAGGAGCCCCCTAATGGTCACTACATATAATGCAGGTTTTAGGCACTTAAGAACTCTCAATACAGAACTTTAAATACAGTCTATGTTCTGAACAAACAGTAACACAACCGCTGATATTTTTTGCTGTTTTTTTTAATGACATTCACCCATTTTTTTTCCCCATTGGAAGCTAATTTTGACAGCAGCAGGTTTTAATGAGCCAACATGTAAGATTTAATTTGGCGCTTTTGAGAACCAGTGCTTTCTGTGAAGTCCCTGCCAGCTCCAGCATCTCTGGAAACATTTCCAGTTCCAAACCCTTTAATTAGAGTTTTGCCCAGAAACCAGGAATTGAAAATGAGGCACAACTTCAACCAAATGCCCTTCACTATTACCTGAAGCTGTGCCATGGATGGAGTGGAGTCAGACGCAGTCATTACCTGTGCACTTTTACTGATGTGTATTGCTGTTGTTATACTTGTATTGGAAAAGGCTGACGCATACAGTAGGACAGGACACCAGTTAGCTCAGAACTTAAGTGCAAGTTGGACGCTGCAGGGTTCATGTAGCTCTCTGTAGCTGAGCTGACAGATCTGATTAGCATTTGGGCTAAGAGCTTTCAGCACCACGGACAGCTCCTTTTGCCCTCCCTCTCTCTCTTGGTGTTCTCGCTCAGTCGCTCACCCCTTCTCAACTTCTAGCCATGGGGCACTTTGACACCTACGTCTGCATAAATGTCTGGTATGCCTGAGCTAACAGTGTCTTTAACCCGTGGATCACCTCCGTCAGTGATGCCAGGTAGTTCACCCTCTTTCTGTCGGTCTGGCTTATCTCAGGTTCTTTTACCCATGTGGAGGACTGCTCTGTTGTTGCCTCTTTTGCTCACTGTACCCTCCACAAAGACTCAAATCTAGGTATTCTGGAAAGCTGTTCATTGATTCACCTTCTTTGGGAATAAAAGCAAAAATCCTTCTCTGCCCCTCAAGTTATAACACTTCAAAAGTCTTTCTTTTTTTGCGCTGATAAAAATGCTCCCATGTGCATTGAAAGTGAAATTGTTATTGAGTTTTAGATAAGCTCCTGTAACTGGTTTGTTTCTAAAAATGTTATTTGGCTTGTTTTGACAGAGAAGAGCCAGCGCTCTGAAAAACATTGCTGGAGTTCTCTTTGTAGCCTTTGTTAATTTCCATGTTGTCACCATTCCACTAGTGGCTCAGTGAGACGAATGTTTTTACAGTGCGATTGGAGTCTGGCCAGGCCAAGACTGGGAAGGCTGGCGCATAATTCGAGCAGTCACCCTTTAATTTGATCCCTCAATTTGCATGTGCTTGAAGCTTCCCAGAGGGAAGACTGTGGCAGCACTTGAAAGACAAGAGAAAGAAAAAGTGAATAAAGAAGATGGAGAATGCACCTTTTCTTAATATGCTCCTGTGAATTGGACTAAAGAAAAGTGCTTCATTACTCTGTGTCTGCATGTATATGAATGCATATATACAAGTGTTTGATGCTTGCTGCATGTCTTGTACTTTTTTACTGATGATTTTCTTTCATCGCTCAACTCAGAATTCTGGTTCTTGTGCTTAGACAACGTTGTAAGCAGCTGAAATGTGTGGAATAACATTTTAAAGGTCAAAGCAAGATGAATTGGGAAGTGAAAGGAGAAAGTATGTTCTTAACTTGCTGCACTGCATTGCAAACTAAAACCACTTTATGGTCACCCTGAACTTAAGTGAAAGTCAGAGTTTTATTGCTGTAGGCACTGACAGATCAGTGATATATTCACAAACGTCTCTTTGCGAGTGCTGAGTGCTGATATTGAATGCTTTAATGAAATGTTTGCTGAAGATTGATCAGAGGTATTGAGTGAGGTCAGCCTTTCCTCATTTCAAGTGAAAACTGAAACAATGGATTCATGTTGAGTGTTCAGTTCTTTTATACTACCTCTGGATCCCCTAGTTACCTTTAGATGAACAGATTTAGACCTAGGTTAATTTTTTTCATACCTTCCTGGTGTCACCTGGGGATAGGACATGTGATGGCTTTTATGGTAAATCATTGTAGCTGGGTGGTTATGTAGTTAGACAAATTAGCAACTAGTTGCCTTTAGAAAATGTAGAATTGTTAATTTATTAAGTTGAAAACAATTCATATTATTTAATGTACACCACCGTTTAAATGTTTGGTTACACAGTAGCCCAGTAGCTAGGGCTGCACGATTAATCGTTAGAAAATCGCGATCTCAATTCATACTTATGTGCGATCTCATTTCCAAATGACAACGATTTTAAAAAAAAAAAAAAAGACGACGATTGTACCGCATTTTGATCCGGGACGTAATCTGCATGAAAACAAGCGCTCACTCTTCCTGCTCAACAAATGACAAGGGCGGAGCCTTATACCACGTGATACAGAAGCTGTGCCGTGTGATGCTAAAATTAGCAGGGGAAAAAACAACGGAGAGCACGTCAGGGAAGACGAGAAAGTGACAGGAGAAAATCCGTCCCGGTCAACCACCCAAACATCAATAACGGGAACCTTATACAGCGCTTCCCTATACACGCCGAACTCCCGCAGGCACAAAGAAATTACGGAGGCTATCACTTATCACCTCACCAAAGATATGGCTCCATCAACACTGTGCAAAACGAGGGATTTAGGAAAATGATCAACACCCTAGACAAACGCTACACAGTGTCGTCCCGCAACTATTTTCCTATTGTTGCACTACCTGCTCTATACACGCAGTGTCGAGCAACGGTTGAGATGGAATTTCAAGCAGTACAACATTTTGCGGCAACAACAAAACGCGACATTTGTTGATTTTATGTTTATTTATTGTTTTTATGTTCAGTCTCAACTGTTACGAAGTTGATGTGCAGTTAATAAGTGCAATAAATATTTATACGGGAAAACAAATTCGTGAGAGAATCGTGATCTCAATTCTAAGCAAAAAAAATCGTGATTCTCATTTTATGCAAAATCGTGCAGCCCTACCAGTAGCCCACACTCACCAGTTACTTCATTGGCTACACCTTGCTAGTATTGGGTTGGGCCAACTTTTCCCTTCAGAACTGCCAGAATTATTCGTGGCATTGATTCATCAAAATGCTGGAAAAATTTTTGCTTCATACTGACATGACAGCATTGCACAGCTGCTGCAGATTTGTCAGATGCACATCCACGCTCTATAGGAGTTAGATCCGGTTACTGTGGAGACCATTTGAGTACAGCTCAAGAAACAGTTTGAGAGGAGCAATTTCCTAATGTTGTAAACCTGCTCAACATCTGGCAATAAACCCTTTCTGATTTCTGATTTCAGCTTTGTGACACGGCATTTTAACCTGTTGGAAGCATCCATCAGAAGACTGGTACACTGCGGTCATAAAGGGAGGGACATGGTCAGAAACAGTACTGGGATAGGCTGTGATGTGCCCAAAGGGTACCAAGAAAATATCCCCTATACCATTACACCACTAGCAGCAGCTTGAATGGTTAACACAAGGCAGGATGGATGCATGTTTTTTTGTTGTTTGTAGTGAGCCCGTGTGAATTGGATCCTAAGTTTCCTGTTCTTAGCTGTGGTCTTCTGCTGCTGTAGCGTCTCTGCTTTAAGATTTGCGTTCAAAGATCCTCTTCTGCATACCTTGGTTGCAATGAGTGTTTATTTGACAGCTCAAAGCAGTCTGCTCATTCTCCTCTGACCACTGAAGGCCATTTTCACTCAGAACTGGCGCTCAGTGGATATTTGCTCTTTTTTTGGAGGATTTTCTGTAAACCCTGCAGATGCACATGTGGGAAAATAAATCACATTGTCTGGCACCAATAGCTAACCCATATTGGAAGTCACTCAGATCACCTTTCTTCCCCATTCTGATGCTCAATCTGAGCTTAATCTGAATTAAAGATTTTATTTTATCACATAGGAATTGAATCTCCACTAAGACCCCCACCTTTATCTTGATTATTGTTGGATGACTTGCTGACAGCTGTCCATGTGACAGACATTGAAACACTGAAAGTCAGCGAGCTCACTGAAGACTCAGTTTGTAGGATTACATCTGTATCCGTGACTTTTTCTCTTGAGTCTAAGTGTGCACATGTTCAAGTGTGTTGGCTGGTGCACATTTATCAGTGAGTCATTTTTATATTTTTTACCTGTCACAGCTGACTGAGCTCTGGAGCCTGTGTCACCAGTAGACTGCCCTCTAGTGGCATTTGGTGTGCAGTACATGATAATATAGAACAGTTTGGTTTTACTAATGTGACAGAGACAGAGTGTCTGTATTTGTGAGGATCAGGATTTGTAATACTACATTTTAATGTTTTTTATTCATGCAGCTGATTTGGATTTATGGCCTAAAATGTTCAGCAAACATGCAGCTGATTTCTCTAATAATCGCACCTGCTCATAGATGAGCATTTAGCAGCTGAGGAGATTTGAATTTCCTTTAGGAATACTTGTGTAATAATGTAATAATTTGTCAGTGTTGTGTTTACAGCTTGTTTCCGCTGCCCCAAGTGGCTATAAATATAATAACGCAGGTTTAAAATGCATCAGTATAAAGTTTGGCCTCGCTTTCTATTTAACAGAAGGCAAACATTATTACCTGATATCTCCAAATCAGAATAAAAATCACGTTTTATCAGTAGCAAATACTCTGTATGTGCAGCAGTGAATTTTCTCAGGTCTTATTTTAATCTCACTTTACATTCACAGTTGGTTTCTGCCTCATAGAAATGCATTTGCCATCGCTTGCTTTGTGCTTTCATCATGTTTTAGACGTCCTTTTCTTCGTCCTTTCTACCACTTACAAACACTGCTGTCATGTCCCATTATTGTCTTCATTTGGTTTAAATTTAATTCAGATGTTTTCTTCATTTTATTATCCTCTAAGATATACCCTGGAAACCCTGGCTTCATTGGGTAAAAATAAGCCTCACATCTCATCTTTTTCCGTCTAAAACATAAGTTGTTTTTTTGTTCTCTCAACATTACAGGTCACTATTCACCCTGGAAGACCCCTAAGCAGGTAACATGCAACATCCTCAGAAATCCAGACTATCCACATTTCTGCTTTTTTATTCTGTAGATTACCACCAGTGGCTGCAGTGTGCATACGTATGTGCTAACTGGAAAAACTCTAAATTTAGCAGTGACTTGTCTGCTCTTTTGTCCGTCGTACTAACCCCCACTGGTGACTCACTATATGTCCGTGTCCCGCTTTTGATATTCAGCCCTTCTTTATCGTTATGAGATGGCAGAAAGTCCAAGTAGCCCACTCATAACATCACTAGACTTGTATCCTCCAAGTCAGGCGAGATTCATAGCCTGGCTGGGTGCCATCAGGGTAATTTACACTCAGGGCATTAGGACTATTATGCTACAGCTCTAGTGCTGCTATCCATCTGTGTTCAGTGCTTTGGCATGAGCCAGATATGTTTCATCCCCTTTTTAATCTTCATTTCATAACATTTGTCCATTTGGTAAAATGTTTCAAAAGCTTTTCTGCACATCTATACCCTGCTTTTCTTCCACGGTCATTTATCTTTCACCTTCTTTCTCTTTTTTTTTCACCCAGTAGAGCAAAAACCCGTCATGTGGCATCTCTGCAAACTTGCCTTTAGCTCCGAGTCCTGCCTCCACTGCTGTTATAAATACACTACTACACTGTCATTTGCTGTCCCTACAGGCCTCTAACAACTCTGTCCACCAAACACCCTCTCAGATCAGATTCATTTTGCTTTATCTGTGTCACCCTCATATTCCTTTCATGCCTTGGCATCTTCCCAGCACTGCTCTGACCAGTCCCTGACCCCAGCTAATGTTGTCCCCATTCCAGTTCCCAACTAACATCAGAGGAAACCTCAGTTGTGCAGCTTTTAAGATGCTTTGTCTGCTGAAATCCCCTCATTGTTCATCGTTTCTCCTTCCATCTCAACACAATCATCGTCTTTCATCTCTCTCAGAATAATTGTAATCCTAAACTCTGAGCTTTTGTAGTGCAGCAGTCAGCATACACAACCTCTCTCTTGTCTTGTTTGTTCACCTTTTTGGATGCCCCACCTGCGCCTGCCCCTCTCTTTTAGCTGCTAAAGCCCCCGACACTAGACTTTAGTACTCGTATAATTAGGTGTAATTTGTTAAAGGAATACTTCTGCAGCAGAGAATGAAATATGGAGGACTTTGGCTAATAAGGGAAGACAGGAAATCTCCTAATTGCCATATTGACCTATAGTCCTGCAAACACTCACCCCACAACTCCCAAGAGTTTTATTTGCAAATGAGCTTATTAAGATTTGCCAATCAAACTCAGCCGATACTGTAGGTAACGGAGAACAGTGCTTAATGTGGCAACACATGCAGGTGTTTTTCATTCAGCAATGCTGTCAGCCTGCAGTGCGCTCTATTCATGTGATCAAGTAGATCATCGCCATAGTGTGCTTGCTTCAGTGTCTTAATCTCAAATAAGAAGAGACAGAGTGAAAGAGAGATCAGGATGCAGAAGTCTACTCCCCGCCTTAACAAGGTCCCCAGTCTCAGCAGCCTGCCCTATGCAGACGTGCTTCACATCAATAGCAGACGCGACTGAAAACTGCAAAGAGCGGAGCTGCTTTTCATTCCTGACCAGAGCTTCCATGAAGTTGATATTTATTCTCGGTACATCTGGAACCAGATGACCTGCATTTCTCAGTATTAAAGTATGGCACTATGCAGCCAATCTCGCCGTCTCGCTTTCAAAAGGCCTGTTGTTCCCTCCAGATCTGTCGCTCACCCTTTTTTGACATGTCAACATGTCATCTTGGCTATCTGCTTAGTGTCATGCCATGACTCAGGCGGCCCCGCTTATCTGACACATCAAGGCTGACACTTTGACTGGTGATGTCAAAACTGCCTTTGTCACCTCCAAAGCTTGACAGCACATTTTCAGATGTCTTTCTGGATGAAAGTTATCCGATTTCTGATTATATACCACACTCTACCTTACAGATAGAGAATAACTTTTGCTCTGGCCCTTAGAATCGACTATCATTTTTTTTAAATGTCCATCTAGATGTGCCAATCACATATGTCAGTTGCTTTCCTCCCTGCACACATCCCCATAAACACTGTGATCTGAATGCCAAATAGAAACAGCTGGCAGTATTTTGCTTATTTCTACTACTAACCTCACTAACATGCTTGAATTGACAGTTGGCGAAACACTGCCCCCTAACAGGAAATATTGAACCACATCAATTAGGTGCAGCAGGCCTGTCAAGCTTTGTTCTTTCCCAGATGTTAAAATATTTTAGCAGGGCTGCCTATTGTAGTCACATTTGGGGTATTTCTTTAGTTGTCATAGTTATCTCAAAAATACAAGGCGAAGGCTGACTTTGCAAAATGCTGCATTCCTGATGTTTCAATCAAAGATGTAAAATTATAATTCTGAATACACATCATCATTAAAACAGTTTGGAAAAAACAGTAAACGGCGAGTTCAAGTGAGTCTGTAACTGACACACTTTGGTGCTTTTTTTAATGCCCAGGGCATCATCATCAGTTTCCTGAGTTGTCTTTTTGCCAAAGCTAAAAGCATCAAGTCTTTTCCAGTATGTTTTTTCTTTCACCACATGTTTTAATCTTAAAATCAGAAGGAGACAGATGTTACGGTTACATAAAAACATGTAAATTGACAGGCACCTTTTTGTGAGTCGAAAGCATAATTTGTTTTGTTAGAAATGAGTAGTTTTCCTTACTTTTCTCTGAAAATAGACATGCATTATTAAGTTGTAAATATGTCCGAGCAGGCAAAGCTTGACGGGTGTAGCAGCCATAAATGGGCGCGGCAGGGTTTAGTGAACTGTCACAGCTCCTTAAACGAAACCGTGCCTAGGAGTTTACGGTTCTTACTGTGATTTTGAGGATGAAATCAAGCATCGGGAGTGGGAGAGCAGGAAGGGAAATACTGACCGCTCATGCCGCTGTGCTTTGCAGGTGCTGGAGCAGTGGGAGTCCCAGCAGGGCCAGAGCAGCCCTGCTCAGACCAGCCTGTCGGCTCCTGTTATCCCCCACAGCGCCCCCTTCCCAACACACCATCTTCACAGGGCCTCGGTCCCTGAGTCTGCCTCCGAGGCCTTGGCCCTGGCAAAGCCAGACCCATATGACCTTTATGAGAAGTCCAGGGCTATCTTTGAGAGTAGGCGTAAGTACCAGCGTTGATACTGCAGGTGAAGTGCTGTGAAAACACACTCCTCTCTAGAAATCAAGCAGGCCAGCTTCTACGAGGGAAGGCAGAGGAGTGAAGAGCGATCACTCTTTCTCTCAATCACAGAATTGATTCATTGTCACTTTTGTTGCTCCACAGGAATCTGAAAAAGTCTTCTGAAATTCGCTGACCTCTTTCTTCAGAGCTGAAGATCTGTGTCTGAACTTTCCACACAATAACCACGAGTATAAAATAAAAATCAGAAGCTGTGTAGATAACTAGAAATACTGATCATTGTAAACTGAGAAGTGTCCCTGAATAATCAGACAGGTGCTTCTGCACAGTTATATTTCCATCCTGTGACTTGTAAAATTATAAAATTCTACATATTATTGCGATTGTGCATACATCATTCTTTTGCTCAATTGAGCATTTTAATCAGTAGAAAGTAGGACATGCTTTTTATGCATGTTTGTATTTGCAGAATAAGGATTTTAGTAACATCACAGATCTATATTATCATAGCACACAGGTACTAGAATTAGT
Organism: Pundamilia nyererei; assembly: GCF_000239375.1. Classification (NCBI taxonomy): domain Eukaryota; kingdom Metazoa; phylum Chordata; class Actinopteri; order Cichliformes; family Cichlidae; genus Pundamilia; species Pundamilia nyererei. The sequence continues at coordinate 581,806 of NW_005187505.1, read as the reverse complement.
TTTCTTAAATTCTGTAACGAGACATTTACACTAAATATTATTGTGTTTCTTTCACATTATGCTCTTAATTTTGTCATTTAGATTCCTACATGAAAGTAAAATGTGTTTCTGGGAAACATAGTGAAATACGGATTATGTTGAGTTGGCTTTTCCACTCTCACAGTGGTGTGTAAGCCAGTTTCTTCACTGATTCTCTTTAGAGGTTAACATCTGCCTTGCATATAACTGATAACAGGTCTCATGGATTCATGGCTTGACAGTATCTTTCCTCTGGTTTATTGGAGGATATTGCTATAGTAAAGTTACAGTAAAGTTTTTATTGTTAAGGCTGCTGTATATGAGGTACCTGCTATTCAAGAGGACACGGCTGTCAGAAAGTCTTCTCATCAAATCTTCCTGTTTCGCTCACTGTCGCTTCCTCCTCTTCTGTGGCGGATGCCGTGATCACTGCTGCCTTCCTCTCAGTAAAGGTCAGGGGTTGTGCCTGGTAATGCTCAGTAGGAAAAACACACAGACAGATTTTAGCAGTGCTCCATTTGACCGCCTCACTGGTGTAGGTAAAGCTGGGTGTGACCTTTTATTTAGCATCACAACCTCAGGCCAGCCCAGACTCCGTCAGCTGTGGTTAAGTTCAGTCTTCTCTGACCCTTAATAAATTAATGTCAGCGATTACATAAACAGACTGAGGTATAGGATCAGGTATTTCAAACTCTTTAGCATACATTCTCAGCTTTATGAGCCTGTATTAAAAATGGTCACAGTAGGTTTTGTGGGTTATTCAGTGTGACAGGGAAAAGCAGGTGTTCCTGTTTTGTTGTGTTTTCTTAAATATAATTTGACAGTTTCATACGCATTAAAGTCAAAGACACTTCAAAGACGGACATGTGAGATCCTGAGTGAATAAATCCCAAGCAGGCTGCATTGCTTGAAACCACTCGAGATTTTGTGTGTGTGTGTTTGTATCTTTGAAGAAGATTGTTCGAAGATTGTTTAGACCAGTGCTCCCAACCTTTTTTCATCTGACTACATCTACTACTGCAGCCCTGTCAGACGGACTCTAAAAACCTGTTCACAACATTCTTGATCTTTAAATCTGTTAAACTGAGCTTATTTTAAACTGCATCTGAACACTTTTGGCATAATTTTCAATTGTAGATAGTTATCTGATCCAGATGTCCTTACCTGTTAGCGTGTTATTTTAGCCATACGTCACTACTGCTCAGTTTAATAGCTGGTGTCCAATTTCACCACTTTCGAGTTTTGTGTGTAAAGTTTCGACCTTTTCTTTATTTTTTCCGTTATATTGTTGGCTGCACATCCATGATGAGAATCTTCTGTTACACTATATCCTGAAGTTGCATGATTGTAGATTGTTGGAGAAATAGATCTGGTGACTGTGGGGTCCAATTGCTCAAGAAACCAATTTGAGATGATTTGAACTTGGAGGCATGCCTGGAAGCAGAAATCAGGAGATGGGTACATTATGGTCATAAAGGGATGAACATGGTCAGCAGCAGTACTCAGGTAGGCTGCCGGGTTTCACTAATGGTCAGTGGGTACAAAGGGACTGAAAAGGTACAAAGAAATTATCCTCCACATCATTACACCACCACCAGCAGCAGTCTGAGTTTTACGCTAAGTTTTGACCCCAACGTCTGAATGCTGCAGCAGAAATCGGGACTGATCAGACCAGGCAGCATTTTTCCAATCTTCTATTGTCAAGTTTTGGTGAGCCCGTGTGAAATGTAGCCTCAGCGTCTGAAGCTACAAGTGGCACCAGGTACGGTCTTCTGCTGCTGTAACCCATCTGCTTAAAGGTTCACATGTTGTAGATTCTCCACGTCTACATGCCAACATGTATTGAGTGGCTGCCATGTGATTGGCTGATTAGATATTTGCAAAGTTATTCAAGTCCAGAGGAACAGGTGTACTCCTTATAAAGTGGCCAGTAAGTGCATTTCAATGTAAAGTTTTGTTAACAGCATTGTTTATTTGTTCATGCTATCTAGTCAGCCAACCTGTTCGACTTTTTCGGGTTTGCTCCATTAATTAATTCAAGCTAACAGTGAGCTAATATTATAAACTACCCCCAAAAATACAGATATACTTGAACCTATTTCCTGAATTTGATGTTTTTGAGTGTAGAAATTGACTTTGTAATTTTGATTGTTCTTAAAATATAAAGAAAAAATATAGACATACTGAAGAAATCCACCACTTCTCTATAAACAGAACTGTATATTTGTGGTAATAGCTGCCTCGCTCTGCTCACCTGTAGTCCTGATTCTCTTTTTCTCATCATTCCTGTGGAGTCGCAGCAGAGCGCTCACTATGATTAAAACACTTACAACTGGAATCAATTTTTCATTCACAGCCACTTGTCTGTGGTTGAGTTCATTTCACTACTTTTGCACATCATGGCGTCGTGCAAAGCTCCTGATTGCAGATCAGTGCTTGCACCCCACCTCACGCTGTAAATAAGGGATGGGTATATTACACGCTGTAAGCACTTCCCGACTTTTATGGATGATGCTGAAATTCTGCAGTGACATAATGCTGAGGCAGGGCCTTTCTGCCTTGTTTCTAGCCTTTATGGGAGCGTCTGTGTTTACTGGTGTACTCTTTGGATGTGTATGAGCATTTCTTTGTGCATTTTGCATTGTTTACAGGGACATCCTGTCCTTTGTCTTCATCTTTTAATCTAGATCCTGGGCAGCCAAGGACTGTTTTCCCTCTGGACTCTTCAGGTAAACACATACTCCTTACAGCGACGCTGGAGCTCCGCACACTGTCAGGCCAGGACTTTAATTATTTTCCTCTTGTTTTGCCTCAGGAGGAGAGTACCAGGACATCGAGGTCCACCTGCGCCGACAGAAGTCCGGGTTCGGTTTCCGGGTGCTGGGCGGGGATGAGGCGGGGCAGCCTGTGAGTCCGGAGACGCGTGAGAAGGCTCGTATGGCAGTGGGCGTGGAACCCTGTCATTTTCTCCTCTCTTAACCCACTACACACACTGTGAACACCTAACCTGACCTTTGCCCCCTGAGAGAGTGCTGGCTGTGGCTGCTTTGGTGTTTATTGCTGTTTTTTACTGTAACACAACAATATTTTAGCCATGTAACTGAGTTATTAATGTGTCAGTATAACAACCACTTAACACCCACTTGCATGTGACCCACACAGTCTACACTCCGGAGTCTCGGGGCTTATGAGTCCGAAATCTTTCTGACAGCCTGCGTTTAAAAACAGATTCTCATCGGGGCGATCATCGAGAAGAGTCCAGCGGATCTAGATGGGCGCCTGCGGCCCGGCGATGAGCTGCTGTTTGTTGATGGAATCCCAGTGGTGGGGAAGCCACACAGATATGTCATTGACCTGATGCACGGGGCAGCACGTACCGGCCAGGTGAATCTGGTTATCAGGAGGAGGGTTCAGGCGGCAGGTGAGGAAACAGCAGAGTCATCAATCTGGGATTCCTTCTTTATAGATTGTTTTAATCCACTGTTTAACACAGCATAAATGTACTGCTCTGGATTATAAAAGTGTGCAGCGTGCCTCTCCTCTGTCTGTTCTCGTCCTCCTCTATTACCTCTCCTGGTCTCATTCATGTCCTGTAATGATTCAGGTTTAATTAGTCAGAAAACCGAACCACTAATCTCTGAGTAATTATGCTGAAGCCTCTCTGAAAAACACATTAGCACACCTTCGCTCTCACGCACACACATTTCTCGCTCCCTTTCCTTACTTGAGTTTCTTTACCGTGGAGACTGAGCTGGCACTTCTTCCTCTGAACTACAGCCTGTCCTGTTCTCATTATTACGCCCTCCACCACACACATGCACATGTTCCTCTCACCAATCAAATTCTTCCCACTCTAGTCCGCCCTGTCTGTCAATTTCTTCTCCACCAAAGGCTACAGTCTGACTCATGCCTGGCCTCTTGTGTGGCCCTTACTTCCATCCTAATTGTCTGACTCCCACTCGCACTTTACGAAGTATCAGACTCTCTCTGCTCCGAGCTCACACTTTAGCCCGCACCCAGTAACCCACATTTTGCACAAATCATTGGCTTTTTTCACTATTTTCCTCCTCATGTGATAATAATTTGTGCACTCATTGGGTAAAGAAATACTAAATGTGGGCTCAAACCTTTTAATGATAACAAAGCTTGTCATAGCCTCACATTTACAGTTTAAATCCTGAACTGTTTAACTACAGAAGAGCGCAGCCCCGCTTACTAGTGAACTATGAAAACAACACTGGGTTCGATCAGTCAGTGTGCCAGAGTGCATATGCACACTTTTGTCAGTGTATGCTAGAGGTGCTAGAAGCTACTTTAGCTGTGGTCAGATTGACATAAGGCAGCGTTTTAATGATGTGTTTTGAATTGCTGTCCTATGTTCGCTTCTTGATTCTTCACAGGGATGAGGTCTAGTTCCAGCTTAGGGGGGAAGATGAAAAACACTTTGCTGGCAAAACTGTGTAGATTTTCCACATGCAAAATGATCTTTGGATTCTATGAAAGTAACTCTGTATCCTGCTGATATTTTTTCCTAGTTAGGAATCTTTAGCTTCTTTGAAGGGGACTTTTATGCTTTCACTTATTTTATGTCACTTGAACATTTCAAAACTGTGGATGATCATATTAAAGTTGGGGGATCCTGTGAATCAAGCAAAGCTACTCTAGTATAGTACAAAAGCAATATAGAGATGGACATTTCTGTATTGTACATGGAAAAATGTAACAGTGACACTACTTCAAAGTGTCACAACACTGCTTTATCACTGGATTGTGAGTAGAAGAATTAAAGAAGCAGGAAACAAAGCATTAAACTGTTCCAGGAGCTCCCTGGAATCCACCTGGGAATTTCTATGATCCTCCAACAGCATCTCATGGAAATATATGTAGAGATCGCTCATGCCTCCAGCCTTGTTGCTATGCGCACACCTGGTTACAAAACCTGTAAGGTGCACCAGCTGTTGTAACATCATTTTTGGGATGAGATGCCGTTCTCAAGAGCAGTAGTAGCGAGCATGAACTGCACTGATAGAAGGTAACAAGAGTTTAAAGGTACTTTAATTCATTTAAGAACTTAATATTGTATTATTCAGCGCACCACAATAATTTGACACCTGGAGTCACCTGCAAATAAAGGATTTCACGATCTTATTAAATGCAGCAAATTGTTAAGGATCAAATTACTGGAGAAAAAAATTATTTTTGTTCTTACTGTGTTTCAGAAGTCTAAATTGTAAGCTGCTAACTGCTACACTTTTCTGATGGTTTACTTAAAATAGCAATGTGAGGGCTAGAGGGTTACATCATCAAAAAAAATAAAAAATCCACACACGAAAAAAGCTTCCTTATTTGAATGCTGCGACACAGCAGGGTTGCCGTTGTAGAGAGGGTCCTGAAAAAAACTCCATCTCAGCTGGCCGCAACAGGAAAATGCTCATTGTGCACTTTTGTATTATGAAGCAATGATGTATTTTTGATATGTTTTAGCTTGTGGCCTTCATCTGGATCATTAATGTATACATTGTAAGTGTTAATAGGGTTTGTAAGTCCTTTCCTCTCCCATTAGGCTCCTTAAGGTCTCCGATGTCTTAAAATATCTTAAATAAGCATTTACATATATATATAGCTATAAAACCACTAATTTCTTCAGTGGTTTGCTGGGAAGTGGGAAACAAATGAAAATACAGTATATAAAGCTGAAATAGCCCATCAATCCATCCATCCAGCTATCATCGGGGTAGAGGCAGGGTACACCCTGGACAGGTCGCCAGTCTGTCGCAGAGGCAAAACAGAGTTTTTATAATTATAATGAGCTTTGAAAGTCATGTTTGAAATAAAGATATGACCACCTTTATTCTTCAGCACCTCCTGTAAGCCTTCTTGGAATTCCTTTAAGTAGACTTCAGGAATAGTTCTCCAGGCTTCTTGAAGGACATCCAAAGCTCTTCTTTGGATGTTGTCTTTACTTTGTTCTGTTCTCTGTCAAGATGATCCGACACTGCGTCCTCTTAGGTCTCCGTAGAGGTCTGTGCATGACTGATAGTTTCACCTGTGGTTTTTTTCTATCCAGGTATACTATTACTGCATTGGCAGTGTGTTTGGGATCAGTATTATACTGAAAAATTAAGTCGTTGCCAATTAGATGCTTTCCAGATGGTTTAAAGCTGACAATACTTTTCGTTGTTTGTAATTTCATCAATTTTGACAAAGATTTCCTAACAGGTTTTTCTTCTTTGTTCAGGAGGTGACTTGCAGATCCTTTTCATCTGCTTTAGATAGTTTTTTTTCTTTGGAGCTTTGCTGTGCTGTCCTCCAATTGTGCAGTTCACTCAACCTTTAAGAATTCACTTCACACCAAGCTGAGATATGTCAGGTTTAGGGTTAACAGCTCTTTAAGATTCACCTTGTTGGTGCAAACATACAATTTTATGCCTTTGACATTAATCTGCACATTTGGGAAGGGTTCTCAAACTCAGC
>NW_005187505.1:534033-575137 GCF_000239375.1 Pundamilia nyererei | reverse complement strand
TAACAGCTCTTTAAGATTCACCTTGTTGGTGCAAACATACAATTTTATGCCTTTGACATTAATCTGCACATTTGGGAAGGGTTCTCAAACTCAGCTACATACCTCTGTTCTGATTCCTCTCTGCGTCACCCTACAGGCGAGTCTTGTCCAGAAAACGGCCGCAGCCCAGGTTCTGTCTCCACGCAGCACAGCTCCCCACGTAGTGACTTCACGTATGGCAACAGCACCAGCACACCCCAGGCTCCCAACGCTGGCATGGGCAACACCGGTGCTACTTCAGACGGGACCTCGAACACACAACCAAGCGATGTCATAATCAGCCGAAAGGAGAGCGAGGGCTTCGGTTTCGTCATCATCAGCTCGCTCAACCGGCCTGAGGCGGCCACAACTAACAGTGAGTCCAGTGATTATTAAAGAGTCAAGTAGGTGCTTAAGCATCATCAGTCATTCTCTGCTTAGCATAACAACTGCTTCGAGTGCTAAACATTGTGGCAAAGCTCATAGATGCTTGTCAATGATCAGGTAGTCTCTTTATAGTGTGAAGAAAACTTATTGGTTGGGGTAGGCAAGGTCGCGGCTTGGTAAAAAGTGAAGCGCCTCTCATTCTAGCTCCTCAATTATACATGCCCTCCCACAGCACGTCAGTCACACACATATCTGGCGCACTGCTCTGAGCATCAGTGCATCGCCCACACACACATGAAGAAAAACTGGATGCCTTACGTAAGCCTGAGGTGAATAGCAAAATGAGAGAGGCAGAGACACGTTCAGTCAGTCAGGCAGTGAGTGGTGTGTGAGCACAGACTAGCGTAATCCTCCAATCTGCTGCCGAGCGCGTCTTTACCCGCTGTTGCGTGTGTGAATGCTCCAACAGCTGTGCCCCACAAAATTGGCCGCATCATCGAGGGCAGCCCGGCAGACCGCTGCGGGAAGCTGAAGGTGGGAGACAGGATACTGGCGGTGAACAACCAGTCCATCGTCAACATGCCGCACGCTGACATCGTTAAGCTGATCAAAGATGCAGGCCTTAGTGTCACCCTGAGGATCATACCACAGGAAGGTGAGACATGGACACACACGCACACAAAACACCTGCTGACGGTGATTCATGACAGATATTGAATTAGCTTTGTTAAATGAAAGCTGCAAAGCCTTGTGTCACATTCACAAGCCAGTCATACTCTGTTTTTATGACACCTCTGCATGCAGATGCTTGGAACAGAAGTGCACGTCTCTAACAATAACACTAATACAGAACACACTCCGGCTGTGTCACTGAGAAATGTGTTCCCTTCTCCCATTTACCAAGTGATTCTTTTCATTTGTTGCTTTTGAGAAAGATTTCAATTCAACAAGAGACTCTTAACTACTCACAATAAACTTGAATCACAGCAACCAAGGCTGCCGAGAAAGGATTTTCTTTTTGCATCACTTCCCACTGATATTCCTCTGACATTTGTATTCCCATTAGTTTGAAATACCTGTAGATTTTTGACCACTGTTAGTGGGCCCAATAAGGGATGCACATTACAATGAGGAGTAAGCGAGACTCACTGATGATCAAAACCGGAAAAAAACACACACTTTCACCAAATGATTACACAATAGACTTTGATAAAGCCGCAGTTGTGTTGCTAGATAGATTTAAACCCATTGTACTTCTCCACTGCTGGCCAATCACAGCAAGAAGCAGCTGAGGATATTGTGTAGCCATAGAAATTGCCAACCCTGGCAGTAGTTGTGTTTTATTTAAAATAGAAAATAAAGGTCTACATATCAATATTTTTTATTAAGAATTATTCAAATCAAGAACACTTTCACCACCACCCAGCTTTAATCGGCCGCTTGATTTTTTTTTCAGGCCATTGTTTCATTTCTGTCATAGTAAATAAAGTGAAGACTCAAATATGCCCTTAGGCATGTGGTGAAAACCTAAACAGGAATCTCCTTTTCCGCTCAGATTTAGCAGTTGAAAAGAAATAAATAGCGCCGTTACTCCAGCAGATCAACTTTATCAGAGGACAATAGGTTTGCTGTGCTGCCCTCAAGTGGCCAAGACAATCAAGTTATAGTGACAAGACAGCCTTAGCTGATACCTTATGGTTTGATTTTCTTACATCACATTCTGTTTTTCAGAGGTGAGCAATCCTCCATCAGCCCCCAGCTCGGAGAAGCAGAGCCCCATGGCTCACCAGCACAGCCCTAAGGCCCAGCTAAACACTGCAGCCTCCCTGTCTAACCAAGCAGTGACAGAACCGAGCCCCTCTGCCAGCCAGCCCAACCCCATGCCCCACCAGAGCCCTGTGACTCAGCTTCCTGCCCCGACACCTCAGACCTACACCCACGAGAGCAGGTAAGAGTCGGTTTACAAGCAGCTGCCTTGATTTTTTTTTTTATGACGCAGTGAAGCATTTTTTATAGACTAGCTCTTTATCTGCCACTGGGGTGAAACACCGTTCCTCTGGGAATAAAGGTACCCTGAGCGAGTCAGATATCTCCTTTCTCTTTCTCTTCACCTTGCGCTCGAGCCTCTCTCTTCTCCCCTTTTCAGTTTCTTTTTCCAGCTTCATCTTTGTCTCTCTTATTGTCCCTTCTCTTTGTTCATCTCTCACGCTCGCTCACTATTTTGTTGTATAACATCACTTAACTCTTATGGAGTGCTAAATTATTTACATAAATTGCTTCTTTATCGAGATCTGTTGAATATTTTACCAAGAACTACAGGGGTCCCAAAATTTACAGCCTCATTTCCTTTCCCTCTGCTTTACACAGTATTCAGATATCTTTGCACTCATCAGCGTGAGAGAGAGTTTGTTTTTATTATAAACATTTTATGTGATGTTTAATTTCCTCACTTAAGTTGTGTTTAATGGTTGTCATTTCAAAACTAAAAACAAGCCATTTCTGTCAGCGCCGGATGACCCAGCAGTTTGTTAGAGATGGGGTTTCTTTTTTTGTTTGCAAAGCACGCTGAAAGATAACACGAGTAATCTTCCATGTCCAAAGGTGGTGATGACAGCTGTAGGAATCCCCCCTGGAAGTTCCTGCTTCATTCTCATTGGTTTGTTAGTTACAGGTCTGAGGTGAAGGCGAGGCAAGATGTTAAACCAGACATCCGACAGCCACCATTCACAGACTACCGACAGCCGCCGGTGGACTACCGGCACCCTCCCGTGGCAGACTACCGGCAGCCGCCCACGTTGGATTACAGACACCCGCCTCTGCTGGACTATCGACAGCTAGCCACAGATGCTAGACAATTTGCCATCCCAGAGTACCGAATGCCACCAGTTCAAGTAAGGAAGGACTTTGCCTTGAGGATGAGAGTGACTCATCCTTCAACAGACTCTTTTCTGAAGGTCAAATCATACAGGATTGTCAATATGAACATTGATATTTGAAATCTAGGACATAATCATATCATATCAGTCCCCTACAGCTCTACGGAGCCTTTTTAGTATCTGTTAACTCTTTTTCTTTAAATTTTATCTCTGCTATCTGTGCACAAATCCAATTAAGAGCCAGACATGAGTTGGTGAAAACCTAAAACTGAGCACAGCGTTGGTTCAGGCAGGTCACAAAGTTGAGCTCAGCCTGCAATCCTGCATGATCAGCTGATGACAGCTGAGCTCAGTGCCAGCTTACAGGAGCTAATGGCTCAGCTGGTACCCCTGTACACATCCAACTGACAAATCTTAGGCCTGCCTACAGATGCAAGTCATTTTGCGGCACACTTACAACACAGCTCCTACTTTTCATGCTGCATATCGGTTCTCTGTGCTCCGTTATGTATGGACTGTCTTCCTGCTGCTGTTTGCACTAATACAAACTCCTCCATAGAAGGGAAACGGGCTCCCAGCACAGAGCTGTACCACCACTTATAAATTATTGCAGGTGTAAAGAAACCTTCCTTCTCCTTACTAAGCAGGTTAAAGGAGAGCGATAAATGGACTTAAAGTTGTATGGTGGTCGTAAATATGACAAAAAATTGCTAATATTTCACCAATGATATTTTGGATGTGTAAATAAGAAACTACTTCCTAACAAGTAAACTTAAAGTTTGAGCTGTATATCAACCTTGTGTTCACAGCTCAGCTGCCAGTGGCCAATAAATGTATAAATACTTCTAAATTTGGTTGATGATCAGGGACATGTGGGTATTTGCTGAGAGGAACATTTTAAAGTTACAAATTTAGGGTCTAAAATAATGTTTTAGGGCTCACATGGTGAAAAAGCTGTTACGTGGCACTGAATTACCTCAAACATATTTTTCATTGCACAGTCTCTTGTACAATAATGTAGTAAAATATATTTCCAGAGAGATTGTTTTTCTATTATATTCTAAGCTTGTTTCTAGATATTTTGAGTTTTTGTATAAACCCTTTGTTTTTCTATTTAAAGCTGGTTTTGTCTGTCAAAGTAAATGCTGTGTTATTTCTCAAAACCTCATGTATTGAAGCTAAACTTTTGGACTTATTAGCACCTCCCCCATTGCTTTTGCTCCGTTCTCCTTCAAAAAAACTATTATTGGAGACAATTTTCTGCAGTCATAGTCTGTTTTGTGCTCGAGTACGACTGCATCTGATCATGCGTGATCTCTGCTTGTCTCAGCTTACACAGGACTTCGACTTCTTCACAGTGGAGCTGGAGAAGAGCGTGAAGGGCTTCGGTTTTAGCATCCGTGGAGGGCGGGAGTACAAAATGGACCTCTTTGTCCTACGACTCGCAGAGGACGGGCCGGCCATTCGCAACGGGAGGATGAGGGTAGGGTTTGATGACATCATTTCCTTTAAGAAAGCGATTACCCCATCGTTAAAAGTTAAGCTGCTTTCAATCTTTGCTGCATTACACGGTGTTGTCTGTAATTGTCTGATGTTATCAATGCTGCAACTGCAACTTTTTTTTGTGCCAGCTAAGAAATAATTTGTCAAAATAACTTATGTATGAGATGGTTTGTCCTTCTGATGCTGATCGCAAGTTTGTCTCCTCCCAAATTCCCAAAACTTAACTTCTTCCTTTTGTTTAGCATCAGGTGATATTCAGCAGGTTAAAGACAGATTTAATCATTTAATGGGGCCATCATGATGTCATGTGTTTGATGGTCTCCACAGCTACACAGTTATCCTTTTAGCTAAAAAAAACAAAGCAGCACACACATTTTCTGAATTACATATATATACAGTATGTAATAACAATAAATCCAGTGGAAATGAAAATAAAAACCTTCCACTTCCTCAGCAGCTTTTCTGTCTTTGGCGTTTCCCTCAGTCCTGTTTTCTTTTTCTTGCATGTCCTCCGATTCTTACGTCTGCGGCTGTTAGCCTCAGTATGCACTACAGTGCTTATCTGTAATGAACCTGTCAAAGATAATGGTGTAAAATGCCCCTGAGGGAGATATTACTTTTCCTTTTCTGTGTTGTAATCGTTGTAGTCCAGTGGCTCCAGACAGACGTGGAAAAGGAAGCAGGAATACTTGTGGAGCTCTACTTAAAATCAGTAAACAAACTGCTGTGAAGTAGTGATAGTTTCTTTTTAAGTATTTAGTATTAAACAAAGAAAGTGAGAAAGAAAAAGTCAAACTGATTACCAGTAAAGTTTCTGGACATAAAAAAACTCCTATGACAGGTTTCATGTTGTACCAATTAACTGATGTAGCAGTCTACTACAGTAAGTTACATTTTAAGTTGGAAAGAGCTGCATTCAGTTCTCATTAAACATGGAAGTAACTAACACATTAGTTTAGAGTGCTTTGTTGAAGCCTCAAGTTGAGCATTTTGAAGTAGATGTGGACGAGTGACGTGTGGATCTGACAAACAAAAAAAAAAGGACAAGTTCACATGAATAACTGTGTCAGTGAGAAGGTAGGCGCGCCCTACAGCAAACCCTGGTTTGATTTTTTTTACTCTAACTGGAGCCACGCTTTGCACAATTAAATGTGTTTATCAAATACTCAAAACAAAAACAATGCCTTGTTCAAAGTCATTTAAATTCCCTTTCTTGCCCATTCTGATGACCATTCAAGCAGGTTGCCTTGATCGTGTCTGCATACCTCAGTACACTGAGTCGGTGCCATGTGATTGGCTGATTAGATATTTCGGTTAAAACGCAGTTGAACAGGTGTACATAATAAACTGGTTAGTTTCAGTTGTTACCAAATAAAGCAAAATATAAAATGTACAAAACAGAAGTTTTACAAACACGTGGGCACCTATGCGGTCACCCTCTCGGGTTAATTTTGAACTGTAAAGTTTTATTTTGTGTCCTAATGACATGTAAAATAAGTAAATAAAGCCAATGCCCCTGGATTTTACTTAAGTAGACGCATGTATGCGCTTCATATTTGTCACCGTTGATTGATCAAACAGTGTATGAACTGTGTGATCCCTCCTCCAGCAATCCACGATCCACACCGCTGCATGCGGCGAGGAATCAATCTGCATTTAACTTAAGCAAATGCGAGACAGTAGTTAAAAAGCATGGCTGTCACTGTGGATTTGAGTAGCGCTTTAACATACTCAGGTGTGGAAACCAAAAAGCCCACATGCTCTGTGACTCCCTGCAGTCACTCTGACATTTTGAGTTTGAGCCAAGTAGTTTCTACTCAACAGGCTCTTAAAAAGGAGGAAAAAAATCCTCTTGCGAACAAAATAATCAGCAACAAGGAGCGCTTACAATTTCTAACAGGTTTGTTTTTTTTTAGGTTAAATGTCACTGTAGATGCTGTTAAGAAAATTGTATGAAGTGATTGATTTTTACCGATAATCATTCAGCACATTTAATTACTTCTCCGAGCTTCGCTCCCATCTCCTGCTTTTTATGGCTCACGTGCTGTCCATTCAGCTTTCTTTCCCTCTTTATTAAAGATGAAAATGGAGATCCCTCTCTGCTGCTGTTAGGGGCTGAGGTTTAATGAGAACAGTCTTGGCTTCCACCTCTTCAGACCACTGTAATGACACGTAATGACTCCCCCTCTCTTGACTCTAGTCCACTCCTAACTTTAAAATTACCCTCCTACCATTACTGGGAGACTTCTCCATTTGTTAGTGTAATTGGCTCAGCATGTTTTGTCCTGTTCCTCATGATTTCTCCCATTAGTGAACCTCAGGGCCCTCACATGAAGGGCTTTGAAGTGTTTCATATTTGAGCCATCCTCACATACACCAAGGAGTGGTCACATAAAGAAGGGATAGGCCTGGGAATATTAACTTTAGGTTTTAGCTGAGCTGCTGCTGTTATGATTATTTTATACACTTAACAACCAGTGTATTATGTATTCCTCTTCAACTGCTCATTAACACCTCATTAACACAGATATCTAAACAACCAATCAGATAGCAGCAGCCCAATGCATGTAGTTATATAGACATGATCAAAACAAGTCTTGGTTCTAGCTCCTGCTGCTGCTGCTGCTGCTGGTGTAATGACCACAGTGTCCCCAGCAGTAACCAGATGACACACCATGTCACAAAGCTCAAATCATCTCAAACTGGTTTCTTGAATATGAAACTGTACTCAAATGGCCTCCCCAGGCACCAGATCTCAAGCGACTATAGCACCTTTGGATGTAGTGGAATGGGAAAGTCTTAATAAGGATCAAAATCTGTGGAGAATGTTTCCAATACCTTAAAACAGCTCTGAAGGCAAAAGTTCAGAAATCCAATCCAGTACTATTAAGGCGTAACTAATAAAGGGGCCAGTGATTGTAAATCTGTATTGATCCTTATAAACTCACAAGGAAACATTTCATACAAATAGCAAGGGTCATCTAATCATTTAGATTTATCTGCTCCATTCTTACTGCTTTGTTTTGGATTGATTGAGGGCAGTTTGGTTTTCCCTTCAGTGGTCATTGAGCTTTATTGATACTCCGTCTAATCGATGCACACAGCTTCAGACTTGTTCCAGTGGTTGCTGTATTTGGCTGTTCTGAATACAGCCAGCAAAGTATTTATCGATCACAGAACAAAGCTGCCCTAAGTTCATGGCTGAAAAAATACTTCTTCTTTCTTTCAAACAGAAGCAGGTTGACAGTTTCTAGACTGCGTTTGATTTATTCAATTATATTATAGGTGTAGTTGTTACCTTTGTGAGGCCTATGTCTTCAAGCCTACCACTACATTGTTTGATGACTGTAACTAATTTAATGTTCTATGTAATTTTGTTACATTGGTACAATGCAAAATGTTTAATTTAATGGAATCTGATCAAATCAGATTTACTTCGCTGATATACATTTAGTTTATACAAAGCACATTTTTCAATGACAAATCATTTCAATGAATGCCTTTGATTTTATATGTTTCAGTTGCATTTTACTCTAAATTACTGCTTCATGTTTATTGATGTTGAAGAGTCATGTCCGAGTGTATGTCATGAAGAAACATTAAATGACTTGTAAAAAATTGGAAGAAGACAAAAAAGGGCATGATCTGAAAGCAAGGATGGAAAATAAATGCTGTGTATGAATGTTCTGGTCTGTTGCACAGCAAAGATGATGCAAACAATTTAATAACAAGAGACCAAGCAACCCCAAAAGTAGGAAAATAGGGCTATATATCAGACTTGCTTTTTGGTGGCTTACAGTTACACACATGACACATCACTGATGTATCCCTAAATTGTCACTAATCAAATAAAGGCAAAAATGCCTAAAAGCACTATTTAAAAACCATCCATACGTTTAGTCTAAAGCAAATAAACCCCAGTCTACAATCCAGACAGATTTTGCTTAGCTTTGGTTTAGATTTAGCATGTGACCAAAAGCTGTAAGCATATTGTTATACCTAAAATGTCTTATTGATTTGACTTTGCAAGGAAAGTACAAACAGACTTCTCAGCTTCTTTCTTTGTTTTCTTTGCAAACTTCCTGACATGCAGGTTGGGGACCAGATCATTGAGATCAATGGGGAGAGCACTCGGGACATGACCCATGCTAGGGCTATCGAGCTCATCAAGTCTGGGGGCAGGCGGGTTCGTCTCCTCCTAAAGAGGGGTACAGGGCAGGTCCCAGAGTACGGTAAGGTTCTAGACTTTAAATTATTTGTCTCTCAGATCATTTCTTTCTTAACACGTAGTATTTTTTTCACTGTTAATCTAGTATCACATCGACTCTTAGTAATATTAATCTGACATGCATTTTTATTCATATTGTATCTTCTGCCTCTGTAGCCGTCATCCTTTTGTATTTAATCTCTTAGTTCTGTATTTCACTGTTGCTGTAAACTAATTGTCTCTTCTGTCTTAACTAACACTAGTTTATCTTCTGTCCATTTCAGTGATCTATCACTAATTGATTGGTCTAGGTTGTTACTTCCCCTTCTATAGGAATGGTATCTTCCAGTCTCTCCATGTGCATGAAAAGTGACACGCATGGCTCCCCCTATTTCTTCCTAACGGGCCACTCTAAAGACACGGTTTGTGACCATACGAATGTTTCTTTCTCTTCACTTAACCCTGGCTTTCTGTGCTTTGGTATTGTGCGTTGTTTTCTCATCAAAACTTGTTTTATAACTTTGAAAAGCCCCAAACTCTTGAAGATTTTTCTTTTCTTTTCTGTTCTGTTTTTTTGCTCCAGGAGTAATCAACAAAAATCACACCAAGCTGCAGGAGGTTCGAAAATTAGTGAACATAACTCTGTTCCTGACTGAAAGATAAATCAGCCACCAACAGCTACCTATGGGCTCAAAAATAAAGCTATATGAGCGTGCATCCTGAGCCAGCCAGGGGAAATGAACGTGAAATATTACAGCAGATTATTTACCCAGTAAAGTTTCAGCGCAGCATGAATTGAGCCTGGAAGGGGACATTTATTTGTATGACACTGCGGGCAGTAAAACTCCAATGCGTCACTCACTCCTGTGGCTTCTGCGTCAGCATGATGCTCACTTATCTGTTAACCCCCCTCTCTGTGAGGCTTATTCATCAACAACTGGCCTTGGTGGTCACCCCTGTCGCTCCCCCATGTCTGCCCTTCTCTGCTAGTCCCCTTCCAGCCCAGGTTTTAATCTCTCTGTGTGGAGAGCTTTTTTTAATACTTGCCTTGAGCTACAATCTTGAAACATGCACACAAGGAGTCCCGGTGTGGTCAGCCAGACAACACGGCACCCTATCTGTAGATAGCTACTGTTATCCGAGTTCCCCTGCAGCCTAGAAGCGACATTTTTTAACCCACATGGCCTAATCTGCGTGGGTTTGATTCAGCATTTAATCATTCCTAGTTTACAAGCACTTTATTTGCATACTGGAAGGTTATTCAAATCACGCGCTGTGATTAATTTGCCTATTTAAAGCATTAGCATACTAATGTTCAAAGGAGCGAGCTATTTTTGTTTCGGGTTGCTGTGAGATTTTTAAGGGTTATGCAAAATAAAGCACCAAAAATCAAGAGTATAAACTGTGTGATGTAGCTGTGAGTATGAGCACAAATGTTATTTTGTGTTCATCTGCGTGGCGTTGAGATATTGAGTGCGCCCTTTCTAAGGGTATGCGTTTATCAAATTTATCAAAACTTACACTTAAGCTTGCTACTTAGGTGGTCAAAGTTATTTGCTACTTTTAGTAAAGAAACATGAAAGCAAACTATGTAAAAACTGTTTCAGGGAGAAAAGACCAGAAAGTTAATAGCACTTAGTATCAGCATGTTTCTGTTCAAAACTTTTCTTCTGTTTTGCGTAGTAATTTTCTCCTAAAAGCTTTTTGTCAGAAACAGAAATCAGTTCAGATACAGTTTTTGTATGCTGAGTAATACGTCCTGTGTAACTGCTGTAAACCCTCACACTAACTGCTCGGCACTAAACTGTAGACCTCAGCATTATATTTTGCTTCCAAGGACCCAGATGTTTAAAGTGGTCTTGAGCAGTAGTTCTCCGCTTTCTAAAGGTCTTTTTTCATTCATTTTCATTCCCGTCCTTTCAGGGGAATGTTTTTTTTTGTTTGACTCATTCTAGCATTAAAAGGCATCTAACTCAAGGGATGAATCAGTTTTGTGTCTACACAGAACAGACTTTGTGAAGATCCAGTTTTAAATTGTAACTTTTGTTACTACCGGCCTGTCAGAAAAACATGATTTGTTGCAATTTCTTCAGCTAAATCTACCAAAACAAAAAGCCAAAATACCACAATTTGACAGGCATAAAACTGTATTACAAGGTTCAAACTTGGCATATTTCTGCGTGGTGTGCAGCGTATTCTTAAAAGATTTGAGGAAACTGGACAAGTCCAGGACAAAAGAATAAATGGCACGCTTAAAAAACTGTCTACAGTAGAAGTCTGTCAAATACATTGCAGGCTCTGTCATGTTTTTTTAAGTTGGTATTTTTGTATGTATTTGGTATTTCCCCATTGCATTCCTCCCCTATTTATTTCACCCCAAAATCTTTTGTAAACATGAAAAATGTGTGGAAGTGTGAGTACTGTCACTGAAAGTGTTTTTAAATACATTTATTAATGAATTATAGTTTTTGTGAGTCAGAGAAGTGATCTTTGGCAGTATCTGACCTCTATCTGATTCTGCTCTTGCTAAACAGTTAAAAATAAGCTTTTCAGATGATTTTGATAAGCACAGATCTAGGTATTTATTTTGTAATGTGCTAAAGCGACTCCGCTGAAATTTAGGGAGATTAAGTGATCCGACATCATAACCAGCATACTGTAGGTAAAACACTGTGAAGCTCCAGTTTGCTCAGAAATGACCTCCTGCTCGTCCTGCATTCAAAATGCTCCAGAGCTTCTTATAATTGGGCCTCATGGCGCCGGTGTAGCAAGCCTAGCCTCTGCCCCCTGCCTAGACCACTGAAAATGACTGATGGCCCAGGGACTGAGGCTCATCGGTGCGGAAACAGAAGCTAACAGTCTGTGAGAGTGGAGAGTTGTGGAGGAATGCACCGCAGATTCAATGCGGAAGCTACACCGATACCGAGTTCCTCCAGCTTTAGAGAAAAAGAGAGAGGCACTCTGCCCCTATGGTTTTCATTCTCACTAAAGCACCACCCTATTGGACACATCATCCATTTCATTAAACCTGTTTTCGATTTTCCGCCAACATTTTAGGTTGGCCAAGGCCTTTAAGAGAGTTATGGGAGGCAGATGGATGTTGTCTAAAAGTAGAGTTGCCCTGTGACACGTCTGAAAGTAGGTTATCGTCCTGTTCTGATATTTACCTCAGTGCTTCCAGCTTGTAGAATAGGCATGATTGCTGTAATGATTAGAGTTTATTTTTTTTAATGTTTTTGGGTGAGTGGTGTTGTTATGTTGTTATTGACTGCATCCATATGCATTCCAGACAATGCCGCCCCATGGGATGGTCGCCCTTCAGCCTCCCCAAGCCTGTCGGAAATAGCCCCTCCCATCGAAAGCCTTTCCATGTCATCGCCTTCATCTCATCTAGCCCCAGCCCCCGACCTTCCTCATCTGCCACCTCAGGATGTCCATCGAGACCCGGTGGCACGAGACAGCAGGACGGAGCGTTCGAAGAGCCCCCAGAAAGCCGAGCTGCTAAACCCAGACCCAATCGGCCACGCGAGGAGAGCGGCTGCGACCAGCGGGAGCAGCAGAGCTAAGAAGGAGGGTGGCAGGTCCACCCACAAGGGCCTCAGGATGCAGCCAACTCCTGATGGGGAAGGGGGCAAGGACGGGCAGAGCGGAGAGCCTAAACCTTCCAGAAGCAACAGAGGAAGGTCCAAGGAGAGAAATACTAGGGACAATAGAGAGTCCACTCACTCTCCTAGCAGCTCTAAGCTCCCACACATTAACGGGAACAGCAGGGAAGATGTAGAGCGCTGGAGTGGAGCAAAGCAGGGGGAGCTGGAGCAGAGCAAGCCAAGGCCCAGGGAACTAGAAAGGGGCCAGGGAGAGAGCTGGCCTAGCCTACCCAACAAGAGCACCAGCAGCAGCAGCATCGCAGCGGGGAGGAAGGCCACAGTCTCTCCTGGACCTTGGAAGATCCCTGGATCAGACAAGCTGCCCAGCACCCTGCGCACAGGCACGTCCACTCTGAGCAGATAACCCCGCAGCTTCAGCAGAAAGCAGTGGCCACACTCATCTGAACTAAACCACCCCATCTGGATGAAAGTACCATTCTCACTCCCTCCTGTGCTCCTGCATCCCCTCATCGACCTGTTCTCCCATACAGTCAAAACCAAGAGGAGGGGGGCAGGGTGATCTGGACCACGTGTTTTTAAAGTTTTATTTATGGAACTGTATTTTAAATTATTTTGGAGAAACATATTTTACACCTACCACCTTAAGAACTGGAAAATCATCCAAGTTAACACACACACACAAAAGAAGAGCAAATAGAGTCTTTGTGTAGCGTGGTGGGAATCATTTGTGGAGTAAATGAATTTTAAAGACCTCTATTTTGCTGAACTGAGGGGGGGGGGGGGCAAACATGCAAATATAAACAACATAGCAGGAAGTAAATGTCGGATGGATTTTTTTATATATATCTACACAGTGGAGTCTATTTTATGAAAAGGAATGTTTAACGGATGTTTTTGAGGAGAGTGAATGGATCAAAGAGCGACCGCAGAAATGAAATCGACTCATCAGCAGAAACTTTGCCTTAACAGAGACTGTATTGGGCCTGAACCTGTCTTGAATAATCTATCAGATGGTTATAGACATAGATATATTATAACGAATATGAATATGTGGGAACATTTTGTAAATAAGATCATCTTTAAGTGAACATATAGAAAATCTAGTCTACAAATAAATGAGCGAAGCAGCACGACATGCCCCGGATCTTTAGGTAGCTCCTTGCTCCTGCACACTCCTGTTCCGCCCTGCGATCACAGGTCTGGGTCTCAGCAAGCCTGCTGCGATCGACTGCACGGCCTGTTTGAATCACTCGGGCTTCAGTGGGAGTGTCTCTTCAATCTATTTTCCTTTCTTCTGTGCTTAACGATCAAAGCAATCTGCGACAGCGGTGTCCTGTCGGACACTGAGAGAAGGAGCTTGCGTGATACCAACGAAGGGGCAGAGTGCCTTAGACTGAGGACAAAAGGTTCAACCGCGAAAATACTGCAGAGGGTTCAACAGAGGCTGCTATACAACACCCACTCTACAGATATAAATATAAACTGCATTTCTTTAGTGTGACACGGTGAAATATATAATTTATTTCACAAGCTTATGTATGAAAATGAGTCCATTAGCGGAGGTATCCACGGTCCCTTTTTATTTCTGGTTCATCTCGGGTCATGATGCTTTTCATTACTGATTTCTTAATGAGGTCTGACACCAGTAATTTCCATGAAGAATTGCTTATATGAGATTGTGTAATCAAACGTCGCCACATGGCAGACAGAGCTTTGCACCCTAAACCAAACCAAATTAATAAAATCTGATATTAATTCAGTAGAGAATCAATCTCACCTTCTCAGAAGCTCGCTTGCGTAACAATCTGCATCTCGAAGGAAGGACTGAATGCTCATGTGAACGTGACACTTTGTCAGCTGCTGAATTCAATTTCTTTTAAGAGATTCTGTCTACACTGTGTGATATTGAGACATATATATCCATGCCAAAGCTCTTTTGAGGGTTCCTGTTTTTTTGTTTTTTTTTAAGCATTTCTGCCCAAGAATCTGACTGACTTTGAAGGCAACGCTTGTATTTCTATACATCAAGCTCGTAACTAGCTAAGCCCTGCCGCCTTTGGTAACTGCCACAGTTCCTGTCAAGTTTTCTATTCTTGCACAATGTTTGATAAAACGGTGACGCTAAGACTTCAAACGGCGCGTTCTTGATTACAGGCAGAGGTACTTGAAAGCAGCTTGACATTTAATGTCACAGGAGGGAAAGATTTTTAGGATGAAGACTGTCAGGTGAAGTTGGACAAAATGTCTCATCTGTCTCAGATAGCATTGCCTGAGGTTGCTGGAACATAAACTACACAAAAGTACAAAAGTTACGCTGATACTAATAAATAGCTTTGGGGAAACTTAATTGAATTAGTAATTTTACAAAACAAACCTGTAAAAAGACAGAAGAGGTAACCTAGTAACCTTTGCAGCGTGCAAAGCTGCTCCTTTATGTTTGCTGACTGTCTCGGTTTTCATATAAGGTGCAATGATGAGTAAGAAAAGAATAAAATTTGATAAAAGTCAGTTCATTTTTTTTTACACAGTATTAATATTACTAAAATGTTTCAAAAGAAAAAGCTACTGCACTGAGGTCAAATATGCATATGCGTGTGTAAAAAGCTGTTTGCTAGCCTGTTAGCCACAACAGCATTAAAGTCATAATACCAGTATGTCAGTGTTATGTTCAGATAGCTGCACACTCATAAAGCGGCCAGAAAAAAATGTACTGGAGTCTAAAAATAAGCAACGGTAGCTGGTATTCAGTAGATTATAGTAAAAAAAAAAAAGCTAAAAAAGTCCCCTCTTTCCTTTTGACAATAAAAACATCTTGGTTTATTTCCAGACTGCAATAAATTCCCATTTTAAATTGTGCATGCATAAAAGTGTCATCCACACTTTTATAGTCTGGAGAGGTGTTCAGTGTGGGTCTTAAATGTGAGCCTAGTGCGCAGCCAAAGCCGTCACTGTTTATAACGATCAACAGTTCAGTTTTATTTTTCATTTTAAGTTATAACTAAAGTAGGACTAACGTTAATCCTAATCTTGAGTTAATAAATTAATAAAATCTCAAGATACCTCCATCAAAATATTCAGAAAAGACCTTTGAATTAAAAACTCGGTAATACTAAATTAAACCGAAAAGCCCTACAAAATAACCAAAATCCCTGTGATCAACCCACAGACTGTGACAGAAAAATGGGTGGGACTATTTCATTGCATTTATGGAACATTTATTTGTAGTTTCTGTAGTGGAAAACCCTCATGTAATTGGATTACATGAATCACTGCATCAAAACAAATGTTCAACTGCCAGCAAGCTATAATAATAATAATAATAATTTAGTTACATGTAGTTCTCTGTTCCCCAACACTGTAAGTCACCCTGCAAAGGATTACAGATAAAGCATTAATTCCTTTTGCTATTGTTTTTAGTTTTGAAGCTAAATAACTGCGCAGAGATATCACCCACCCTAAAACGTGCCAAACAGTAAGCACACCACACAGACAAGCGCATGAATCCAAAGCTTGACAGGGCTGCAGTGCATTCTTTGAGTCACTGAATGGCTGTTGAATGGGAGGAATCTAGCAAATGGTTAATTTTGAGTATTTTTCTCTGAATGAGAATCAAAGAGCCTAAGAAAAAAACAAAAAAACCTCCTTTCCTTCTTCTGCTGAGGGACATACTGATAGTGTTTGAGTGAGCAAAGGGACACAAGTCATTATGTTTGCCGTTGTAATCCGTAATTACACACGCACTAAGCAGACTGACTTAAAAACACAATCCAACACAGAGGGTTTGAAATGGGAGGAATGGAGGAATCACCAGCCGGGAGCAAACAATTGAGCTTTTTCAGTCACTTGTAAAATGCCTCAGTTACACGCCGTCACATCACACCCATTTAGTTGGACTGCTCCTTTATTTTGTGACTTCAGATTTGAGCAGAAGCAGGGAAACGTGTGTCTTTTTTTTTTTGCTCTGCCTTTGCACAAATCACTGCTTTCCACATCTGAGCTGTCTCCATCGAGTCAAACTGTAAGTAGTTTTCTAGGGAAATTTAAAAAGAAAAAAAAAACCTAGGGGTGTGTTAAAGTGTGTGTTTGAGAACAACAAAGACACGCTTTCGCACCACAATATAAACCCCGACACCCTGAGCGGCTCGGTATCACTGTGTAGTGTAATAGCAGTGTGTAGACCCTGAACAAATATCTCTATAAATATGACTCGGTGTACTATTGATGGTCACAAAGACTGTAAGTGGAGCAACTATTTTTATGAAATGCAACACTATGAATATATTAACTTTTGCAAAAATCTTGTTTACCTGTATGATATTCTGAAACGCTGTCAAAATAAACTAAACTCTTGACACAAGATGGGAAATTTCTTAGGATGTGCCGCTGTGTGAGTCCTTGTGGATGTATGGATGCTGTTCTTGTTTGCTCTGTTATGGCCGCCGAGGTTTCCAAATGCAAGATTTGATTAATCAACAAATAATTTTTATATGTAAAGTATTTTTAAAAATTGCCCAAAAAGGAGAGAGGAGTCAAGCAGTTAAATAATGCATAAACCAAACCACTAAACAAAGGATAAAGTAGATATGAAGAGTATAAGAGATTCCGCTTTGCCTTAATTCTTAATGGCATGGATTCAACAAGGTGCTGGAAAGGTTCCTCAGAGATTTTGGTCCATATTGACATGAAAGCATCACACAGTTGAATCTCCTGTTTCACCACATCCCAAAGGTGCCCTACCAGATTCACATCTGGTAACTATACAGGCAATTTGAGTACAATGAACTCATCACGTCATGTTCAAGAAACCATCCTCTGCACCATTACGTCAGTACTGCCAGCCTGAACAGCTGATACAAGCCAAGATGTTTTCCCTGTTTTTGTGTTGTTTACCCAAAATTCTCATCCTTCATCCAAATGTACCGTCTGAAATTCAAACTTGGATCAGGAAAGATTTTTCCAATCTTGCCAATTGTAGCTTGATTTCTTGTTCACCTGGTGTGATCTTCTGCTGTGGTATCCAATCTGCTTCGAGGCTCAATGTACCTTTGCTGTAATGAGTGGTTATGTGAGCTGAACTTTAGCAGGTCATCTTTCACCACGTCTGCAGGACTAAATGAACTGATTTACTGCCATGTGACTGGTTGAATAGATGTTGTTAATGATCACCTGAATACACAGTGCTGAGCCCATCAGTTTACCAGAACACAAGTTCGCATGTGGAAATGTTCTTTAAAAAAAAAGAAGAAGCTACATTTTCAGTGAAAAAGCTGCAGTTAGTGAATTTAAAGTAAACTATTTGAGTCTGCCCTGGTCTAAATCAGCTGACTAAGTGGTTTATTACATCGAGTTCTAACTCAAACTGTAAATATAAAACAGCAGTTACTACCTTCACAGCTCTATCTGATACACATTAAAATTGTAAGTTTACGGTCTGCTATAAACCATGTATTCATTGTTTGTGTATCATTCATAAATTATTTAAGCAAACCGTTTTGTATTGATTTGCTCTATATTCTGCAGTCTGCCTCTGCTCAACTCTTGCCTATGAAGTGTCTCAGTTTGGCCACATGGAGGCGTCTGGTTACCAGATTGTAATCTAACAACAAAACTACCGAAGGAAATAGTCTGGTGTTAATGATTTTAACTG
The DNA here is from genome assembly GCF_000239375.1 of Pundamilia nyererei. Taxonomy (NCBI): domain Eukaryota; kingdom Metazoa; phylum Chordata; class Actinopteri; order Cichliformes; family Cichlidae; genus Pundamilia; species Pundamilia nyererei. The sequence continues at coordinate 556,891 of NW_005187505.1, read as the reverse complement.
TTCGTGCTAATATTTTTGTTTTTTTAAATTAGGGATTTCCTTTCATATGCTGGAGAAAAAATGAAATAGAATCTGCTCCTTCTGTTCTCCGTGTGCACACTTGTCATGTCTTCACTAGAGGTCAGTGTAGGCCAAGCTTTCATTTTAAATGCTGCTTGGTTTCATAATTGTAATAACTTACATAAAGTTATTAGTCAGACATCTCCTCTTATAAAATGTTTAGAGGATTTCATCACCCAGTGGGATATTATAGTTTCATAAACGACTGTCTGTCACATCATGTACCACATTCTTGGCTCAGGACAGCATTTTATGGTTTCCTAAAAGCACTACACATCATCCAGGTGATATTTTGGTCTTAAAACATGCACATGCACAATATTTCACTCTCATAGCTTTGCACTTTGGTGTCCAAGGTCTAATGATGTCACAAAAAAGTCATACTTTGGTTAATAGGGTGTCTCCAATGCATATATAGATGTTTGCATCTTGCAGGCAGGAAGAGTGTGAGATGATGCACCGCAGGGGCGGGACAATGAGCTCTCCTGCGGAGACAACGTTGGTCGGGTCTTCCTGCTGCCAGCTGGAGGCTGCTGGCTGGTGTGTGTATTCACCGCAGGAGCAAATCAATCCAGAGTCGTAGTCGTGTCTCTGCCGGGAAAACAACAAGCTTAGCACAGACCTTAACAGCCTGCTCAGCTCCATCTAAGGAGGACAGAGATGAAAGACTTCCTTTTAAATGCTTTTCAAACAGTACTTAAAGTGGACCTATTAAGCATTCATTCCAACTCCATATTATTATTTTCTAAGACTATTTTTCAATGATTTACAGTTCAGAAAAACTCTGCTGCCCTACAATTCATCCTGTCTAAGAAGAGCTGCTTCAGAGTGAATTAATGACTGTTGTAAGGGGAAATAAACAAGCAAGACTTTACTGATGCTGGGCCTTCAATGAAATTCTGTGATTTTTGTTTTGTTTTTTTGTTAATAGTAAACAAACAAACAAACATGGGATGTGGGGTATGAATATTTTTCAGCTTCCAAGGTGGGACATGCTGTTATAAGCCAGCTCTCTTCTAATTGGCTACCACACACAAACAAAAGGTCTGAACAGCAAGTAGGTGGAGCTTCAGAGCTTTGCGCTTCAGATTACCATATAAGGGCTATCCTCTCTCTCTGACATCATACAGAGCCAAGAGTAGAGAAAGCCATCTGAAGCTGGAGCTTTTGATTCAATAGGATTATGTCTCCATGCGCAGACCTCGTTATTTGAAATTTTGGCTCTGTTTAATGTGAGCTTCCACCTTTACAACAATGCATGTATAACAGAAAATAATAGAGCAAGAAGGTCCTCTATTCAAAAGCCTTCCGAGTCCTGGGTGCGTGCACGTTCGTCCTCTGTTTAGTCACTGAGATAATCTGTGATGCTAAACTTACCACAGATGTCAGGTAAAGTGTTTACAGTGCATAGACTAGAGCACCATCCAAATGCATTTATCTATGATTGCATGAGCAAATGTGTTTTATAGTGCTTTGATTGGTTAGTAAGAAAAGAAAAGTGCCATTCAATTTCCTTTTAAAGGAAATCCCATCCATTTATACATGGTTAGGCTCAAATCACAGTAGAACACCTAAATTGTATAAGAAGATAATTTCATGAGTTGAAATTGTTCATTTAAAATGCACTCGTGCACACACACACACACACACACACACACACACACATACACCAGTAACACTATGCCTCACAGACTTGGATCTCCACATGATGCCTTAATGGTATCTTTAAAACACACACTAATGCAGTTGCCAGCAGGCATGAGTCAGATATCTGCAGCAGTAGTATTTGATGGATGTCTCCAGTGTTCTCCAATCTTTCTGTAGCTTCTCATCAGTATTAAATATACTACCAGTAAAATGACTGCAGCGCAATGATAAATCAAAATGACTTTGTCCCTCATTAGAAGTCAGGGTTTCAGGGTGTGGCTCTCAGATTGTTTCACTATAGCCCTGAGCGTCATAATTGATACTTAGCTGGGAGGTGTGTCAGTAATTGTTTTGGTACCTAAAAGCAGGTTATTCCTCATTTCACAGTATTCACACAGCTCTATGTGAGAGAAGCTGCGAAGCCTTCCAAAACAGAAAAGGTCTATTCCTTCCCTCCCTTAAGTGGACAGATTTTCAGAGAGTTGCAGGAAAAATAATGAAGTCATTTTAGAAACGGAAAAAAAGCTGGAAAGTTCTGTGTGTGCGTTATTTCATGCAATCCACCAGCACCATCTGTGAAATGTGTTTAAACCACAGCTTTATATATTGAACCTCAGCAAAAATTGACTGCTGAGATCTAAACGATATGTTGCATAACCGGGATAATCTATAGAAAAGGGCTGGGGCAGAAGAAGGCTGTCGTGTTTTGTATCCCTGTTATCAAAAAGGAGAGACTGTCCTGTTACAGCCAGCTCAGCCGCCACATATCCTGCCAGCGTGTAAGAGCCACTTCGAGGTTTGTGGGTCAAAGCCCAGTTTGCAGCCATTCTCTTTATGAATCCTGACACAGTGGTTTTAAGTGGATTTGACTTCACATCGTGAGGGGACACATTAGGGACAAGGCTTCCACTGAATGGAGGTTTCCACTCATAAGCGTACACATGTTCGTGCATACCATACATTCTCATGAGCCAGACCTATTCAGTGTCATAACACGAGTCACATCATCCTGCATTTATGCAAAGATGTAGGATAGGAAATGTCAGTATCAGCTGGAGCTTTAAGTATCTTGCTGTGAGAGGTATTTCAGTATTGAGTGATTAGTGGGTTTGTTATGAGGGTTTTTTTAAAGGCTCAAAATTGCTTTTTGGTCAGAAGATCGCATACACTCACAGTGGGCGTGAATATGATGGTGAGTTTGGAGTTTTTATTTGAACTGTTCTTTAACGAGTTTAAAAAACGAAAAAATTGACAAGTTTGAATTTATTTTGGTTTTTCTGTAATTGGCACATTGTCCAAAGTATACATACATGCTCAAATACATGTCTACACCCCCATTAATATTTGATGAAATCTCCATTACCAAGTTACACCTCAAACAGATGCTTTTGGTTGCCATCAACGAGGTTCTGGGATAGTTCTGGCTGGATATTTGAACGCTCTTCTTGGCAAAATAACGAGTTCATTTAGTCAGTTAGTTGGTTTTCTGGCACTCACCTGAAACTTTTAAGCATAGTCCATAAATTTCCGGATTAAAATTTAGGGCTGAGGTTGGGTATTTGAGAAGGTCATTCCAGAAGTTTCATGTTATCCTGCTTTATCCATTCCAAAACAGGTTTTGGAATGTGTTGACATCATTCTCTGTGGACAGTGACGCTGGTGTCCCAGCAGTTTCCAGCTCATGGCATGCTTGATCTTTGCTAGTTCTTGCATTGTTCCCTACATCGTAACCAACTTTCTCTCATCTCAGGGTAATAGTTTGGTCTTCTTTCAGACCTTGGCAAAGTAGTGACGCATCCAAATAACTTGTACTGACATGCAAATGTTTGAACTTATGATCTTGGAATCTGCAGTATTTTAGAAATAGCTCCAGCAGACCTTCCCAGCTTCTGTAAATCTACAGTTCCTTGTCTTAGATCTTTACTGAGTTGCTTGGACTTTCTCATTGTAGAAAGTCAGAGTCAATACATTATAGAACCTTCAACACCACTTATTAAAAGATTTAAGTGATTGTATGTATGCATTTGAATCTGCATGTATACCTTTGACCCTATGTGAACAAGAGGGAACAAAAAATAAATTCAAACTTGTGCATCCAGTTCTTGTTTTTTTAAAGTTATTAAAGGTGTATGCTGGACACACAATAGAAATAATAGTTCAAAGAAATTCACATTCATCCCCATGATTTGTATATGTGAACTTCTGCTGACAACTGTAGTTAATAAAGTTTTTTTTTCCACATTTTGATTTTGTAGCGATTTACTAGTCGATGGGTGAATCCTCGCAATGATGTCTAGACAAAGCAACAACTGAAATAATCTGTTTCAAAGGTTATTTGGATAAAAAGCGCAGAGTAGGAAGACAATGACATCAAACTAAACTTGACGAGAGTTGGGAAGGTCATGTTCAAATAAAATATGTCCTTCACATGATTAATGCCTCTCAGCATTACTGTCCTGTATCTTTGTCCCACATTTAGTCTGCTGGGATGTGGACACTCTGCTCACATGCCATAATTTCCTTGTCTGCTTTAAAACCCTGATAAGAGATCAGTGTGTACCAAAAACACACAAGGAAGCTTAGATCTTTTAATATAATTCAGTTGTCTTTGGAGTCACTGAGAGAAGAGTGCTGAACAACCTGAGCTCAACATAAGTGATAAAATGTCAGGTATCAGGTAGGAAAATATTTTCTACCTACTGCAGTTAATATAAACATATAGGCTGCTGAGACCCAGAAGAACAAAAAAATAAATAAATAATTATATTTCCTGTTTTCTGTTTGATGTAATCAGAGGATCACTGATCACCCATTTGGTGGTTGTGGGCAGGGTTGTCCTATTTCCATGTTTCATGCACAAAACCACAATTTCAACACGATTTCAGTAAGGTTGAAATTGAATTGATAAAAACAGGATGTGTATAGCTTAATGCACTTTTAAGCATATACATACATATCATGAGTTCCATTAATTGACAGGATAAAACAGGAAATCAAACTCTTAGCTTTCATGTGTGGGATTGGTTGTGAATTAAATTGAAAACATTCTTATTTGTGATGGCTAAAAATGTCAGATGTAATGTAATTGCTGGGTCTTAGGGGGACATAATGATTCACCTCAGTGCACGGAGAAGACGCATATCCTCCTGGGAACCTAGAGAAAGGAATCTTTACATTGAACTTATTTTGTGATTTCCTTCCTCTTTGGCGCTGAAAGAGGCCACCCAAACACATGAGATATCAATGAAAAGTCCTGTATTTACTACATCAGGACTTAGTAAGGTGGCTCAAATAATTCAAAAGACATAGACCAAAAACAAATGTCCATTACAGAGGACAAAAATGCATAGGTCGGTTCTCAGGAGGATTTTGTATGCACAAAACATTACACTTCTGCGTAGTTGGAGCCATCTATATTTATTATAAGTATTAACTGGTTTGTCTTTTTAGTATTCTTGCTATTACATTTTCTTGTGTTTTGCAAGCTACATTCCCCATTTCCCATAGTACTAATCTAGCCATGAAATCCATCAAATCGTTCACAATTACTAATATCCTACTTTATTTTTGTGTCAGTCATGTATCAAAGTTTTTAATCTGATAACTCACTACACAGCTCTTACTTTCTTTTTTCAGCTACAGATGACTTGTGCATACCAAGCATGCTACGTTAACTCCCCAGTTTTTTTTAATGAAATTTGGTGTGGCGCTGGCTCAGCGGCTCAGCACGCAGCAGGACCGGGGAGGGTCACGGGCTGTGTGACACGCCCTGCTCACTTAGAGGCTCATATTGGTGTAGCGGTCTGTCTCTCTGCTCTAGTCTGCAGATAGACAAGCAGGCAGTCTGTCGACTTTATAGAACCGGGCTTTTCTTACCCTGGAGGTATCCTGACGAGCCAGAGCCAGGGGCGGCCGGTGGGAGGAGGCAAAGAGACGGCAGCTGCTGCGCCGCACAGCCTCTTTGACAGCTTCAAGAGGAAGCATCCACCAGCACCGACCGATGTCTACGGTAGGGAGCGATTTTCTTCTTCCTTTCACTCATAAGCGACCGCCTTTTCACGGTGAGTGGTTGATAATGATTTAGGGACGCGGTGGTGTGTCGTGGCACGCCGCTGGCCGAGCATCTTATACCCGTTTTGTCGGATGTGGGGTCGGGACTGAGCATCAGCACGCCGGGGCAGAAAACGCTCAGAGGGTCCGTGTGAACAGCCAGCTGCTACATTTCGCTGTGTTTTCGCTTTTTGACCGTGATGTGTTTGAGTGTAGAGGTCGGGGTTGTGTAGGGAAAGAGAGAGCACACTGTTAGCACGAAGCTGTAGCCGCCTCCGAACGTCAGGGCGGCGGGTAGCGGGGCAGAGGGAGCCGCAGTCGGCGTGGAGCATCTGCGGAAAGCCGGCAGCCGATAGTGCCAATTAGACAGGAAGTGGGAATGCTGGGTTTCATATTAAAACAATAAAAAAACAAAACTATGGCTTTATAGCTAACCACATGTAGGATCCTGTTAAATAATTTCATTTTAATTGTTTATTTGTTGCTTTCTGCACATTTTATGACATTGTACTGAAGATGATCAGATTTGGCGCAAATATACCATCTGTTACAGGTAAACACTTCTGCCTAAATCTGCCTATTAAGGTTAAAATATATAGTCAGACCACACCAGCTGATTAGAAACTGAAAAGTGATGGTTTGAAGTTTTGGCTTTGTACACTTTGAGTGGCTTCACACTGGCATAAATAGTTTAGATCGACTCTTGAGTTACACTGCTCATTTAAAATAAATAAATAAAATATATATATAAAAACATTTTGTTTTTAAAATATATACTGTTATTAGCTTCAAATCCCCAAATATATAGCTATGTGTACAGCAGAAAGGAAATTGGTGCCTGAGTTTCTTAGATTTATAGTGTACATATGATTTATTTGCTCTACTTTTTGCGCATTATTGGTCTAATTTTTATTTTTCTTTAGCTTTTTTGTAGTACCTCACAGTACTATCTGTCTATCTAATTAATTTGTGGTTACTTGGCTTCTTGATGCCAAGTAATGAATCCTGAACTAAAAAATATCCAATAGTCTGTTTCCAGCTTGTCAGATGTTAAGATCCTTGTTAAATAAAAACATTTATAGTTCTGGAGTGTTTGATCATCACCTTGGCATGCCTTTCAGTCCCTTTCTTTGTTTGCTTATTTAACTTTAGTTATTTGGGTTTTGGCTTTTAAATTATTATATTATTTGGACTAAAACTCAATTTTTAAAATGTTATTTTAGTTTGCAGAAGTGTGCTTAATGTTAATTTAATAATTTTAGGTTATTTTCAGTTTACTATAATAATCTTGGGATTCATTGATTGATTAAAAACAAATAATGTTGGTACCCTGCCATTTTTTTTTCCTGTTACTTACTTTTACTTTGAAATCTTACACCGGAAGTAAGTGCTTGTGGAGCTCGGTGTCTTGACGCAGTTGAAGTGGAGAGCGTTTGATTGATTTGAGATGATGTAAATTCCGTTAAATTGCTTTCTAACTGTGTGTGTGTGTGTGTGTGTGTGTGTGGATGGTAGCTTTGGGTACAGGTAAGAGACCCGGTGATTGTCACGTGTTTGTGTGGTGTGCCATGTGGAAACGACCCACTTCAGTCCCCTCCTGTCTGCTCAGGGGTCTGACTGGGATCACTCTCCACCATGCGTCAGTCGGTGGTGACCAGCTTGTGTTCAGGGCCTTGCTTTCTTTTATTATTATTATCACTTTCCGATTTTTCTGGAGCCACTTGAGCGCACATCAGAGCCCCGTGAAACTAAATAAACTGAGTACAGATTCCCTTACAGATGTGATTTTTCTGCTTTCAGGCTGGAGTACATGAAGTTTGTGAATTTAACTGTCATCGCCATAGAGAGTTAAAGGGACAGTTCACCCTGCAATAAACAAAAAGTATAATTATATAAAAGATATTTGACCATTTGTCCCCAAACCTTTATTGATATCAGCCTTCTCTTAACTATTATTACACTAAATGGCACTCAGTGTGTGGTATTTGAAAACCTCTCTAACAGCGTCTCTTTCCAGAACTCATCACCAAGTTCGTCAGAAAAAACAGCAAAGCTTGTTGTTGCAGTTTCAAGTAGGAACAATTTTCTTTTTTAATAAACTACACCCAGTAAATATGTCACCCTATAGCTATTGACTAGAGGCTCAGTCTGACCAAGGTAAACATTAGTTCAGCTGTTAAGTCAGCCAGATGCAAGTTTCTGCTGGTTGGTGGAAGAAAATAGTTCCTACCTGAAAGTGCTCACAACCAGTTTTTTTTGTTTGTTTGTTTGTTTGTTTTCTTGGTAACTGTATCAGGATTTCCAGTGAAACACATCGCTGCTGAATTTCTCCAGTGCATCTGTTTTTGCACTTTGAGCACTTCATGAAAAATCTAATGAAGAGGTGGGCCATCTTTAGCTGTAGTCATTCTGATTTTACGTTTTCCATTTACTCTTTTAAAGTTGGTTTTCAGCTTTTGTTGTGAATATAGTTTAGTTTCAGCAGGTTTCTAGAACAGTGGATTTGCTTGTTTTACTTTAGTTTTGATTAATTTCAGTGGTAGTTTGACAGCAAAGGTAGTTGACTTGCTTTAAACTTTCCCTTATTTCTTTAGATGTTACAACCTCACACTCAGACCAGTTGTACCACATATATTTGACTCTGCCACCATCTGAAAACAGACGCTCTCTGCAGGTATGCAGATGGTCAGTAGCTGCCCACAGGCTTCCCGTGTGCTAACACCTCTGAACCATAAATTCCCCATCGTGCGCTTGTTAAAGGAGCTTTATCTGTCCATCAGGCTGCTTACTGTGTGTGAGTCAGAGAAAGGCACATAAACAGCTAAAACGGTACTAAATCATGACATCTGCCTAGCTCTTTCTTTTAATACTTATTTTTATGTGACTCACTTGCCTCTCCCTCGCTGTTCAGTATCCACTCCCCACACAATACCAAGTCTTTCCATGACTGGTCAAACAAAAAGTTGAAGATGGGAGATAAAAAATCAGATATATCTGATATAAACACCCTCCTGTTTGTCCTCGTCGATCATATGCAAAGCAGATTATAATACTGATTTCATGCATTATGAGAAAACCAGTTAAAATCATTCATTTTTGGGTTGAGGGGGGCTGTCCCCTCTCTGAGTCTTGCATCTCCTCATGGGAGCGTGTTTTATTTCGTATCTTATCATAACTTTCTGGCGTAAAGGACGACATGAGAAGCTTCTTGCACTGATTTCTAAATTGGGATCACAAAATGAGTTCTAATTATCTTCAAGGGATGGCCTATATTTGGCTCTCAGATAAGTGTTAGCTGAGTGTGCACACCGTGTCCAGGAGTGTGTGTGCGTTTAGACAGTGTTTATGACTGCAGAAAGGTAAGGCCCGCTGCCTTCCTGCATTTGCAGTCCAGTTTGAAATCACATGTATGTTTTCTTTCAGCACATACTTTAAAATGATCTTGATGCATTTTGTAACACAAAAAATGAAAGTCCCTCATGTAGCTTCCGGATTGCTTCATGTGTTCTTGCAAACTTCTTTCTCAACAGCTGCTTTACACTTGCACTTCTTTTCTGCCCTCCTTTCTCAGGTATCTAATAAATCTTTAAATGCTCCGGAGATGTGCTTCTGCTCTTTCCAAAACACCTCCTCCGTGCATGTGCATACCACAGAGTAGTAGTATATGGCACACTAAGCCTACTTGCATGCTGGAAGATGATTCTTTTGCTTTCTCTGCAGTTTTAAGAGGGCTTTGATATAAAGTTGTGGTCTGAGGTGAGGGGATTGCGCTTCCTCTTTGGCAGATAAGCGGGTCCCGCACGGCCCTAAATCTCTTTATATTGTTAGTGTCGTCAGTCAGCCTGGTGAGAGAGAGCCATATTGAACATTTGATCCTGCTTAACCATTGTAACCTGCAACATATCATGCATTCACCTCTGGATATTGTGAAGTGTACCAGTTAAAGTGTGTAGGTTAATTTGTTCCAGGGGAACACTCAAGACCTTTAAGTGAAGGAAGGGGTGTTCTTTCACATGCAATCAGACTCGGACACTGATCTCACATCTAACTAGGAGATGAACTGTACAGAAAATGCTCAGTTTGGTTTTGTCACGGGTGCTGCATGGGTAAAGCATGCAGGAGGCAGCACAAAGGGAGATCGACCATTAGGGTTAGGGATAGTTAGCTGTACTCTTGGTCATCGCACAGACTTTGCTCTTTGGGAGCTGGAGGGCTAAAGGTTGCCTGGTTATGTATGAAAGTTCTTATGATTAATTTTCAGGGAAACGGAGCTGCATCAACTCAATTTCACTGCGCTTTCTTTAGAGGTCTTCTGAAAAGGGGAACACAGCCTCAGAGAGGTCAGTTAATTGGTCGCGGAGCCATAAATGTCCACACAGTGAAACCTTTTGTGCCAATCTATCACCTAGACTGTGAGACTCCTTGGGGTAAACAGGGAATCTAGCATTTGCTGGTGGCATTAAATAATACATTTTAAAAAAGAATTGTCACTTTGTGGCAGTTCATTCTAATTAGAACAAAAGGGACTGCCCTGAAATGAGTGTTTAAAAAGGCTAACAGGAAATAAAAGCTCATCCTGTTGGTGGGTGTGCCGTTTATCTCTGTCTATCTGCATTCATTCACATCCTCTGACCCATCTGACATCTTCATTTCATGGCAACAACAACAACAACAGCAGCAGCTTCATAAACACATAAGAGGCTTCATCTTTGTGATGATTTGAATATGTGGAAAACTACAGATTGCATGCCTTTGATTATTTGTGCCGCCTTTTCATCACAGTAGGGTTCAGAATCATGCTGTCATACCAGCTAAGCCAGTGCAAGAACTGGTGAGGAGCTAAAATGCTTTTGGCTATTAAATGATAAATGCTGCAAAGGAACACTAAAAGAAGCCAAAATCCACCCATCTCAAACTGTATCTCACAGGCCAGCAGCAGCCCTCGGCAATGTACTGCGCAGCCTGCGAATGAATGAAAAAAAACTAATTGAGTCAAAGTTCAGTTCACAATAAAATACATCAATGCAGTATTGTAGGCATTAGTGTGTGTATAGGGCAAACGGCATCAGGGAGTGCCGGCCATGTACTGCTACCAGTTAGAGAAACAGAAGAGCTCCAAGACGAGAGTAAAACACAAACTATCGGACAGTTCAGTCCCATAGTCCCATCCTGCCCACAGGAGAAGGGCATGAAAGCTGAAGGCTCTGCCTCCCATTCTACTTTCAGAAACTCAAGAAACCAAAAGTAAGCCTGCAGCCTGGGAGCAAAGTGCTCTGTTGGGGTCATTTGTATCTGCATGATGGGGAAATGAGGGCCAAGTCACACTGGGCTTCCTAGTACTGTGTGTCAGGTTAGGAGTAGGGCAGCAACAAATTAATATTTATGTATTCAACTAATCAGCCAATTTTTCTTTGATTAGTCAGTGATTATTTCAGTAACTCTTATCTCTGCTTCCTGTGCTTGTATATCATGTCTCAGATGGTGTCATGTTCAAAACCAATTAAACTGATATATATGGTCCAACCCATAGATTAACTACCTAATGTTAGGTTGAAGAGGTTTACCATTCAAAATAAACCTTAATATTAATGTGAGGGGAAAAAACAAGCTAGCTGTTGTGCTGTTCGCTCTGTTCTTCTTCATTAGTATTGACTGCAGTCTTGGCAGATGATAGAGGCAATTGTGCCCCCCTTGTGCCCCCCCTTACATAAACACATTTGCGTGGTTTTAGAATATGACGCGTCAACAATGTGTTGATGACATCAACGAATCGTTGCAGCCCTAGTCAGGAGTGTAACCGCCTTTCCGCAGCTTGTCATGGTCTCCAAAGCAAGTTCATGTTTATTAACCAAAGTACCGTTTTTGGAGAATTACTTTGTTTTGCAGGTGCATTAGTTTTTTGTTTTTTTTTTGTTTTTTTTGCATAATGTCATCAAAACATCTGAATCCCTGGCAACAAACACCGAAAAGTTCCTTTTAAAGATGCCAAAAGACTAAATAGTCTAAAAGTAGCACACCCCTGTGACAGGCTTAATGAAGAAGACATGTCCCTGGTTTGCCCTTTGTCATAGGAATACCTGAACACGTCTGAATCAGTGTTTGGTGCTTTAAGGCTGTGGATGGTGAGGATAACTGTCATTTAATTACAGTAACGCGTTACACCCAACACTGGTCCTCAGATTAGCCTCGCACTGAAAAAGAGATGTAGGACCAAAAGGGTGGAATCCTTATGTTACTAATTCTCTGTATTTTATTTTAGGTGAACTTCCTGTATGACAGTAGTTTCTTTTATTGTGTAAATGGGGAAAAATCTTGAAAATATTAAGATTTCCATACATCTTCAAGTGTTTTCTATCAGTGTATTTTTCAGACCATATCAGGTTGAAAAATCAGATTTTACTAGTAAAGGTTTAAACATGCAATACCACCACTCCCCCCCCCCCCCCTTTTTTTTTTCTTTTTAAATTGAAGGTTTGAACAGATGTTGTAAATTAGCATATGTCACCTTGCTACTCGCTCTCCATCTGTGGTTCCTGTGAGCCTCCATGCTGTTATTAACCAGAGGGGAATATCGAAGCGACGGTGTGACATTGATCCCCACAGGGACATGGGTGCTCTGATGACCGCTTGTCACTGGAGGGTGATATCCACTGGAGGATTTAGAGGCTTTTTCTGTCTGTGTTGATTAATGTTGTCAATGACCAACCACGGCACAGGGGAGTATTTCTGAGCATAAGACCACTCTGAGGTTACGTCTGAATTAAATTCGGGAGATTTAAACCGGGAGCTCCCATTCGTACTCGCTTCAGAGTCATAACAAAGTCACAGCGGAGCATGGAAGAAGATTTCACATCAGGATTTCTTGTGTGTAGATGGACAGATAGATGTGTGTTGTGTATTACAAACAACTGTAGAACGTGCCAGAAAATGATTCTAGGTAGCACTTCTGGTTTGGTTGTAGTTATTAGGCAGTTCTTCACAGTGTATTGATGCCAATTAAATAGTGTAAATAAATGTAGGCGAGACCAGATTAGTCTTCACTTTAATCTTGTTTTATCAGTTGGCCTATTTGAACATGTTTGGTGATGGCTTGCCTCTTTCAGACTCGAGGCTTTACTTGCTCAAAGTTCAAGTTTGTGTTGCAGTGTTACTTTCTCAGTTGCATTAAACCATTGTTGCGAGCGTGACAGCTTTTCCAGAAACACGATCCTACGAGTGAAGCGGGGGTTTCACAGTTTCACTGAATGCCGCTTCACACATGGCTACAAGCATGTTGTAGCCTCAGGGATGTAATTTGGGTTTCCTGCATGTCCTAACTAACTTTAATGTATGACCTGTGACTGTTTAAGAAGCAATTCATCGTTTGAGTAATTGAGCAAGAATTTAAAAAAAACAACAACCCAAAAAACAAAGTCAGTCATGATCTGATAAGACTTCCTGAGAAAAGACAAACACCCAAACCACCGCACAATGTCTGAACATAATTTGAGTCTTTGGCCTGTGTTGCATAATAGGTTGGACATTATCTTAGTGGGTGTGTGTTCAAAATACAATTCAGCAAACATAAAGGCTTACAACAATCACCACATGCAATATATTCCCACACTCCAGGTTTCAAAGAAACTTGATGTAAGAAAGGTTGGATATCAAAGGGAACTGTGTCTTTACTTCCTTTAATGTGACAGGGTTTCCTTTGAAACAGGCTGAATAAAGCGCTTCTAACCTCCGAACCAACAGGGTGAGGGTTTTGAAGAGTTGCTTAACTTCATAAGAAGGGAGGTACTTGGTCTTTTTCTTTATGCGTTGCCTCCACAGCATCAAGCCATGAGATGTGTGTTCTAATCACATTTTCTGGATTTAAACTCAGTTTTATTTTGAAGGGCTCCGACAGTATGTGAGTTATATTGAAAATATAATGTAATGTTTTCAGTCATTGTTGACATTTTAAACATTTTGAGTGGGGTTGTTTTTTTTGTTTGTTTTTTTAATCAGACTGTAATATCTATGATAGGATTTGTAGACTCCTTTGTTCATTGTTGTGCACATGGTTTGAAAAGCATTGGGTGTCTATTGATGTTATCTTCCAATCAGACCCGTAGCTCTGGTTTTATATCATTCTAAACAGTTTTTTTTTTTTAGTTTAGTTTTGTTTTTGCTTTGAACTGTTTGTTTGATGGGGGCTTCTTGAAGCTGTTAGCCTTGATTCATTTAGCAGTTAGTGCTAATAAAAGAGGTTTAATCTGTTTCTATTGCAAATCTAGAGAAAATGAATTTATTATATAAATCTGCAGTATTTAAGAAATGCCTAAATTGCATTGATCCGTTCATCCAGTTTGTTGCATGATAATCTTCCACGTGCCCTACGAAGATGGTAAAATTAGACTTTTTTTATGAACTTCTAGTGTTTAAAGTTGCTGTTGTGCTTACTTGTTAAATAGAACTTCAACAATGCTATACCCCAAATGGTTTCCTCATTTTAATCTTAAACTCTTACATTGTCTTGGTTTGTATTGCCTGTCAAACAAGTGCAGTACATCCTCATTCACCTCCCAAGTCTAGCAAGATTTTCCACTGAATGATGTAACAGCTGGCTGATTGACTGGACTGACAGACTGCTTGTGCTGAGGCATTCAGTTTGTTTGGTTGCTTGAGTGTCTTAAACTTACTACCCTAAGTCATAAAGTACAACTCCTGGATTTTGTCTTTTTATGGGAGTAAATGGAATAAGCCTTTGGTGCTCATTTGGACTGATGTTTGTCTGGGACCCCATTAGGGCCATTTGTGGCAGGGTGGCCCAACCCAGCTGTCTGCATCTGGGATGTTTTGGATAAATGCCCAGCCCTTTATACAAGGACACATGGCTAGCTGCCAAAGCGACTATCTCGGCACTGCCTTAGTTTTAAATATCGAACAGATCTCACTCACCCAGTGATTAGTCAAAGTTGTTGTCATGCATCCTCCATCTACAGCAGAGCTGATGACGAAGGCTGCCACTCCCTGAGCTGTGAAGTTAAGCGTTGTAACAACACACATTGAAAACAGCTCAGTGTTTAACAAAGCCTTTTAGCAAATTATTTTTGACCTTTGCGAATGTATTTACCAGCACATTAAAACCATTATATCAAGAAATGACTAGTTGAACAGCTTTGTTAATCCAGTAGTTTGTCATTCATCCAGCAAGCTAAGATACGCCTTGATTACTGAGGCTACATCAGCCACAGCTCTCAGTTAAAAAGGAGTTTCTATTAAAAATGGTGGTAGAGCTGAAGTAAATCCAGAAATTTTAGCCTATTATTTGTGAGAATTCCCGACTGTATTCGGAACATACAGTATGAGAAGGAGGATAAACAAGACTGACATCGACCGGGAAACTTCCAACTCAATGCAAAGAAAAGGACGGATGGCGTAGATGATCAATTTACCTTGGAAGTCTTATTCAGTAGTGAGAGCACTACTGAATCGAGTCCGTTCCGATAGTAAAATTTGAAAACCAGGGACAACCAGGACTTATTTGACTCCAACTTGGTAAGAATCAATTAATGCATCTCTAAGCAAGCTTTCTGTTTGTTTGGGGTTTTTTTTGCTCTTTTTGTTTTTAGCTTAAAAACGCCTCTGAAATCTATTTAAAAGACTCATTTAGGTAGTCACACAACAGTAGTATAAGTTGCAAGTTTTACTAATGTTTACATACACTGCCACCCACTTGTCTGACTTGAGGGGGTGTTCCAGATGAATTGGAGTTGTAACATCTGTTTAGTAAGAGATTAAATATTAATGTATTTCTTACAATTTTGTTTTTGGGTATTGCAAAGACCCATCTCCAGATAAAGCCTGAAGCACGCGGTCACAACATGTGATTTAAAAGTCAAAGCTTGATGGATCTGTTGGAACGCTGACTTGTTTAAGTAAGGATTTAACGAGGGTTCAAACGCTGCCTTCTATTACACGTACTGGAGGCAGTAAAAGTTGGCACGATTATGGCCCTAAATCAGCCCTGTTAGCTGTTTTCTGTTTATACGGGAATGTCTGATCCAGTGGAATCGAGATTTGAGGTTGTGACGTAATAAATTTGTATCAGCTTCATGGTGTGGTGTCATTTTATCCGGCAATGTTTTTCAGCACTTAAGTAAAAAGTGATGCTAAAACCTAGTTGAGGTGTTTTTGTTGGTTTTATAATCTGTGAACTGATGCTTGAAGAGGAGTTAAAAAGGAAACTGAAGCCAACAGAATCAGCAGCATGGGAAGTATTTATGCAGGTTTTCCAGAATTTTCTTGGCACTCTCAGAGCAGAGGCTTATGCCGACCTTTTGGATAATGCGCTGATGAGTGTCAGAATATCCCTGAAAATGCACTTTTTACGTTCTCATCTCAACTTTTTCCCATCAAAACTGGACGGTGTCAGCAATGAGCATCAACTTAATCAAGATATAAAACTGTTGGAAAACCAGATATTAGGCCAAATTTAATATGAGCATGATGAGCGACTACTGTTGATTCACCCAAAGAGAAACCGATGTGCAGTATAAGGGTGAAAGCAACCTCAAACATTACTAGAGCGCTCATCTTGTTCTATTTTGAGCTAAATTGGCAAAAATGTGCTTCTCTCATATAGTCTTCTGGTTTGGTTTATGAATAAACACATTAGACGTTGTGTTGCTATATTGACGTGTCAAAATATCAGTGATGTATTAGGAATCAAGAATGGTTTTTGAGATACACAAGTAAATAACATGAATTTTTATGAATGTTACCTCCAGACCAAATTGAATTATAAAGCACATTTAATCTTAAGGCCAACCCATTTTTAGCTGAAGAGAATCTGTCTGAAGTGCGCCACAGTTACCCCTTCATTTTTGGAACGTGTTATTCTGGCAGGAAGGTAGAGCTCTAAGTGGGCCCTCAGAGACCACGTTCATGCTCCAGTCCCAGTAAGAGAGCAGCCTTTCTTCTAATCTTTCTGCCAACAGACGGCCAAAGCCGATTGCATGCTTTCTTTCCCTGAAATCAACACACACTCCAGCGGCAGCAGTGACAATAACCATGTTCTCCTGGCCCAAAGATATTTGCTTTCCATTCATAGAAGTTGACACCAAACACTACGTGTGTTTGTGTGTATGTGCCCTATTATCAAATTTGTCACACCTTTCAGATATTATTACAACCGTGCCGGAATGATCAGAGTGATTGTGACACAAGGAACACCCTCTCTGAAATCAATCGCCAAAGATAAAGATTATAACTGTATAGTGGAGAGATCTCGTTGCATTAATGTAACCTAATCTGTCCAGCAGCAGATGAAATAATCTGTGGGTTTTCATACCTCTCATGTTCACAACCATCTGCTTTAATCTGCATATAGGAACGATGGATGGGTGGGTGGAGATTTTTAGAAGGATGCATAAATGGATGAGGTACTTGGAGAGCTCTTCTGTCATTAATTACAAACCTAGCTGGCATTGACAGAAGGTGATGCTGTAGTGTGTTAAGGACTACATTACTCTGTGTTCACTGTAATCTATCTTTGCTCTGGATAGCTCATTAAATCACTTGGTCACAGATACCTGTTTCCATGCAAGGGAGCTTTGTGTCATTGGTTAAAAGAATGAACCAATCATTAGCCATTGTTGACTACATGACACCATTAAAGCTTCAGTTTGAGACCAATAATATCCACCATGGGGTAATTGTTCTCGTGGCTTGGTCATGTCTTGATGCATGCTCGATCATCCAGGTTAGGAAATCCCAGAAAGTTGATTTTGTTCATCTGGACGTCGCGTATTGAGTGGATGTATAGCATTAACTTTCCTGGACTGTTTGGTCTTGTTTGATGTGAAGAAAACATTTTGCAACAAGGGCTTTTGTTGGCATATTAAACCTTTTCACTACTGCTGTCTACAGTAGGAGGCGTGTTGTCAGGCAGTAGACCAAATTTGGCAAAAATCTAAAAGAACTTGGTGAAAGCATTTGGGTTGGACCAATCTCTGACTGAGCCACCAACCTTTTGCATGGATAACTGATGGCAGCTTTAAATCCTGCAAGCCTCTTTCCACATTAGAAATAACAAGCCTGCGGGATAAGCAACAGAGCGGCTATGGCCTGTGCCACTGGTCTGTTTATGCAATTAGGTTTTTGAGACCGCCTCACCCATCATCACAACATGTCTAGATACTGTATTTAAGCTTGACTGGCTATGGAAAGTGAGACTTTGGTCAGCCATTTTTGCTAATGGCTCCCTCAAATAGATCATAAAACACTGGCAGGCTCTCTGCAGCCTGAGTTTGCATGGGTGTTTTTTACATTAGCTGAAAGAACTGGATACTCGTACTGCCAGCAGCTTGCTCAGTGAAATCAAAGAAATGTATGGCTGTGTCCTAAATCACTCATTACATAATGAACATGATGTAGTGAGAAGTAAATTGAAATTTTTGTACACTCAAGTGATGGATCGTGCTTTTTGCCCTACCGCTAAAATGCATGATGGCACAATGGAGGAACTGAATCAAATTCTTGATGCAAAGTCTGAATTTAAATTCAACAAAAGAGGAGTGACAACTGATTAGAGTTGGAGGACCAGGAAGGTGAATAAAAATGTCTTGAACTTGCATTCAAGACGTCAAGACAAAGGGGTACAAAGGCACTGTTTTGTCTTCCCTGGTTTGATAATAACCCAGTTTTCAGCTGGTCTGGTTGACGGATTGAAGACTGATCCCTGGTTGGGAATCAGTGATTTATGGCTCTGTGCTCTCCATTTACATCCCTGTATTTGCATTAAGGGAAAAATCAGCATGATAAACAATTATTCTAATTTTAATTTCAAAGTATAACATTGCAGTTTTGGTATTATAGTGAGTGAGTTGGTGTTGATGGTTCAGGGAGAGGTCTGTTCTCGCCCTTGGCCCTCAGACAATGGGACAGGTGATCGGTTTCCTCTCAGTGCATGAAAGCTGAGTTTCTAGGAATCAGAGTAATTGTGGCTTCCATGAAACTCCAGTAGTTTTTCCTTGTCACCTTTTCCACTTTAATCCAGCGATGCTATTTCAGAATAAACATACAATGACACTTTTTTTTTTCTTCCCTTTTACTTTTTTCCCTCTTGGAAGTTTGATTTCAATTGACCTTTTGCCTTTTGAGGTTTTTGGCGGCTTGCTTTTTTTTTCAGCCTTGAGGGAAGCTGTTTAAAAAGGTGTGGATGACTGAGCCATCTGATGTAAACTCACTGTGTTGCAAGTTTTGTTTTAACTATATATTTAAGGATACAAGTTGTGTGGGTCATTTTTCTTTCTTCCAATGCATTGCTTTGATTTATTTCTTAGTGTAACTATTTTCTGATGCCAGGTTTAGTCTTACAGAATTATTTATTATTATTTTTAATTAGTTAAATTTGGTTTGGTACACAGGTATAACTTGCATATGCTTCACACACACCACTGCAACTGTCCTCAAGAAAAGCTGGAGGGCAGTTTGTTCCCAAGAGTCGGTAAGAGTTGAAATCATACACAGATTACAGAAAATGAAAAGTTGTCATCAAACTCTGCTGATTCCAGCCAATAATTGGAGGACAGTGTTTATTACTTGAAAGTGGTGCACGGGTTTCATACCATGTTGAACACACAATACAAGTTCCTGACCTCTTGGCCTGAGAGCTGCACTGCGGGTGCGATTGGCAGCCTGGGTCTAAGCCAGGCGTAAACGGACACCACAGCTCACGGAGGCTCTGTCACTCAGAGACAGCTGGTGTAATTACAGAATCCCTCTGCCATCGCATACAATGTCGACAACGCACTGACGCAAGCGTATACACGTGCACACAGAAACATTAGCTCACACACCAGCGCTCCCACGGCCAGATATCTAACGGAGAGCGCTGACCTTTGTGTTGACACTTGCTCATAGTTTAGTGAAAAGGTTGAATTAAAGAGGTGCTGCTTAAATCCTTGAAGCCCACGGCCAATATAATTAATTCTAATTAGATTAGCATTTAGCTGCCTTAGGAAAAAAAATGGAGTGGGAGAGAAGACCTGCCGTTTTTATGCGATAATGCAGTCTTGGATAAGGGCCCTTTTAAAAAGTGCTGCGCAATTATGTGGGCTTGTGTAAGGGACAAAGTTACTGCCTCATACACCAGAGCGGGGGAGTTGAGCTGCAGTATGCTGAAAAAGTCTTTAATACTGTAGTGTATAACTTGTCACATTTATAGTGGGTTTATCTGATGTAACATACATTAAGCCACTGCTGGAGCACACTCGTATTCATCATGTAGGCACCATGTCCTTTATGCTGTAGTCATACTCAAATGGCTAATGCTAGTAGCTCTGTCTTGAAGAACTTGACACTCGATTAGCCATATGTAAGTTAAGCAGCCAGACAAAATACTGTAACAATGAAATATTCTGATCTTTATTTATGATTTCTTTCTTAAGGATATTATTATTGATTTCTGTGCCCTCTATATTGATGGTTATTTACACTTTTATTTATCTTATGTAGTATCTCAAGAAAACATCAGAACCACATTTTATTACGAAAAGAACAAACATATTATTTGGGTGATGTTTTATTACTGTGTAGTTTCCTCTTCTTTTAACGAGATCCATCAATGTCTATATTATGCAATGTAACAAACAATTTCACAGTTACAGCTATGTCAGTCTTAGCTAATGTTGTATAAAGGAGTTAATGGTAATGCTATTAGCAAGGCGCTAATAGCCTGTATTTGTATTTAATAGCGTCACTATTAGCTCCTTGCCATAGCATATGCTTGGCTAACTATTAGCTGTATTTATGCCTAACAATTTAACTGTTACTCATGTTTTATACAGTTTTTATTATAATTTTAACTAGTTGCTGTAATTAAACTCTTATGTTTATTGACAGTTCTGTTTATCTATACTATTGGATCATAACTTAAAACTATGAGCTATACATTTTACAAGTGAGTAATGCTAATCCATTAGCTTTAGTTAACTTTTAAGCTCAAACCTATTCAAGTCCACTTAGTACTTTAGCTTGACTATTACAATAGATCTCTCCTCATTCTACATTTTTCTGCTACATATGTTTTTCCAATAGCATGTATAAAGTATGATTATAAGCTTGTAATATTAGTGAGATTTTTATCTGAGGCTTGTAAATTTAGCTTACTTCACTTATCACTGTAAATTGCAGGCATAATAGCAGTAACTAAAAGACTCAAGGGCTTGCCCAGTAGTCACTATTAACATGCTTTTCTCAAGTGTTACTTTTAGCAGCTAATGTATTTTATTTAATCTTGTGGTCAGGTCATTACCCCACCCTCATCTAGTCTCTCTGGGACAGGGAAAAGAGACTCATTTCCTCTCTTCCGATTGTCATTGAGACAAGAACCAGAAACTGCCTTAAACAGCACGGTGAGCCTAACAAAACCAAATTTAGAAATGTGGACTTGTGGGTTAGGAGCTGGGATGACCACTATTGCTTCTGTTGATTCAAGCCTTTGATGGTGATTCCTCTGTCTCTAAATGCAGGATGTATTGACATTTGTGGTTCTTTTGGATGGTGGATAAAGGTGCATCTCCTGGAGTCCCATGTTGGCACAGCACTGTGAAACTGCAGCCAGTAGTGGTTGTATACTTAACAGAGCTTTTCAGGTTTCTTTTTGTCACTGCCATCACTGTGCGATAGTGAAAGGGCCTGACTGTTCCTTTGTGCTGCTTGGCACTGACTAATGCTGCTTTAATTATTGGCTGCATTTTGCATCATTTTGCTCTTTCTATTTTTCCCACACTCACTCCCCTCCTCCCGCTGCCAGCTTTTGTCCGGCTATAATGGCTTTAGCCAGTGTGCAGCTGTGCAGCTCGATTTTTGCCTGCGTCTCCAGCTGCATTTAGCTGACCCAGTAATGGAAGGGTTGTGTGGGGAAAGGCCGGAGGCAGAAGGACTGCAGAGCTGTGGCTTAAAACAAGCTTCCTCAGACAAACGGCGTGGATTTCCTGTGGAGAGTGGCTTTTGAGGAATAATACAAAAAATGCCCTCAGTGTGAAGAAAAGGAGACATGAAATAAGGCCGGAGTGCTGCAGCATTAGCTGCAGACAACAGTAAACCTCTGCTGCTGAGCTGTATGCCTTGAGCGTCACCCAGCTCTGTTTTTAAAGTGACCCCCGAGTGACTTTGGATGTGATGTGGTACTTTGTCAAGATGGCATCATAACCTGAGAAGCTTGTCCCTTAAGCTTTCAGGCCTTGTCCTTGCTGCCCAGCACTTCTACTTTCAAGTCATAATATAGACTCTAAAAGAAGATGCAGTCTTATTCACCAATGACAACACAACAAGGTCACTGCTGACAGACCTCATATCTGCTTGTCCTTCATAATCTGTGTGATTGACAAGGACGGGCTGAGGGATTTAAAAGTAAAGTTTAATTCAGTATGACAAAAATAAACCAAGAGAATATGCTGGGTGCCTGAGGAAAAAGAACTATCTATAGACCCTTCATCCATGTTGAGATCCTGAATCTCTAGTGTTACCCAGAAATTTAGGTGATTAAAAAGTTCAGACTGTGCTTATTTATTTCATGTTTTAAATTTTGAGGTTATGCACTTGAAGGTCAGCTCCTTGGACATCTGTTGTATTGAAGTCTCATACTGACTGCATGTCAAACCTGGAGACGGTATAAAAGTTGTAGCCACCGTGATCTCAGTCATTGCGTTTGGCTGCATTTTGGTTGGTGCAACATGATTTTGCACCAGTCTTTGAACATGCTTTTTAACGCTGCAAAATCTGAGATTTTAACATGAGATTCTATGGAGGTTGACTTGGGCAAACCTCCAACCTCTTCCAGTGTGTCAGAAATGTGACCCTTCACCTTGAAAGGTGAGCAAACAGGGCTGGTGGTGGGACAAATTGGATGGAGTCGTAATCACCAGTGATCGACATGAAGGTTTGTGGTCCATGATGAAATCCTAGATGGACACATGCAATTGGTCAGAATGGTGCTCCTACAAATGGCCTGTATTTATATAGCGCTTTTACTAGTCCCTAAGGACCCCAAAGCGCTTTACATATCCAGTCATCCACCCATTCACACACACATTCACACACTGGCGATGGCAAGCTACATTGTAGC